>NC_134239.1:33851471-34160702 GCF_965152275.1 Natator depressus | reverse complement strand
GGTGGGAATAAACATGGGGAAATTACTTTGTGTGATGACCTATCCACTCCCAGTCTCTATTCAAGCCTAAGTTAATTGTATCCAGTTGGCAAATTAATTCCAGTTCAGCAGTCTCTCCTTGGAGAATGTGGTGATTTCAACCAAAAGTGAGTCTGTCAGTTGCTCTCCTTTGACTATTACGTTTGCAAACTTAACTTGATACAAACAGTTCTTCCAAGTGTTTTAGAGGAGCAGACGCCTTCACAGAAATGAATAACTAATGAAAGACAGGCAAGATAGAGAAAGTATACAAACATACGGACAGATCCTTGTCTGATGTAAATCGGAGTCAATGGAACTATGCCCATGGACAACATTGGAGCATCTGGCCCACAGTGTAGAGAGAGAGAGAAAAGGAGTACTTAGACTCTCAGTGCTCTGTTTGCTAGAAGACAGGACCGATCTGTACTAACAATAAGATTGATGAAGTATGAAAATCTTCAATTGCTTTGATTAAATGTGCAAGCTGAAATCCTGAATTTCTCTAACCCCCCTTTGATTTTAACTGATTTTTTTTTAAACCCTGATTTACACCTTTTGAACTGTATATATGCTGTTCACTTGCTTCCCACAAGTCAGGTTTGTACATCATTTGTATGAGTCAGATGATAAATGTAATGTGAAAAAAGTATATACAATTGAATAATATAGATCTATTGTAGTAAGCTCCCTAGTATTAGACACTGTACAAACATATAACAGACAGTTCCTGCCCCACAGAGCTCACAAGCTAAGATTCAGACAATATGACAGGTGAAAAAAGGACAAACAGGAGGTGGGGTGGGGAAGAAGCGGGGGGTAAACAAGGTTTATAGCAGAGACAGATGTGTGCAGAAATTAATGGTAACAGTGGTCTTAGTGGCTAGCAGCCAATGACACTCCATTGGGCAGGACATGCTGCACATTTGAGAAACCAACACAACTATATTAAAGGGAAGATCTAAAAAAAAAATCACATACGTGCTACTGCCCAAAGTGAACTGCATCCACTCTCCCATTTTAAAGAAGCAAAGCAACTGAACGCATTTGGCTGTGTACTTATTAGAGCTGACCATATGCACCCATTACCTAAAATTGTAGGTGCTCAGGACCTCTGAAAATCGGGCCCAAAATTGACACCCAAAATAAGAAGCCACAGCCTTCAAATACAGTACAATGCCTTTCTTTCAATTCAAACAGGTTCCTTTTTACCTCATGAATTTAAAGAAGTAGCTGCTCTTATTAATTATAGGTAAGGCTGCGAGTCTTTGACTTTCTGTGACTTCTGCAGCGGCCAGTGTGGCTGAGCCTGTGGACGCCCAAGCTGCTTGAGCGGCCCCAGGCAGCTGGTCCCGGACATTGCCCCAGAGCAGCGGTCAGGAGTGGCGGTGGGGCCATGGAGTGCCTCCCGCCTGGAGTGGCAGTGGCGGCGGGGCCCTGGGCCGCTCCCTGCCTGGACCCCACCGCTGCCCAGCAGCAGTGTCCACTGGAGCACCCCCCCAGATCAGCAGCAGCGTCCGCCTGAGCGCTCCCCTCACCCGCAGCCCCTAAGATTTAGTTAGGGGTATTTTTAGTAAAAGTCATGGACAGGTCACGGGCAATAAACAAAAAGTCACGTGACTGAATTGTAGCCTTAGTTATAGGATCACCAGAAGCCTATTGCCACTTGCACAGAATGTGGTATGGGGAGTACTTGTCATGCCTCTAATAATGTTTAACACATTTAGTTGCCGTTTTCTTTCACTAACAACCTGTGGGTTGTCTTTGGGCTCTTCCCACTTTTATCTCGTTTAGAATGGTCCCTCTCTCCTTATTAATTTAAAGTGGGCTTCCTATAGATAGTGATCAAATTGTCCAATAGTACCTGCTTGAAGCAATCAAAATAAGAGATGGAAACTGTGTAATTTGCAACATGCATGATTCAGTTCTAGAGGCTCATCTCAAATAAAATGGAGAAGCAAATGATCAGTGATTGAATTAAGTGCAAGGCAGCATACAGGCTAACATTGAGATTGCAGCGCCATTTGGGATGGGAGATGCAGACTAATCTAACATATCAAAATACATATGTTGCAGACAAGGAGCAGCAGAACTAATACTTTACAAATTCATCCCTTGTATAAATACACTGGAGCTAATGGACTTACACCATTTTATAAAATAGATAGATTTGTACCAGCTAAACATTGCCCAGATGTGACATGAAATCAGTAGTAACATCAAGTGCAGTTACATTTTTTTAATAATAGCGTGTGTGAAGCACACAACAGCTTTAACAAGCATACTGTGCTCAGCAACAATAAAAACATAGAGTCCTGGGAGCAAAAAAAGTCAGACCTAATTTCATGCACTACCAAGTCAATTACATTTGATGGCCATGGAGAACAGAAACTGAAACTGTCTGCCCTAACAATATTTGGATTGGGGTGTGTTTTGATATCTATGTTCCGCAAACTAAAAACATAATTATTTCAATTGTTTCTTTTCATTAAACATTTTTTGTTAATTGGAAGAAGATGATGGGGATGAGTCTCATTCAGAGTACAGCTGTCAGATGTAATGAAGCAGTCAGAAGGAAATTCACAGGGAACTGTTTTGCAGATTGTTGTCATGGAAACACAGAGCAACTAGGGCATCCTTGGTATTATCACCTGCTTCTGCATGAACTCTGGCAGTGTGATGACATAAAATCAATACTGTATAGCAATATTAGGACAGTCAGCTATTAAGGATCTTTTATCAGAGATTTAGTTTGGACTAAAATCCAAGAGCCAGAACCTCAGCAGGAGTTAAATTGATTTGATTTCAATGCTTCTAAACTGACTTTACACCAGCTGAGGATCTGGTCTCATGTTGTAGAGGCAATGGCTTCAGCACAAAATACCTAGTAAAACAAGAACTTCGTTTAAACTTTCTTAAAGAAAAAAATTCCAAAAGCAACTATTTATTTAGTTTGCTTGTTTAAAACAGACAACAATGTATCGCCAATTAGGTAATCCTCTATCTCCATTTACTACTTGTTTTTTTTTAACGTTATTTTGTATAGATGCATATTACTTTAGAAACACACACTGGGCAACCTCAGTAGGAGCAGGATTTAGCACACCATAATATTAATATCTCACTGAGGTACACGAGCTAAGAATAGGAAATACTGCAGTCACACAGTACTTTAGTTCACCTTGCATTATACAGAATGTGGTGTCCTATATACGTAGTATACATTCTCCCTGCAGACACATGAGCAGCTTTTTTTTTTTTTTTTACTTTGTGACATCCCTGCGTGCTTTTCAGGATAGAATTTGACTGTTATAGTAAAAATTACTTGGTAGTGTAATTGCTGGGGCAAATATGAGTAGTGAGAAGAACTGCTACCCAGATAAAGACAAATGTAAAGAGGTCCTATTGTGGCAGTTATAAAATAAAGAATAGTGTAGCGTAAAAAACATATCTATTTCCACCAAAGAACTTTATCATTTTACCACAAATGATACCCAAAGAAATCAAAATGTAGTTGAGGAGTCACAAGTTGGGAAAGGTTGGAAAATGATGGGTCTTGGATTGGTTAAGGGCAAAACTCAATGAACAGTCTGTAAGTGTTCATCTTCCATTGCCATCTGTCAATGGAAGTAAATTCTTCCTCATTTAGGCTGTCATATGGAGTGCAATCATGTTTCTGCTGAAGACTCAGTCCTGCTAGGCCAGAGGTGGGCAAACTGTGGCCCGCAGGACCGTCCTGCCCTGCCCCTGAGTTCCTGGCCCAGGAGGCTAGCCTCGGCCCCTCCCCCACTGTTCCCCCTCCCACGCAGCCACACCGCCACGTGGGCAGCGGGGCTGTGAGCTCCTGCCGCTCTGAGCAGCATGGTAAGTGGGCAGCGGCGCACGTGGTGGGGGGGGGTGGGTAGGAGGTCCCGGGGGGCAGTCAGGGGACAGGGAGCAGGGGATGGTTGGATGGGGCAGAGGTTCTGGGACGGTCGGGGAACAGGGTGGGTTGGATAGGGTGTGGGAGTCCCGGGGGCTCTGTCAGGGGGAAAGGGTGTAGATAGGTTGGGGCAGTTAGGGGACAGACAGCTGGGGGGGTGGGATCCTGGGGAGGGGGGTCCCAGGAGGGGGCAGTCAGGGGACAAGGAGACGGGGGGAGGGGTTGGATGGGTTGGAGTTTCTGAGGGGGGCAGTCAGGGGGCAGGAAGTTGGAGGGGTCGGAGGCCAGGCTGTTTGGGGGGCACAGCCTTCCCTACCTGGCCCTCCATACAGTTTCACACCCCAATGTGGCCCTCGGGCCAAAAAGTTTGCCCACCCCTTTGCTAGGCGCTGAGCATGTTTTCATCTCAGAGAAGTTGCCTGGGACCTGAGGGTGCTCAGATCCTTGCAACAGGCACTTACATGCACCTTGGAAGAACAGGTCTCTAGCTGGCAATATAAGAAAATGGAGTTTACACAGAGAGGAGTTCTCAAGCAAGGTGAGATCATTGATTAAAGCTACTCTCCTTGGGAAAGGCAACAAGCTTGAAAATATTGATGCTGAAATTTACTGCAAAAACAAATGTCGTTTGCAATTTCCGCTTTGTTGCTTTTACTATAATGTTTTATTGTTTTTATGAATGTTATGGCAGAGAGTTGAATAAGATAAATATTATTAACCAAGGCTAGCACTGGTTAGAACACTGGTTAGAACAGATTCATAGTGCTTTCAGCCTAAGCTCTGACTGAAATATCCAACAGAAGTAATGAATTTCCAGGAAGGATGTGGAGATAGCAGGGAGAAAAGATTCACTAGAATAACTCTGGTGGCCCTGTGAAATGAAGCATGAGATGATGAGAAAACTATTATTAGAAGATGCAGTTCATTATGCTGCAGGGAGTGAGATTAGAATCTTAGATTTACAGGCTAGGAGGTGCTAGCTGAAGACCTCCTTTCACCTACATCTATAGTTCCATGTACTTACAGCACAGTTGGTTACTTATTGAAGGAAAGGGCATACACTAGTAGTTGTGCTGTTAAGTGAATCGCATAGGTCACTAATCCAGATCGTACCTTGTCCACTGTATCCCTCAATAACTTGTTGAAATTTTGGGCTAGTTGGTGGTAATGCTATGCTTTATCATGAGAGGATACAGAATTACCTTGGAATAATGGAGATAGACCATGGACATCATCCGATAAGATAGGGAAGAGCTGATAAATACAGCTCTGCACGGATACAAAAGCTGTATCCGCATCCAATCTGCAAATGTGGTCTATGGATATAAAACGGATAGCCGCAGATTTGCAGGGCTCTATTGATACTTTTGAACTGAAGAGTATGCTGGATGTAAAGCTCCCTTGGCACCTCATGCCATCTGATTCAGGTAATAAATAAAATAATACACATGCATACGCACAGTCTGCCTGTCTAGTTCCATGCCCTTTCCATATACATATGTTCATTGGGGTGAAAGGCACATCATATATAGAATTTCCTTTATCATAGACATCACTGAACTCATCCTTCCTACTTCATTTGCTATATATTTCAAAAAGATGAGGTGGATATGTTAGACCAGAATAACAGCTCACCGTGTCCTGAACCAGTCAGATCTATGGCAGTGACTGGAGTTCAAGGGGTGAAACTGCACCACCAATCTCTAATAGGGTATCAGCAACAGAATGTATTCAAATGAATGCTGCTAACCAATTTGCTGAATGCATTTCTTGTAATCCTGGAACAATTCAGATGTGTAGCTAATTGCTACCCCCATATCTTTCCTAATTAAAGCCTGCTGTACCGAGAATGATGTATAATTCTGTTGACTTTACTTTTTAACTGCAAAGATGGGGCTTTCCACAATGTATTTTTTTCCCCTCTGAAAATGCCAGTTGTCCTTGTACTGGCAAGCACAACAAACGTGTTATGTTTCATTCTATTTGCTTGCTTATTCCTAGCCGACACTTTTATTATGAATACGTATACAAAAGAGAGATTTTCAGCATAGAAAAGGGATGGAGGCTGGCAACATTTGAAAGCATGTAGGCGAAATTGACATAAAAAGGTGATAGTGTGCAGCAACAGGAAAGCATCATAATGTAACTGATTAAAATCAGGGTAGATAGTTTCTACCCTGCCTGTCCTGAGGTGTAGCCATTGAGACAGAGTGCCTATTCAATGGCGGAATGTGAGTCCTATACCATAACAATGCCTGATAAAGACTAACAGACACAATATTATTACTGCAGGTATTTTTACACTTCTGTACCTGTAAAATACTGTTGATCATATCTGGTCCAATCCAGCACAACAAGAGGGAGTAGAGACACTGCCCAGTGCATTGTTTGCTACAGGAATCATGTGTGCCTGGGAAGGATTATCTTGTTCAGGGGCTTGATCCAAAGCCTAGTGAAGTCAGTAAGAATCATTTCATTGCTGACAATGGGATTTGGATCAGGTCCCTGAACAGAAGCAGTATGCACTTCTGACTAGTTCTTTAGTCAACTGCAAGTATGTACAGTGCTCTGAAAATGTTAAGCTCTATATAAATGTGAAGTATCATATTTATTTCTTGGCTGAGAGGTTAGAAATATTCCCCTAAACCATAGATCCTTTTGGGATGTGGTATGTGGGCCACGTTAACCTGCCTTTTTCCTTGTGCTCTCTTGAGTGCTATGATGAGATCCTGCCATCTATTGCACAGGGAGGAGAGGCTCACTACACCCTCCTCCACTTCCTCTTGTGTGCCAGTGAAGTAAAGGGTAGGATTTAGCCCTGTATCAGAGTTCTGAGATGGAACCTATGAATTTTTACAAAATTATTTGGAAGAGTTAAAGAGAGTCATTGTTCAATCCATACTGAAATTGCTCAGAGTGATCATATGTCTAAGTGCTGATAAGGGAATTCAATATGACAGGAGCTATGAAAATATAAAATGACTATATAAAATTCACCGTATACATTGATTACCAAAACTGATTTCAAAGTGAGAGACTGACAAGTAACTCTAACCTTATTATGCTCAAATAAATTTGTTAGTCTCTAAGGTGCCACAAGTACTCCTTTTCTTTTTGCGAATACAGACTAACACGGCTGCTACTCTGAAACCTTAATAACATGCAAACTTGAATAATAAAAATATTTGTGCTGTCCAGTAAAGCAAATGAAGATAGAATTCTCTATCCCATTGACTTAAAAGAGGAGTTTACCTGCGTAAAGACTGAATATGATTTGGCCCTAGATTTGCACTGCTGTGTAAAAACTCCTGAAATACACATGCAGCAGACTAAGGTTATGCTCTATAGTTACATCTTTTAGGGCTCTATACAGATAATATCTTCAACCTTTCTGGAACACTATGTACGTGAATGTTAGCAGCAAATGGGGCTGTAATGGCCAGGGTAATATTTTCTTTGTCTTAGTTTGGTGCAATATTGCTACTACGTTCCCTAAGGGCTAGTATATGCACAGGGTTTTTTTATACTGATTTAACTATACTGGTTTAGAATTCACTATAGTAGAGCTGGTCTACAATATATTTTTGTACCAGTCTCAGGTACAAAATATTTTTTGGGAAAAAACATTATTTTTAAAGTATAGGAACTAACTTCTGTGCTTCCTGTTGTTTTTCTGCTTATACTTCCTTCTGTGGATAGCATAACCAAAAACAACAACAACAAAGTATAAATAGCTAACAAATTGTATAATATTTTCAGAAAAGAATTAACTATTCTAAGTGTCAAGAACTCCATTTCATGGAGCAGTAGCTTGTTGCTAACAACCTCAACTTCCCTCAGTAGATGTCACTAGATTGCAAGGTATTTCCAAGATGAGGTAAGTGGGCACAGAAGAATGTTGACTAGAGCTGGGCAAAATTTTTTGGACACTTGTTTTTTTTGTTGTTTTTTTTGCTGAAAAATGAAGTTTTGGGTCGAGTTAAACATTTCATTAATCTGCACCCCTTCCCAGAGCCGTCAACCCCGTGCCCCAGCCCGGAGCCGCCTCCTGCGCTCTGAACCACTCATTTCTGGCCCCACCCTGAAGCCCGCAGGCCCAGCTGTAGCCCTCACCTCCTCCCGCACTTCAATCTCCTGCCCCAGTCTGGTGAAAGTGAGTGTGTGTGTTGGGGGAGAGCGAGCAACAGAGGGAGGGGGATGAAGTTAGCAGGGGCGGGGCAAGGGTGTTCGGGTTTTGTGAGATTAGAAAGTTGTCAATCTTATAGACTGTAGAGCAGGGGTGGGCAAACTTTTTGGCCCAAGGGCCACATCTGGGTATGGAAATTGTATGGTAGGCCATGAATGCTCATGAAATTGGGGGTTGGGGTGCAGGCGGGGCTGAGGGTTCTGTCTGGGGGTGTGGGCTCTGGGGTGGGACCAGAAATGAGGAGTTCAGGGTGTGGCAGGGGGCTCCAGGCTGGGGCAGGGGTGTGAGGGAGGGGGTGATGGCTTCGGCTGGGGGTACAGGCTCTGGGGTGGGGCTGGGGATGAGGGGTTGGGGGTGCAGGAGGGTCCTCCAGGCTGGGACCAAGGGGTTTAGAGGGTGGGAGGGGAATAGGGGTTGGGGTGTGAGAGGGAGTCAGGGGTGCAGGCTTCAGGTGGTGCTTGCTTCAAGCAGCTCCCGGAAGCAGTGGCATATCCTCCTTCCGGCTCCTATGCGGAGGACTGGCCAGGCAGTTCTGCGCGCTGCTCCATCTGCAGGCACCGCCCCTGCAGCTCCCATTCACCATGGCTCCCGGTCAATGGCAGCTGCGGAGCCCCATGGCTGATCCTATGCATAGGAGCTGGAGGGCAGACATGCCGCTGCTTCCAGGAGCTGCGCAGAGCCACAGCACAGGCGGAGCGGGGCAAGCCCCCAGCTGGAGCGACGAAGCAGAGCAAACCCTGGACCCCACTCTCCTGCAGGAGCTCAAGGGCTGGATTAAAACATCTGGATCGCCGGCTGTGGCCCCTGGGCCATAGTTCGCCGACCCCTGCTGCAGAGCAACTTTACAAAGGGAGCCCCTGCAATGCCTGGCACACTGGCAGTGTAGAAGTACTGCTTTAAAAGGAAGTGTCTGATACGTTGCTTTAAAACAAAAACCACTCTCTGGATAAAGGATCACTTTAGTCACCACGTCATTGGAATCAACTCTAGGGGAGAATGTGGCACCTATTTGACAGTCTATGCCAGTACCCTACAATGTTTAGGACAGGAAGTGAAGAAGGAAATAGCTAGTGGAAGCTGTGCTCTCACTGGGGGGACTCTGGCGGGGTGGGGGGGCCGAGCTAGGGCCAGGCCCGTCTGGGGGCTTCTGAGAGGCAGGATCTGTCGCTGCCCTGCCAGGGTCCCACCCCTGTGGCGGGTGACCCAGGAAGGCCGCAGGGCGGCTCGCCAACCCCGCCCCGCTTGTTCCGCCCGGAACGTTGTGGTGAGTGCACCGAGCCGCCCCCGCCCCCCGGAACCCGCGAACGGAGCCGCAGCTCCCCGGGGGCGCATTAGCCAGAGGACTGGGTGTCACGAGACGCCAGCCCGTAGCGGAAGTAGGACGTGATGGTAGCGCAGCTCCGAGCTGGGCCTCGGGGGTTGCTCTAGCGGCCGTAAGGAGCCGGGCCCGGAGCCCGACATGGCGGCGTGCGCGCGGCTCTGCTCGCTGCTCGGCTCGGTGCTGGCCCTGGCCGCGCTCGTGGGGCAGGTGACGGGGGTCAAGGTGAGCGGAGTGGGGGGGATCCCCCGCAGACGGTCCGTGGTTTCCGGCGGATTCCCCCCACTGCTGGCCCCAGAGCGGCCCCCGCCCCACTTCCCCTGCCGACCCTCCTCAATAGACTCCCCCGCCCGCCTGGGGCCTTCAGAGCTGCCGCCGCCCAGCAGGTCCCTGCCCCGGGAGCGGGGGGGGGGGCGCGGCGGCGGCGGCGGCGCCGCCGGTGCGGTGACAGGCGAGCGCGTGAAACGCTCAGCCCGGTGCCAGCGCGAGCCCGGGGAATACACGCGGGGGCTGTGCCTAGTTCAGGCTCTTGCTGCCTCAGGGGGCTGGAGCTGGGCGTGGGGCTTAGGGCGAAGAGGTGAGACCTCCCCTGAAGAACTGGGCTCGGGCTTTCGAAAGCAGGGGCCGAAATACCTGGTTTGGTTTTCAGGAGTTAATGGGCCCTCCTCAGCCTTGTTGAAGATCGGGCCACTTACTTAGCAGCCTCACTTTAGGTTCCTGTTTTTGGAAATCAAGGCCTTGGCTTGTCATACGAAGTAATTGAGGGGAAAACCAAAATCTTGAGTTAGTATGTTATTTTGAAAGGTGACTTCTTACTTCAAGCATGTAAAAATATCTGCTTGGGGGTGAGTTTATGGACAGTTGGGGTTTATTGGATTGAGTGTTTTAGGGCATCCATGAATACGTATGATTCACTCTATCCTTAATAAGTTTTGATATAAGAAACCACATGAACCGTCTTTTCCCACTACCCCTCTCAAAATTCTTGATTATTGCATTTTATGTGGCTTTTCCTCAATCACCCTTAAGGTCCAGCTCTTTATTTGTGCTCTCTTATTATTGAATTACTCAACTTCTCATTGAAGTTTTTGGCACCCATCTCCTTCAATCTCTCAGAAGTTTGCCTTAGTTTACTTAATCTATCAGTATCCTTCAAGTCCCATATCATCTGAACTGTGTTTTTGTATGGTTACGTAGGTAATGCACTCATAAACCAGGGTAAATTTGAATCTTAATTTTTATTAAACCAACATAACTTGCTCAAGGGACAGAAGGCTGGGTCAGCGTGAAGAGAAGTTTTCTTGGCAGAGGACCACCGCCTGCTAATTGACATAAGCGAGGGATTAAGAACATAAGAATGGCCATACTGGGTCAGACCAAAGGTCCATCAAGCCCAGTATCCTGTCCTCTGACAGTGGCCAATGACAGATGCCCCAAAGGGAATGAACAGACAGGTTATCATCAAGTGATCCATCCCCTGTCGCTCATTCCCAACTTCTGGCAAACAGAGGCTAGCGACACCATTCCTGCCCATCCTGGCTAATAGCAATTGATGGACCTATCCTCCATGAATCTGTCTTTTGAACCCCGTTATAGTATTGACCTTCACAACACTCTCTGGCAAGGAGTTCCACAGGTTGACAGTGCGTTGGGTGAAAAAATACTTTCTTGTGTTTGTTTTAAACCTACCTATTAATTTCATTTGGTGACCCTTGTTCTTGTGTTATGAGAAGGAGTAAATAACACTTCCTTATTTACTTTCTCTATACCACTCATGATTTTATAGACCACTATCATATCCCCCCTTAGTCGCCTCTTTTCAAAGCTGAAAAGTCCTAGTCTTATTAATCTCTCCTCATACGGAAGACGTTCTATACCTCTAATAATTTTTGTTGCCTTTTTCTGAATCTTTTCCAATTCCAATATATCTTTTTTGAGATGGGGCGACCACATCTGCATGCAGTATTTAAGGTGTGGGAGTACCATGGATTTATATAGAGGCAATATGATATTTTCTGTCTTATCATCTATCCCTTTTTTGATGATTCCCAATCTTCTGTTCACTTTTTTGACTGCCGCTGCACATTGAGTGGATGATTTCAGAGAACTATACACAATGACACAACGAATCTCTTTTTTGAGTGGTAACAGCTAACTTAGACCCCATCATTGTATATGTATAGTGAGTAATCCATGTTCTCTGGTCTGTATCTAAACATGTACATGCTCAGACAAACAGATACATGGGTCTCATTACCAGAGTAAGTGCTTATATTTGTTTTCCTGGTTGAAGGGTCTTGGGAAAACCTGAACTAAGATATGAGGAATTTGTTGTGCACACCATATCAGATTTAGGAGGTGACTTTAGATTATTCAGCCAAGAAACTAAACTCGTGGACTTTCAGCTGGTAGACAAGCTGATTCTTCTTTACTGTCTGTATACTGCTAATAGTTCTTACATTTAAGAAAAACTGGTGATTAAGACAGGTTGCAATGGACATATGTTTGTAGTATAGTATATAATATGTATTGCATCAACTATATGCTTTTGTAGAAGACTTTTTGATAGTTGATAGCAATTTGTTCTAAGCATGTGTTTTCTTTACAGAATTCTGAGGATGTCCGATGTAAATGTATATGTCCTCCTTACAAAGATCATCCTGGCAATATTTACAACAAAAATGTTTCACAGAAAGACTGGTGAGTTTATGGAGTTCAGAAATTAGAAGGTGTATTCTCATTAGGGTTATATTACACTTCAGTGGGTCACCTTTCATTAATGATTATGTAAGGGATAGTTATTTCTTTTGTTGTGGTGTGGGGAGAAATGTTATCCCATATATTAGTAGTTGATGCTCTCCCTCTTCAGAGTGTTCGCCTATAGCAAGGGACAAGGCCTCAAACCTTTTCTTCCTGCTCTGGGTTTTTTTTTTTTTGGAGGGGGAAAGGGAGGGTCATAATTTAGTTTGGCTTGTTGAAATTGTTTTTAGAATGTGAAGAAAAAGCATAGTCATAAGTCTGGGAGTTGGGAGATCTGATTTCTGTTCTATTCTGAATTTGTTGTGTTACGTGGGTTCTGCATGCCTGAACCTTCTCGTGTGTGCAGTGGAGGAAAAGTAAAAACCAAAGGTCTTTTGAGGCCTAATTCATTTCTGTAAAGTGCTTTGTAATCCGTGGATGGACTATCCTGTAGAAGTGCAAAGTATTCATTAGTGACATATTGGCCTTACCTTTTATCTATGTTTAAGAGACCTAGAGACCTCTGAGCATGATGGGAAGCCACAAATTAATAGTTCAATCCTGCAAATGCTTTCATATCTGAGAATTTCCATTGAAATCAATGGAACCTATCATAGGAGTAGAATTATTCATGTACGTGTCTGCAGGATTGGAGTTTAATTTATTAAATCACACACACACACACACACACACACAGAGGTTTGGTAGAACCTACATATTGTATATTTGAAGCTAAATTAATGTTATGAACATTATTTGAGTATAAAATGTTTGGTCTAGTTAAGGCCATTATTTTATTCCAAATTATTAAGTTTGTCACAGTAGAAATAATGTCATGGTGCAGTGATGAAACAGATTGAGACTATCTCAGTTGCAGCACGCTTACGTGCTTAATCTAGGTTCTAGCAGAAGGCCTGCCGCTCCTATATCATTAGGTAGACATTTTCACCTGAATTCAACTGGAGCAGAGTTGAATCTAAGGTTCCTTACTATTGTCATTAACTGAAGGAAAAATCAGCTTTGAAGACTTGAACAATAAATTGTATGTGGAGAAAAACTGGTATATAAAGGATCTTCTATAACCTGTTCTCCAGCTTTTAAATGTCATCTTGTAATCATGCTTGAGATGGACCATTTGAGAACAGTTTATGGTTTTGTGGGCTTCCTTTGAAATGTCTTGATGCTATTTCAAATTCCTGATTTACTCTTTCAGTGGAGTATGATGGCTGCAGAGTGCATTCATGTGTAATAAAGCGGAGATCTTAGTGCTGTACAGCTGGCCTCTTCTGCATCTGCATGAGTTAGTTTTATTGCTGAATAGGACAGTGATAGACTGCATTCACTTGATATTTAGCTCAGTTAGTTACATTGTACTGAAGAACCAGATCAATTTTTAATGTGCCTGTATAAGTTATTCACCATATAGTGGCCGCTTACAATTGGATTATCCAGTTATTAAATTAGATTTTATATCCAGTGTGGTGTCTGTAATGTGATGATAATGAACTTCCCATTAGGGAGACTTGTCAGGGTTTTTAGTCACACTATTTTTCCTGGTTCAGACTTTGGACATGATCCTGCAAAGTGCTGATGTCAGTATGAGCTGAGGATATTTTGACCTCACCAAAAGTGCTCACTGCTTTGTGGGGTCAGGCCCATAACTATCGTAGATCGTTCAGCCCTGATGACTAATGTAGTAGGCTGGCATAAGGGATGTTTGAATTTAATAGTTGAATACACTGTGCTCTCAGATATCAGTAAAATGTTAACCCTTTTGAAGGAAGTATGTTTGAATGGGTTATAGTGCCCAAGAGACTGATCAAAGTGGTATAGCCATGGGTTGGCATTTAGTGGGGAGACGGAGGTGAGACACCTAACACTCTTCTGGCATAATGAGTAAGGCTATGATTTTTTCACGGAGGCCATGTGTGACTTCCAGCAACCTCCATGACTTTAGCCAGGAGCTGCACATTCTCCCTGCTGCCTGCAGAGCTGTGGGGTACCCCTGCTGCCTTGTGAGGGACCCCAGAGTTCCTGGCTGCTGCGGGTGCTGGGGGGACCCCAGAGCTGAGCTCCCCATTTTGTCATGGATATTTTTTAGTACAAGTCACGAACAGGTCACGGGGTTCCGTTAATTTTTCTTTATTGCCTGTGACGTGCCCGTGACTTTTATTAAAAATATCTGTGACAAAATCTTAGCCTTATTAATGAGTATACATTTTATGTATAGAAACCTCCCTCCTGTCTAGTCTGTCTTGCACGCAAGAAAACTCCCTTAACAATTCAATTCTATTGATTCTCGTGACTTCAAGCCATGAAAATACTGTTCACAGCAATCATAGTTTGGAATGTTTAATCAATTGGATTTGCTTCTGAATGACACTTCTGTAACATTGATATCTTTCCTTCATATTTTTGTGACTGTGTTCAACACACAACGATATTCTCTTTTCAATGTCCTTGTTAGCTGTAAATGAGGATGAAAGGTGGACTTGAGGAATTAAACAAAAATGTGTTGTACTTTGGCTACAATTCTATCAAAATCCTCATGTGCTGAAGTTAGTGCATAGCTTTTACAGGAATCTGTAAACAACACTTAGACATGCTTTTGACAGCACATTAAGTCTAAGATTTGCTGATATTGATATTTGAAACATTTATAATCTAATAGAGTGGAAGCAACTTCATATTCTGCCCATATAAGTATACTTCGTGGGTAACACGTTTTAATTTGATTTTGGATTTTAATATTGCAAGTCTCATAGAAAAAATTACTCCTAACTAAAAATAAGAACTGAAAAAGTATTTCTTCTCAACAGAGAACATAATTTGAAGTTTGGTTATTAATATTATTTTAGTTTTAGAAGTGAAAATACAAATAGGACAGAATAGGTTCATTCAGGATTGGTCACGTAGATCTCTAGCGTTTTAATCTGGCCCAGCAACGTGCTAGATCTTAACTGAGTGGTTGTTGTACAGCAGATATTTTAGGGTTTGATAACCTGCTATTGACTTGTCCTGTTGCTGTGAGTTATGGGCACAAAGGCAGAAGCTGGTTCCAGCACCAAATAAGTGCTATGCACCAAAAGAGAATCTGGGATGAGAACTCTGAGCAAGCAAACAGTGCCTAAATGAAAGGCCGGGAATTACACAGTGCACTGGCAGAGAGCAGTTGTCTTGGGACAGTTGGCGTCCAGTGCTGTAATTTATAATAGCTGTGGATTATATGCCAGAAGTTTGGTCACCCCTAAGATCTTGTCTTATGTTTTGTTCAGTTTTTAACCAAATAATGCGTGGGGATGATGCATCACTTTTTTTTCTGCTGGAGAATTTTTCTTTCTGCTGAATGTGTTCCTAAATGTTCACCTTTATGTCATTTTAAATAAAAGGCTAACTTTATTCTGTCTCTGATACATGTGTGTAACTCACATTGGCAAAAGTGGGAGTTCTGTTCACATATCAAAGAGAGACTAAACTCTGTTTTTCTTCAGACAGCATCTCCTACTTAGTTCTAAACTTTTCTAAATAGTACCAAAAATGTGCTGGGTGCTTTACAGATCAGTAAGAAGATATGGTCTCTGCTCAAAATGGGTTTAAATCTGAATAGGTGACATAGATGGGTAAGGAAATAAAAGAAACTCTATTTGATGAACATGAGGGAGGGAGAAATGGATAGTAGCTGGTAGTCACTCCTGCCTTGTCATGGTATCTGTCAACGTACACCTTGTCCATCCCTTAAATTCTGAGAGTGCTTTTGTCGTTAAAAAAAAAAAAAAAAAAAAGTACATTCAACCCTTCTAATTTCCTTCCTTGATTCTATTGAGTGTTGAATACCCTGCTCTTGAACTTTCCTTGTGTATTGTTTAAGGCCAAAAATCAGTGAAGCAAATGTCCTGTGCTCCATTCTTGTTTTTGAGATGTGGAGAAAACTAATGGAAACGCTAACCTGTGGAGAAAGTGAGGTCTGTTGCACTATTAACTGTGGCATCTTAATGTCTATTTCTCAATGTTTGAATAGACCAGTGCCCAGCCTTATTATACAGGAGGGCCACATAAACCTAAGCACAACTTTGTGTGGGTCAGATAGATTCTAAATATTTTAATAAGATTGAAAGTCACCTGTATTGAATTGTATTTTAAGTTCATGTGTATTTAGATAGGTTGTTTCTATGCACAGTCTTGTCTGTTTACACACTTGTGTAAACTAAAATAATGCAAACAGGACGACAAAACGCTAATGAATCGGACAGGAGTATATTGTGTTGAAGCAGGCTCTGGGCCTTATGAAATGCTCTAGTGGGCAGTAGATTGGGCACCCCTGGAATAGACAATCTATATTAGTTTTAATAAGAACTTTCTAGCTGGCTGACTAAGTTGGAGCAGCTGAGTCGCTGTGTAATTCGTCTCATTTAAGTAAATTCATTGTTGAAAAGTTAAAATCTGAAAAAGTTAAATCTTGACCTTTTCTAGGTAGTAGATATTTCTAACTCTTAATCAAAGATCAGTTCCTCTTGCCCCTTGCTGTGGAATTGGCATGCATTCAGAGCAGAGGGAACTGTCTAAGTAGTGGAGTAAAATCAACCAAACTGACTCTAAGCTGTTTTTCTTTCTCCAGTGATTGTCTTCATGTGGTTGAGCCTATGCCCATCCCTGGACCTGATGTGGAGGCATACTGCTTACGTTGTGAATGCAAGTACGAAGAGAGAAGCTCTGTCACAATTAAAGTAAATATGTCATTCCACTGCTGTATAGTAAACATTTCAGCCAGTTAATAAATGAACCACCTTTTATAACTGTATTCTTAAAAACAAAGCATTCCGAGTGCTCTAGAGACATTATAATAATTAAATCACATAATCTCACCTAAACTCAGAATAGCAATAGTACTAATAGTTAAGGCTGAATCATCAGGCTTAAAGGGACTCTATTAAATAGCTTAGTCTCAAAATTTGCCATCCCTGACAGTTACTAAGGGGGATTCATGTTTTTCTAAGCATTCTGGGTATTTTTATCAGTTTATGTGCTTAGTATCTTTCTCACCCTTTCCCCCTCCTTTGCTCGGTCCCTTGTTACTAAGATGCATATTTTGCTAGCTTGGCAGACACAGTTGGCTAACTATTCTCAGTTATGCTCAAAGTGACGCTATGCCCACAAAAACCATATCAGCCATGTTAGCTTTAATGGGTGAATTTCATAAAAATGAGCTCAAGTTTGGGCAGGCAACCAGGTCTCTGTCCGCCTTTTTCATCCCTTCGCTGCTCTCCCTCTCCTGTGCCTGTTTTTGGCCATCTTGGAAGATCAGCTTATGGAGAAAGTTTTTAAAGTGGATTTTGAAGCATAGATTTTACATTTTGTTATGCATTGAAACTGAGCGCCCACCCCCATTGACATTATCCAGTTAATAATCACTGTGGGTTTCTTGTCCAAACCCAAGATAACTGAGTGGAGACAAACAAGCTTGACTGCAAAGAGAACCCCCTGAATCACAAGCCCACAGCTGAAACTGAATGTTAGTCTTATTTTGAGATGGGATTTTTCTCACCACTCTTTTGCAGAGAAGGAGCTTGAGCTCTCAAGAAAGACTAGTTAAGAGGAAATTTTGTCTTAAACTGTGGACTTCCTTTCTCTTTGTTGTTCACTCTAAACACAATATTATTTGAATCTGTGGCTTAATTTCTTGAGGTTGTTTGTTTAATTTAGAGACATTGTCAAGGTTAATAAGGTGTAAAGCAGACCTACTGACTGATTTACAGGCATTTTGTGTGTCTTGTTTCTTTGCTCGACTGTCCACCCTGTTCTTGAGAGTATTATGTGGAGTAAGTACTCAGCAACAGTGAAAACTGTGCTTACGTTTTACTGCATGCAGGTTACAATCATAATCTATTTATCCATCTTGGGCCTGCTGCTGCTGTACATGGTGTACCTTACATTGGTAGAACCTATACTGAAGAGACGTCTCTTTGGACATTCACAGCTAATTCAAAGTGATGAAGACATTGGGGTAAGTGCACTTGAATGAATGCAGTTGAACGCTTCCTTATGAAGGTTTTTCAATGGCAAAATAGCCCTCTTTTTCGAGGGGAGTGGTGGTAATCTTCACTGTTGCAGAAAGTTGTGTGGTCTCTCCAAGACCATTTCTTCACTTCCAATATGTCCACCCCATAAACAGGTGGATAGCGAGTTCAGGAGCCAGGGATTACCGTTTTCTCTCCCGAACCTAGATTACGGCGTAGTCCCCCTTTCTCAGAGTGGTCAAAGGATGGAAAGAATAGGAAATAAAATTTTCCTTACAGGGTTAAATGCTGCATTCCACCTCATAAGGGTTGCTATATTTTAGGTGGATCAGTGCAATTGTAAGGGGAAAATCTAAATAATAAATATATGAAGAGGTGTAGTCCTCCCTTGCTACTTCAACTTAAGTTGGTTGACATTATTTAAAAAAAAAAAAAAGTTCTAGCAGTGAAATATTGTCATGAGGGGACATTTTATTTCAGTTAAGTCTTATTCTTATAATTAGTTTCCTGCATGTGATGAGAATAGGTTCTATAAGATCCAGAGCAAACTGTTTCAAGAGATCTACTTGCACTATGGAAATGGACCATTGGTAAGATGTATGAGTAGACATTTCCCATGTTTGGACCAGTTTGTTTGTTAATGTAGACAAGACAAAACTGTCTTCAGCATCATAATGAGAAGGGTGTTTAAGACCTGAAACATGGTGCTGAAAATAATGGGGGATTTTGTCCTGGCTAAATTAGCAAATAAACAGTTCGTACCAGTTGAGTGGGATAAGGGAGGATTATGTTACAGACAGCCGTTGCTGGCTTGGGTCATTTTTTATGTTGTAGAGAGACTTACAGGATATCTGTTAAAATAGATGACAATGCATTATAACTAATCAGCTTTACAAAGCTGATGGTCTGTTGTTTGCTATGTAGAGATGTCTGAACAAAGTAATGTAGATATGCTAGTCTAGGGTGACATGGCTGTGAAGCCATTATAGTCACCTGTTACCTTGACTGAACTGACTTATTACACTGATAGTGAAGCACTTCACAAAAATATAAGCCAAACTCTCTCAGGGGAAGTTTGCTGAAACAATGTGAAAAATCAAGAACTTACGTTTGCAGTCTAAGAAGTATTAAATATGTAAGGTTCCTAATCCATGCTTACAAGTAACTGCTAAATATACAAAACATTTATCAAGTCTAGAAAATACACTTGTGTATTTACCATATGGTATAACCAAGCAACATTGGCAGTAGAGTTAAAGCACATTTTGAGCATAGTGTAATTTTAGCAGACCTTAAAGAAAAAAAAGCAAACCCATAAAGAGGTGAATTTCAGTTTGCTTTATCTAAGTCTGCCAGCAGCTGTGACCACTTACTGTCCAGTTTAGTGTGGTGGTGGTGGTTTTTTAAATAAACTAGGGAACAGAATAAAGAGATTAAAAGTGCTTGTTATGCCATTAAAACATGACCCTTAAGAATATTGTCATTATTGCTTCAAAGTAAATAGTAAGTTAACAATGCAGCAACACTAAAAGGTGTCACACAATCTTAGGGAACTCGTAGCCATTTTGTTTACAGGGAAACAAAATGATGATATCTTTATTTACAAAGTCTATTTAAAAACCCAGTAGTATTGTGTGGCTGTCACTTTAATAGCTTTAAATCCATAGCAACTTTGGGCAGTAGTCAAACCCTAATGGATCAGACTTGGTTTACACTCATGCTCTGCATTTTTATTTGCAAGGTGCGTGAGAAACTTGCTTCCATCATATTTAGTATGGTGATTTGAACACTTTTTAATATGGAAAGACTTATCGTCATTCCTGTGTGAACCGAGAAGTAGATCACTTAGAATTCTCTCATCTTAGTCTACTGTCTTCATCAGCCATCTGGATGAAAAGTAATCTCATTCTTAAAAGATGTAAACAATTATAAATATTTCCATTCTGGAAACATAACTACAATCTCAACATTAAACACTTACATTGACCTGATACTTAATCATGAAAACAATCAAATACTTCACAAGTATTATTAAAATCTTTAAACCATTTTATCTAAATCATAAGAGGATCAGCACCAGCCCTCTTACAGATTTCAAGGCCAGAAGGGACCATTGTGATCATCTAGTTTGACATCCCGTGCACAAGAATTTCTTGCTGTGAGTTTGGGATGGTCATTGCTTATGTGTGGTGCAGCAGTGTAAATTTTAACTCAAGGCAGTAAAAACACACTTCAGACCAACACATTTATACATCATCTGTTCCTGTGTTTTCCCTCTTCCTTTTTGAAGCAACATTTAATATGAAAAAAATACTTGGTATGAGCGTTGTGGCATACCTAATTGTAGTATAAAACTGTCTGTCTGGTAACTTATGCCATGATTTATGACAGTATGAAACTTTTACAACTGTGTATGTGGGGTTTGAAATATGCCTGACTACCTAGGTTAGATACTAAAGCTGTTTAGTATTTGTTTACTGCAGTTTGACTGTTATAATGTAATGCAGAACTAGAATCTAAGGCCCTGATTCTGCATGGCTCTCTATGTGGTCAGACTCCATTGAAGTCAGCAGAGTTTTGGATGGACCAAGGAGCCCATCTATGCAGATGTCACAGCAAGTCTGGGGCAGAAAATAATATTTTCTTTAAGGGAGGAATTTTCAGAAGTGCTCAGCATAAATCTACATCTGCTCCCATTAAAGTCAGTGGTAAGAGTTAAGGCACCACTGAGTGCCTTTGCAACTAGCACTCTGAAGCAGAATCATATTTCAGGAGTTTTAAAAATGCAAAATGGGCCACAGACAATAAGAAGTTTTCTGCACCATAATTACTGTAGGCAACACCTCCATCTTTGCTCTCCCTGAGACCTGTAACCTGGGTGTCATCTTCCGCTAGGTCCCAATCTAGATTTATGTCAGAATCTTGCAGCTTCTTCCTGATTAACATTTCTAAAATCTGGCCTTACTTCTCCATCCACATAGCTAAAACCCTTGTCTAAGCTTTCATCTCCTGTCTTGACTACTGCAATGTCGTCTTCTTTGGCCTTGACAAATGGTCCTGCTTATATCCTTCAGAATGCTGCAAAGATAATTTTCCTCATTCCTGGCTTTGACTACGCTGCCACTCTCTTTTCATCCCTCCACTGGCTCCCCCTTCTCTGTCACATCAAACATAAACTGCCTGTCTTAACTTTCAAGGCCCTTTGCAGCTTATCCTGCACTATACCTATGATCTCATCTCTATCAACTGTCAGCTCTTGCCTTCAATCGGCCAGTCTTCATCTCCATCTTGCTAAACTTTTGAACAAGCACTTTTGTGCTTTCTCCTGTGCTGGGAGTGGATGGGAAGTGCTTCCAGGGAACGTCTAGAAAGCCACCTCCTCTGTCCTCCTTTGAATTCCTCCATAAAACTCTCCTTTGCTATGTTTACAAAAAAGTGAAGTTAACCAGCTGCTGTGCTGAGACCCTTTATCATGCTAACCAGTTTTTTCTAATCTTCCTTGTGCTCCCCAACTGGCCCATCTGTGTCTACCTATTGTCTCTTGTCTAATACTTAGATTGTAAAATCTTTGGGGCAGGGAATGTCTTTTTGTTCTGTGTTTTGTACAGTGCCTAGCACAGTGTGGTCTTGGTCTATGACTGGGGCTCTGAGATACTACCTTAATACAAATAATTAATAATCCATTTAAGGGAGAGGTGTATTGCTGATCACGGAGTTGCTGTACTCGACATCATGTCACAAATAAAATAACCACTTCTGAAAACTTTTTTGCAATAAAACAAGGCAAGGTATAGAAATACACAAGCTTCAATATTGAATCTCCTTTGCTGTGTTAGCACAGTGCATAGTTTATAATGGTGGTTTTTCATCTGAAACACATCATATACATGACCTTTTCCAATGTAGTTTTTAAAACATAATTTTCTTTGTCCAAAACATTTTGGGAGCCAAATAAAAGGTTCTGTTCCAAATGTCTTTGTTTATAACTTGGGATTTTTTTCCAGTAAATAAATCCAGCTTTGCAGATACTGTTAGAAAAGGGACAGCGTAAATGCTAAACAAACACTCAGTTGTTCAGCTCTTTGTCACTTAAACAGCTGTATTTACATGTAGCAGTGGGTTTGGTTTAGTGACAGTAAACATCAGTGTTTTGGTATTATAGGGCATCTTTGTGTAACTATCCAAAATTGCTTTACAGTAACAGGTTAAAATCTGGTAGCGTGCTGGCTAAGCAAAGACGCGGGCTCCTCAGTTCAATTTTAAATTGAAGTACCAGCATGAAAACAAATGGGAGCGTCCAAGTGTCTTGGTCAACAATTTCAGGCTTCATGTTCAAACAGGTGCTAATGTATGTAAAGCTGTGTGCATGTTACTTTTGAATATGTGGTGGTGCTCTTACCTACAAAGTCAGCATGGGCCTGCTCCCATTGAACTCAGTGGCTAAATTCCCATTGACTTCACTGGTGTAAGATCAGCTTCCATATGATCATTACTTACTACCTTGAGACACTGACCATATGAAAGCTACTGCAGAACATAACACTAAATTGTTTTATATAAGAAATCCACAGAAATTATTTTCTATAAAATGTTGAGGTGTACAGTCTATATTCAGCTAAAGCTTGTTTTGCCCACAAAGCTGCCTGGCAAGTTTGAACAACTTCTTTTATCCAGAAGAATATTGTAATTAACAGTAGTTACGCAGTGAAATTGCTGAAATATAAATACTACTTTCTGCAATTGCAGGATCACCAACCTTTTGCAAATGCTCACGATGTGCTGGCTCGATCCCGGAGTCGTGCTAATGTGTTGAACAAAGTGGAGTACGCCCAGCAACGTTGGAAGCTACAGGTCCAAGAGCAGCGCAAATCTGTCTTTGACCGTCATGTTGTGCTCAGTTAATTGATGTCTAATTCAATGTTGACCAGAAGAAAGTAAAAGGGACTAAAGGACAGAGCTGACTTATGTCTTCCTGATTCTACCACTTTTGAATGGTTTGTTACTGGCAGCAAAAAAATGTTAACTTTGTAAGAATGTTCTGGAGTGGAAGCTATCAAAAATAAACAGCAAAGTTAATTAGCCAAAAGATAATTCTTTACATTTTTTTAAATGGCATTTACTAATAAAACTGAAAAAAACAACTTACTCTAAGGTATCTTTGGATGTAACTGGTACCTTATTTATTATGACTAAGATGTTTTTAAATGTAACTCATACGGTTTAAAAAGCACCAGAGAGCATACTCTGTAACAAAAGATCAGTTACAACACACTAATCACTTTACTCAGTGAACTTTTGTAAATATACTTGGTTTTTCTCCTTGTTTAATGCTATGTACTGGAAATCTAAATCTTGCCGTGTAGTTTTCCTATCTGACATTGGCCAGTTGTGTTGATCGTTTGGTTTCTTGCACTGTTACTTTGAAGGTTGTTTGTATAGCAGCTGACTGTTGCAAACTTAAGGCAAAACTTAAATGGACAATGACTGTTGGAGATAAGCTGCACACTTAAGGTACTGTGATGTAGATAAACTAATGCAGTGCATATTAAGACAGCGCTTTACTGTTTTGCTTTGATCACTTAGTATATTGTATGTGCTACCTACAAATCTCTTCCCTGTCTCTTCATGGATAAAGTCTCAGGAGTTAGTGTATGATAAAGTATATATTTAAAAAATAAACTCTGTATTTGTCTGGGTTGATGGTATAAGGCATATACTCTCCAGCATCTTCTGTCATCTTGGGAATTAGGTGTATTTTTTAACTGTGATGCTGTACTCATCTCTCTGAGATATACAGCTACTGGATAACTATCTTTCATATATCCTCTTTGGAATGAAACAATTAAAGATTATCATGATTTTTGAAAAACCTATTTGCAGTATCTGTATTTCATCATTTCTCTCCCTCATCACGCTCCATGTAAATTTCATATTTAAAATAATTTTGCCAAATGTGCCTAAGATTACAAATGATGGGCATTGTTTGTAAATGTTCAATGCTTGGATGACGGAAAGGACAGCTCAGAAAACTGCTAATATACAGAGTGCCTCAAACCTCTGATTCAAATCCAGACCCAGGCAGTAGTGGCTGCAAGTTATCACCCATCTGAGGGCTCTGTTCTGGGTAAAATGAACTGGCCTCAGTCCAATTTCTAGTGAGAGTTCACATAAAATTCCCATTTATTATTGCCTGGCACGTCTCTTGGCATTTTAAACAGCAAGGTGGAGGACTGAATGGGCATAGAAACTTAAACTGGCTGTTGCACCTAGAGCTAGTCCATCCATATTAGCATTTGAGACACTAGCAGGGCCATATAAGGACGCTTGCACTGCCCTTACCTTTCACAGATAAATAGAGCATGGCAGTCTTTTGTTATTTCAGTACCTTTCACAAGTACTAACTTCACAAAAGCAGAAACTCTTCAATACTAGCAGAATCATAAGCGATATTTTTAAAAAACCCAAATCCCAGCAACATGATGTAGCCACTAACCAATTGAAGGTTAACACCAGTGGGCTGACAGTACAAGTAATCAAAGTTCAGGAACTACCATCTCTCCACCCCCCCATGCAACATACACACAGTATCCAGACTGGTGACAATGATGCACTTGACATCCACAGAGGAGAAAGAGTTGCAGTTCCTTGTTGCAAGGTGCCTATTGTCTACCACTTCAGATAGTATCAGTGGCAGAAGCACTGCTCCTTGCCTGCCTTCCCTCACAAGCCATCAGCAGGTGAAGTGAATTTTTAGGGAGGTAAACGGAGGTCCCTACTGTGAAGGCGTGCGGATATTTTGAATCGCAAAGACTGCTTCAAGCAGAATCGATTCTCTTACGGCCTGAATGGGCCTTAGCAGGAAAGAAGAGTGTGTATGCATTTGTCTCTGAGTAGTGGATTAGCTTTCACTAATTTTACTTTCAGAGTAGCAGCCACGTGAGTCTGTATCCGCAAAAAGTACAGGAGTACTTGTGGCACCTTAGAGACTAACAAATTTAGTTGAGCATAAGCTTTCGTGGGCTAAAACCCACTTCATCGGATGCATGCAGTAGAAAATACAGTAGGAAGATTTTATATACGCAGAGAACATGAAACAATGGGTGTTACCATACACACTGTAACGAGAGTCATCAGTTAAGGTGAGCTATTGCCAGCAGAATGGTTGACAACGGCTGGAAATGGCCCATCTTGATTATCACTACAAAAGGTTTTTTTTCTCTCCTGCTGGTAATAGCTCACCTTAACTGATCACTCTCGTTATAATGTGTATGGTAACACTCATTGTTTCATGTTCTCTGTGTATATAAAATCTTCCTAATGTATTTTCCACTGCATGCATCCGATGAAGTGGGTTTTAGCCCACAAAAGCTTATGCTCAAATAAATTTGTTAGTCTCTAAGGTGCCACAAGTACTCCTGTTAATTTTACTTTGTATTTCAAGTGTTCAAGATAAAGACTGCAGTATTATGATCTATAGAAGGTCTGATTAGTAAATGAGTCCCAAATTTAAAAAAAGGCTAGCTTCCTAATACTAGACTATAGAATTGAGGCTTTCAAAATGAGTTAATTTACACATACTCAATTCTAGTTAGAACTTGTCTATAATACTTAGTATAAGTTTTATAAACTCATTTGGCACAATTAATAGGTAGTAGTTGCCCACTTAAAGTTGCACTTGCTGGTAAAGATGCTAAAAATCTGTGTTCGGGTTCCCTGGTTCTCACCTCAGCTCCACCCTGACCCTAGTCTAGGAACTGTTCACAAATTAGGGAAATTAGCCTGTGAGTGTGCAACACACACACCATCTGTATGGCTACTGGGAATCCTCCAGAGAGGATATCCAGGCAGTTTCTATTCCTCAAGTAATGGAAAGGAGTGGAGAAGGGTTGAGAATCTGGCCCAGTGTTGAGATTTTGGAATTAGCACACCAAAGCAGCAGTTTAAAGATTACTCAAAGCAAGACCTATCTTGTGACATTACCATAAAATCAATCTAGTTGCAGATACCAACTTCATATATCCTCTTATTCAAATATATTGAGATTTCTGTATTTAATAATAAAAATCTAACTGAAGTGCTAACTAGTTTTTATTCTTTTAAATATTTGGGTGTAAAATTCAATTAAATGAAAAGGACATTCATTACAGCAAATTGCTATAGCATATGGATCCACAGGGCTGTAAATAAAATTTGTCACTGATTACTGTCTAAAGTAGTTCAATTGTATCTAATACATTTAAACTTTCTATCCCATAATTCTAATAATTGTTGCCATTATAGCTACAGTGTGGGTGGAAAAAGCTAAACCAGAAAAGAGCAGGTCTAAGTGTAAGCTACTTTGCATATTGTCAATTGACTATAAATTACACCAGTCTTTGACTCAACAAAACAGCGTTGGAACAACAATAGTTCAGGTAAGAGATGTAAAAGAAAGCAATATGTCTTTGAAAATATATAGCAATATGGCTTGAATAATTATAAATCAAAATTGTTGTAAATAACTTGTCAGCTATTTAGTGAGTACTTCAAATAGTCTATTTTGATGTGTATTTAGAATGACACATTGTTTGATAAAATAAGTTACACTTGCAGGTCAGAATTGAAAATATTAACTTTAAAACTTTTAATTTTCCATACAAAATTCTGATATTTTACAGACATTTTGAGCAGCCTGAAAATTCTGTTTCCTTGGATTACTTGAGAATTTTCTCCATCTCAGAACAGGTGAGTCTCTATAGCAATGAAACAATCTTTGATTTTGTAATTGTCTTGGACATTAGGATGGCAGATGGTGTTTTGTGTAATCCTGGTGTGCAGCAAAAGTGTTAGTGCCATCCAGTCAATGCTATGAATTTCTGATTTTTTCATTTTTTTGCTATACAGTGCTCATGTAGATTTTATCTTATGGTAATATTTCACATTCACATGTCAGTAGAATATAATCAAAGAAAATAATTCATTTTCTTCTCATATTAACAAAAGGAACAATCACCATTTGCTGTTTTGAATTTATCTATAATAGCTATATGTTCACCTCAGATTTCCCCTCATGTATAGCAAGTTAAGTTGTCTTCTGTAACTGAACATGAATTCGTGTGTTCAGTGTATGTTTATGCTAGCAGCTAGCCTATGAAAGCATCTGTTCTAGAACATATTTGATTTTCTCTTTTGGAGAATTTTTGGTGAATGTGGATTCTCAATTCAGTGAAAGTTTTTAGTAAAATCAAAACTGAATTAAAACAGAATTTGAGATTGGATACACAAATATTTTGACTGAACATGACTTTACACATGGGAATAATGTGCACTTGGGATCTGAAGATAGGCCCAAACTTTGGTCACACAATTCCCTCCCTTTTGAGTATGGAGGGTATGAAAGTATTAGAAAATCTGCTAAAATAGCCCCAAATCTTTGTGAAGGAGTTGAATCAATGGTGGCATTCCCTCTGTCAGGTAGCAGACATCCTTCTGTGTACACACTGAACACCTAGTGCTTGGCAATTTTATTTTTAATGAGCGATGGAAGTAGGGCATTTCCAGTAATGCTTTTTAGTTCTCCTCCCTCTTCTCCCTTAGAGGGCATGAAGGAACCTGACTACTTTAGATGGTGCCACCTTGATGACATGGGGGTGGATGGTAGCAAAAGGAAATCAGGCTGGTCTCTATACAGGCAAGGATTGCGCACAGTCACTGAAAACCAATAGTGGTCTTATGAAGTTGCAGCTACGTTGTTTTTAAAGGGTAGCTTTGTTACAAAAACCGTACTGGAGGGCTGAGGTTAAACTACTCTTATAGTGCCTTGACAATCCCATAGAAGTACAATATAACTTCGTATTAGAGAGACGATTTTACTGTCTCTCTCAAACTTCCAAGTGTGATTTTAATGGTTAAATACAAATCCTGGACAATTGGTTCTGTCATATCTGCTGTCAGGCAGATGTAGCGAGAGTATGTGGCCCTCTAATGGGTCATCATGAATTAAAGCGAGTGCGGCTCTATGCAATACTCCAAAGGGAAGTTCATTCACTTACCATGTAGACAAGTATCAGAGGGGTAGCCGTGTTAGTCTGGATCTGTAAAAGCGGCATCCGACGAAGTGGGTATTCACCCATGAAAGCTTATGCTCCAATACGTCTGTTAGTCTATAAGGTGCCACAGGACTCTTTGCCACTTTTACCATGTAGAAACCCCTCTCCCTAATAAAACTAACAAGCAAACAAAATGTTTGTACAGCTGGAATGTAATCTGAACAACTTTCATTAGCATTGTTTAATACTGGCTATTAAAATGATCCTCAAATAATCCCATCTGAATGGGAGGTGGAGGGGTGGGGGGCGGACTCTGCAAAACAATCCTGGGTACAAGAATCCATAAGGAATCCCCTTCAGAGGAGACGTGGAACCAGTGTGTCACTTTACAGACATAAAGATAAGATTGAGGTCCCTGCACAAAGGAGTTTTCAATCTAATTGCAACATAATGCAGTGAGTGAAAACATCAAACATGTCGGTGAAAAGACAAAATAAGGGGAGAGTTTAAAACTCTTAATGAATGTTTTGTTTGGCTCAGTGAAGGTTACAGGCACTTGAGTTGTAATGGTTTTTGGAGGGAATGATGGGATGGAGAGGCTGTTTACTTTGCCAATGCGTGATGGGTATATGGCAGTGCCTGTGTCTCTCTGAGTGGCAGAATGCTAACTGAAAGTGGTGAGGGTTGAAGAGGGAATTGAAGGAGATTGAGGTCACTAGAGGCACAGGAGGAAGGAACAAAAATTCAGCCAGTTTTATTTTATATAATGCCAGCAATAAGTATTTTTTGTCAATTTCAGACTGAGCTGGACATATGTTTGGAAATGAAGAGGATCTGGTATTACAAATGCCAAGTAAATTTGAGCTCTCAGTGTAGCTTAACTGTGGTTTCCTTTAGGAGGCGGAAGGGATTACTTTATCTTTAGTCAATGCTTAGTAAATTTCTATAGCGTATGCTGGTGATTATGCACTTGTGTGTGTATGTGAAGGATGCTATTCAATTAGGACATCATTACATACCATGTGACAACCTCCCACACCATTTGGTAATATCAGAAATGCATTAAAATCCCTCCTTCTGGAAAATTATTATTTATAATTTGTATTATTGTAGCACCCATGAGCCCTACTCATGGATCAAGACCCCATTGTGTGAGGCGCTGTACAAACACAGAACAAAAAGACAATCCCTGCCCCTAATAGTTTACTGTCTATGTCAGTAATAGAACTTAACTCATTTAAGTAGTTGTAGTGTATGAATCATTCAATTAATGTGCAAATATACATTTTCAGGTTAAACACAAAACCCAATGGATAGTAAAAGCTACTGTAACTTCATGGACACGTTGCCCATCTATGACTCACAACATGTACAAGTGACTAGGCCTTTCAGTGGGGACCCTTTTGTCACGTTTCATGTGTACCCTGAGACACCGACCCAGTTCACTTGCTCTGAGGATTTGCCACTACTTCCTTTTACATCCGAGCAGTTGATCACAGAGAACTTCTACATGGATCCTTGCAACTTTCCTTACCAAGTGGCCCAGGCTAATTATGGCAGAGGTGACTGTTCTTACGGACCAGCTTTCATCAGAAAAAGGAATGAAAGGGAAAGGCAGAGGGTTAAGTGTGTCAACGAAGGATACGCCAAACTCCGACGTCACCTGCCTGAGGAATACTTAGAGAAACGGCTCAGCAAAGTAGAAACACTTCGAGCTGCAATAAAATACATTCACCATCTACAATCCGTTCTGTGCAGTGATTCTGCAGTGACAGAGAAGAATAACCTGGAACTGGGCCATACTTCCAAGGCAATGGCCAGAGAGATCCAGTTCTGAGGACTATCTGAACTGCTCCAGGGAAGAAAAATAATCACAGCTGAGGCTAATAACAATCACGTTATTGGTGACACAAATAATTCTGTGAAACTGACACATTTTATGAACTGTACAAAGCACACATCCCTACCAGTCTACTGGGGAAAGAGTTTAAATTAACCTACAGGGAATTACATTGAGATGAGAAATACTAATCTACAGGAAAATGAAATGTAAACTATTTTAGTTAATTCATGGAAATTAGAAAAAAATCCTTTAACTTTGTTAGTTGGAAACCGAAAATAGGACTACGTTTAATTTTTCAGAAAGGAGCAAATGTATATGCCATTTCAGTCTGCATATTTTAAATAAAGTGTAACCTTCTCATTGATGGGGCTCAGCTTCTGTTTGTTTTCAGGGATGTTTCATTTCCTGCTCATTTTCACACCTCCCCAAATTTTTTTTTTAAAGTTGCTTGTGTATTGGTCTAGTGGCTATAGCCTGGGACTCCAGTTTTGCCAGAGGCCCGCTGGGTGAACTTCAGTAAGTCAGTGCCCCCCTATGTGCCTCAGTTTCCTCAACTGTAAAATGAGGATACTGACCTTTTGAAATACTTTGAGATCTACTCATATAAAGCACTATAAAAGTGAATTATTATTATTTATTAAAAAGGGGTAAAAACACTTTCCAAAATAGTTACCTGAATGTGGAAAAATGCAGCATTTTTGGAAATGCAGCTCTATCCTTTTGTTAATCAAGTCTTTTTTGTACTTGAAACCTGGAAGTCTTACTGTGGTTTTAAACCCCTTTTTTCCTCGCCAAATTCCAATCTGTGAGCTGGATTCCATCACCCATACTGTCAGTGAGCTTAGTTCATGAGTTGTCTTGTTGACAATCACTGAATATGGCTTTACTTACCGACATAGTAAGATACTACTCAGAGGAGGGATGGCAGAATCTGGCGCTGGGGAATGACATCCTGTAAGCCTGTATGCTGCCACACTTTCACTGGGATAATGTTTTCTTCACTTCCTGTCCTAAATTGTTGCTCTGCACTCTTAAATAGCTGACCATTTCACCCCACAGCTAGCTGCATTTCAGCAAAGTTTTCTAGTTAGGGCCTACTCACATGAGAGTGATGAGGAAGATTTAGCCCAAAGAGCTTTGACATCCCTTGGGTTGAAAGGTGCTATATTATTTACAGTCCTATTTTATTGATATTCAATAAAAAGGCTCTCCACATACCATAATGAGAGCCACTGCAACATGGGTGCAGCAAAGTACTGAGGAAAAAGTCATTAGCACCTGATAATCTAAACCAGATGTGGCTTTTCCTTTAGGCCCAGCAGTCATCTGTACGCTACTGGGTTTATGGAAGCAAAAAGCTAGTTTTACCATGACACAGAAAAGGAACATTAGTCCACTAATCACTATTTGCAGTACTATCCCTTTACGTGCGAGGCAGGTCTCTAGTGCACACGTAGCTCTCTCCATTCTAGTTGAAATCTTGAAATCTCCACCGTTGTTTCTGAAGGCTTAAAAGCTTTGTTGCTGCTACAGCCCACACTGGACCTGGTCATGACCAAGCTTATCTTTGCTCTTTTCTGAGTGAAAACAAAGCTTTAAGCCCAAGAGTTTCAAAAATAGGATCTTCAAGTCCACATTCAGGTTCCTGAGTAAGTGGCCTGATTTTCAAAACATTGGAGCCCCCATGACTTCATGCCTGAGTTCCTCTCAGGAGGAGGAAGACAGCATGACTATTTTCCAAGCTTTTGGAAACTATATTTCCAAGCTATTTCCCAAGACAATAGGGATCAGAAGTAATTCTGCTCGTCATCCACTTGTTTTAAATTCATTTCCTTAGGACAATCATCTGGTTAAAAGACTATGAAATACAATTCTGATGAGACAGCTCGAAAGTAGAACTTGTTTCACTAGCTGGCAATGAGATTTCATCCGTGCTTAATTTGTAGTGAAAGAGGTGCCGGGGCTCGAGCAATTTTTTTACATTCATAATTCATGCAGCAAACCCAGAGGTGCCAGGGCTATGAACTGCCAAGCCTAGAGGTGCCGGGGCTCAGCCCTGGCACAAATCAAGCACTGGATTTCATATGTGTAGCGGATGAATGTAAAAAAATTCAGCAGAGGAGCAATGAAATGCCCTTGCAACAATTCATTAAAGTTATGGAAGAGGAGACAGATCTAGAGGTCAGAGCAGGGATCAACAATCAGGAAGACTCCTAGATCTTATTCCAGGTTAAGAAATCTCTGTTTACTCACCTGAAAATGGGAGAGAGGCAATATTGTCCAGTGGGTGGTCCCTTGACTGGAACTCAGGAAATCAGGGTTATGTTCCAGGCTCTGACATTGACCTGCTGAGTGACCTTAGGAAAGCCAGACTGGAAGCTCTGTGGGGCAGTGGCTGTCTCTGTTAAGTTTTTGTACACTGCCTAGCACAATGAGGCTGGGTGCTACTGCAATACAAATAAAAATAAATCACTTCACCTATCTGTGTCTCCTCTGACCCCTTATCTGTCTAGTCTAGACTGTGAGCTCTTAGGGGTTGGAACTCCCTCTTACTGTTTATACAGTGCCTACCACGATGGGGCTCTGATCTTCTTTGGGGCATTGAGGTGTTACTGTAACACACAGCATACTGTATTATTATCTACCTAGTAGATGGATGTGAGGCTTAATGACTTCATGTTTGTAAAGTGATGTGACACCAGCTCAACCACTTCCCTTTTGCCCTAACTGCACTGCAGCACTTTTGTTACCTCACATGGGGCCTTTTTATTTTAATCCCACAGGTTCATATGACCCTGTCTTGGTCAATAAAATTGTGTTTGGTCATTCAAGGGTGCAAAATAGACTGTATATGCACAATGCATTCCTACACTATGACCCCACCACGGTAACTGATACTTTGATCAAATGGATTATGTCTGTCACATTTAAAATAGAATGGATATGTGTTAGATGATCATCTATGGGAGTACCGTTCCTTTGGCTGTTAGCTGAAACATGTATGTGCATGCGTGGCTTTCTTCAACACAGTCACTTCCTGTTGGTAATGAATCTATGGCAACCAGCTTAGTAACTGGAAAACACTAGCAACAAATGACTTTTCACACCGAACAGGCAAAAGGGCAGGATTTCTGAAGTCAGGCCAGGTGTGGGACGACAAGATTGGGCACACTCAATATCTGGTAAGTTCAATATATTCAGTTTCCAGAACCACTGTACCTAAGTAATTGAAGCTGCTCAGTAAACATAATATAATTTTATACAAGTCACCTGTGTCTTTGCTCTCCTCTGCCCATGCTGTATCTGTTCTGTGGATAAGAAGGGACTTTGCTCTTCAGGGCTGTCTGGCCAATATCTTTCCCCAGCACTAAATTCACTGCAAAAATTTTTTTTTTAATGTTAAGTTAAAAATAAAATTAATTTGAACATCAATACAAAGTCTAACTTTACATTACATTAATTATTTCTTTAATATTTGTGTGTAAGAATCAGTATGCTTGTAAAGTAATCAATATCCTTGACATTATTTGCTCATTTGCAGACACAAGTTTTGCAGAGATTATTACAATAATTGTTGCAATCTGTGATTCTGTTGCAATTTATGATCTAGTTGGGTGTTTATGTAAAACACTGGTTTGTTAAATAAGAATTTGCTGAAATCTGACCATATTTATCAAAAGAGCAGCCAGATGATAGTCTTTTATACCAGTGAAAATGAGAGAGTAAAATCCACAGGTAACATTTTTCAAATGCAGCTAAATAACATAGGAGCCTAAATTCCATTTGCAAATGTAATTTAGGAGCATAGTCCAATTGTCTTTCAGTTAGAAAATTTTACCCCAGGTATAAATATTTTAAAGTAATATAAAAAATCTAGTTAGAATAGAAATGTCCTGCTAAATCTTGCCCAGGTTACCAGGTAGCTATAGCATTGTAAATCTTAACTTGACAGCCACAGAATAGTTATCTCTTCACTTGTCAAATGTGAGCCATGATTTCCTTCTCTTGCTAAAAGCATAACCTTTCATCATAAAACATGACAGAACAGCTGCAAGATCAAATGATTTCCCCTTAAATACATCACTGTAACACGAGTAACAGGCAACATTAATCTAGTGCTACATTCAAAAGCTGTCTTCGAGCTCATTCAGCTATATCAGCTCCAGCTGTGATTTTGGTCATAGCTCATAAAATATGTAGGATTGGGTTGGGACAGGACACAGATGGGAATCATTTTAGGAAGAATGCAGGTGCAGCAGGTGATGGTGTTGATTCCTGAGGTGGCATAACTATGAGTTTCTCAGTGGTGTTCAAGGGCACTAATCTATGGAGGACTTGATTTAAAACAGGAAATTCCTGAAGACTTTTCTAGTTTATTTAATGTTGCTCAGGTGCCAATCACCTTTTGTAAAAGTCTGATTCAAAGTCCTTTGAAGTCAATGGAAAGGCTCTTATTGACATCAGTGGGTTTTGAATAGTATAGGGGTGTTAACCACACTGACTTCTCCTGGCCAAATTCAAGTCTGGTGAATTACATTCCAGCTACCTAAATCCCCCCTGTAATTTCAACTGAGTACCTTACTCTTCAGTTCCTGTTGCTCTGCACTGTTAAACAGTTGTTATATTTCACACCAGAAGTGGCTGCATTTTCAGTGGTAGGCAAAGTTTTGATTCATGTTCTTATGTAAAACTCCTTTGGGAGCCACTAGAAAATGTAAGTCATTATGATCATCATCTAACTACTGTGTATATTTGCTTAAAACCTGGTACGTCGTGTTTATTCACATCAAACATAAAATTATCACAGTTCCATTTTGTAGGTAACTGCTTATGGGGGAATGGAGAATCCAGGAAGATCCTTGTTTACAGAGCACAGGTACTGCAGAGCAATGACAGCACTAGATAAACTCCCATGCAGCAACTTCCTAACTAATATCGATCCCTTCTCTAGTGGGTCTTTCATGGTGCATCCTGCTTGGGTTACCAGACTTCTCATCCCCCAAAGGTAATAAAAAGTTCTTGCTTGTGTCTGTCATTTGCTTTCTCACTTCCAGTCTCTATCCATCTTGACAAATTAGCAAACTGAAGATAGTTTGAGAATTGCCACAATGTTTTTCATTGTCAGCTTTATAGACCATTACTGATTAAAATTTTCTGCAACACTGTTGATGGCTGAAAACAAGCTATGAAGTAAGTCCACAAACTAAAGAGACAGGCCCATTGGCGCCAGCTGTTCTTTACAAGCAACTCCTTTCTCAGATCTGACAAACTCACTACACTTAATACATCCCTTTCGTGGTATTTTTCCATGAAAGGTAGCATGTAAGGTCTCTACTGAAAGCTTGTAACTTAACAATACTCATAATCATTGTGAGATGTGTGTACGGGTCATATTTAAGGCATAATGTAACTATATTGAAAACTATGTTGTATCGTCTTAAAGTTGGTCAGAAAACATCGTATGATTGGGTGATAGCCCACTCGAGTGGGAGGGAGTTGTCATCCCTCCCTGCTCAGCTGGTGATGTAATGCCCTATCCCAGAACAGTCATTGGAAAACCATCAAAGACAACTGCAAACAATCAAAACCACTTGGAGGTAAAAAGGACCATAACAACAGACAGTGTTTGCCCTGTGTGTGAATAAAGATGAAAGACTGATTCAGTGTAACACAGGATGGAAAAAGACTCCTTGTATCCATTCATTGAGGAGACATGTTATTGAATGGGGGGCAGGTCTTATGAAAAATTGGATCCTGGTTCCTGTGATGCCAGCAAACTCTGGAACAGACTGAACTGGGGGTGGGGTGCTTTATTAGCTAGGAAAAGTAACTATTAATAAACTGTAGGCCCTAGTTTGCATTTTATGATTTGTTTTGTATTGTAACTGGATGTTTCCATTACTGTCTCTTTTTTCTAGTGGAGTGTCTCTTCTTTCTTATGATAAAACAAAAGAAGGTTTATTTAAATGCAGTACTTTATACAAAAGTGATTTAGGGTAAAAGTGGTAAACTGGGGCACACTGCTCCTTTGAGGGCAAAGGAGCTGGGATTTCTGAGAGTAGCCAGTACAGGGTCTGGATATCACAGGGGAATGCTTCAAGGGAACTTGGGACACTTCTTGTTAACCTGATGTTAAGGGCAGTTAGAGGCTAGTTTGTTAGAGCATAAGTTAGAGCAACTACTGCTGTAGGTTATACCAAACCAGGATCACAGTGTGATCCTACCACAACCAGCAAACACCCTCCCGCACAGTGGTGTGAGGCTGAGAGGAGCTGCTTGAGTTATGCAAGCAAGGGATTCTCCTGCACAGGCAAATCCTCAGCCAGCTCCTTCTGCCTGCTTTACACCATAGGGGTGGAACAAAACAGGTCCACCAGGGCCCGGGATCTGGCCCTTGAAGGTTAATAGATTGTCTTCGTTTGACTTCTGGAAGCTGTTTGCTCTCACCGCTAACCCTTTTCTTTTTATTCAAGGTGCTCATGGATCGGCCACTGTCCACATTTCCCTGACACAGCATGTAAGGGGCTGAAGGTGTGGGAAGAATCAGTGGACATTGCTCATGTTCCTATTCTAGCAAGAAGGGAATCTGATGGGTTTTATTATCTTGGTACGATAAAACAGGAGATAGAGGCAAGTGATTATTGGCTCACCTATCTTGTGTAGCTATTCTTAATTTACTGTGTGCCCCCATTACAGTGAGATCTGTTCATTGTAGGAAGTCACATGGATCAGACCCTGGACTCTCCCAGAAGAGATTCACAAAGGGTCAAATTCATGGATTGCAGAATGCCCCCCAGTAGCATCTCTCCACCACTTGAACCCCTGCTATGGGTGGAACTGGGTTGGGGGGGGTGCAAAGGCAGATGAGCTGTGCAGTGGGGTCTGTGCATCATTTCTGTCGGTTCTGATGTAGGCTGTTGCATGAAGTCAGGAAGCAAGTCACAACCAGAGCATCTGCATTTGTGATTATATAGCTCCAGTGGATTAAAGACCATGTATACGGGCAGTAGTGCCCAGTGGTCCAGCCCATCCTACTGTACCTATTGATTAAGGGCATACTGTATGAGTCTGCTCGGGATAACAAAGGTATGGGCTGAGATGACACCTGTATGCAGCCTCTATGCCTCCTTTGCTGGGCCTTCTCTTCCTGATGTCGGACTTTCTGGCAGCTATTCTAGTCTGCAAAAGGGACTGTTGGCTTGTGGAAAGTCGGGGTATGCCCATTATTCAGAAAACAAGGCAGCTGCTTGTCAGATAGGGACTACCAGACTGATCTCTTTAGGGAAGCTCCTGTTGTGACACTACGCTGCTGTAACGCTTTGGCTTCCCATTCTTCCACCAGCGCTGATGTTTTTTTGGAAGGTCGTTTTGCCCCAGTTGGGCCCATCCTGCAAGGCTGCAAGAAGCCTTGGCTCCTGCTGCGAGTCAGGGCTCTCAGCACCTTGCAGGGACAGGCTCTTTGTTTCTGAGCCAGTCGTGTTGGGCATTGAGCCACGTTTAGATTAATTTTGTGGTGTTATGGCCCGCGCCCCACCTACTGTTGTGAATAGACAGATAAACATCAATACTGTTGGAAAACTGTTAGTGTGTTATGGATACACATAGGGCTTTATTCCCCTGCAAACCAAGGCACAGCATGTCTTTTCAGAGACACTAGTGAATGCTTTAATTCATTAAGTTGTTAGCACTTAAAACTTTAAAGAAAAAAGGGCCTATTCTTTCTGAAGAGCAGGGGAGTGGCTTGCTTCACTTGCTGATGCAAAGCTCCTTAACTGTTTTCTAAAAGACAAAATGCCTGGTTACCCAGTAGGTAACAGGAAAGGATTCATGAGTGAATAGAGAACAGCTCTGAACTGCCTTTGGGTACTTTGTCACCATCTATGTACACAGGGTAGTTTGTGAAATAGGCAGCATCCCATGAATTACAGCTGGGCATGGAATCTCAGGCCTGTAGCGTCTTTTGCAGGGGAGAAAATACAGGTCTTAGTTGCAGTGTATGCACAGGGATATTTTACCAAGGCTGCTGAACACAAACATCCCCCTGTAGTTCTTTCCAGCTCTCTAGATGAGAGACTAACACAGCACGTGCTGCTTACTGTCACCATTCCTGCTGTCCTAGAGTTCAGACCTAGTCTAAGCTGCCATGGAAGGGACTGCTGACTGCAGTACAAGGCCTTATATTATGTATACAGGGTGGGCTTCCTCATAATTGTTTTGTTCCTGGTAACAGGGCGAAAGAGGAACTTTCCTGGTAGAGTTTGACAAACCACCTGCATCGGGTGACAAGTACTCAGTATGTGTGCAAAAAACAGCCAGGGATGACATCCTTGAATATGTCAACGGAATGAGGCACTCCATACTCCCTGGAGACAAAGTGCTGGCACCCTGGGAGCCAGACCTTGTCAGATATGGCCCTGGAACCATCCTCCTGGGCATTGAGACACGGGATCCCCTGAGAGGTAAGAAGGGATCCCCTGAAGTGGTAAAAATGAACACTGTTTTTGGTATTGCTACTGCAGCAGAAGCATCAGTGCAACTTGCAATGTTTATTTTACAAATTTATACCAAGGGATGTAGTGGGAACTAGTAACGGATCCCTAGAAAGTGCTCCTTAGTAATACCTTGAGTGTGTGTGTTAACTTCTAGATTGCTCTACCTTTTATTAAGAAAACAGTGACTTTTTAAATTTGCACCTTTGCTATCCACTACCTCTAGTCTTTTAGCAGTTATTCAATTTAACTTCTTACTGAAACAAGGGCACCAGCCATTGGGGAAAGGATAATGTGTTCCATTATCTGATGCATAGGGAAACTTCATTTTCAAATGGGGGTAGTGTTAAGAAGATGGCGCCCGTTAGAATGCTCAGGTCGGCACTGGGTTATTTATATATCCAAGTGCTGATCTGAGCACTCACATGTGGAATTTAGATAGACTAATAATCCACCCATGTTTGACAATTTGGCCCTGTTTGCTTATCAAAATACTGGTAAAATGTCATTGGATTATCACGGCCCAATTTGGCTGCAATACCAAAAGTACCAGACAATTACCATTTGCGTCTATTTCACATGGGGACAGATTTGCAGGAAAACTTCTGCCGGGTCTGTGATAACAATGGCAAATTCAATAGCAGCCTCCATATCGTACAGTATATGATGAGGAGGTGTTAGAACAGGAAGGTGTTCCTGCTCTTGAACAAAGGTAGAAAACGTGTATTAAATTGCTAAGACCAGTCAAGACACTAGTATTTTCCCAACCAGAGCAGTACTGTCTAATGGTATCTTACCTTTTTTCTTTTCAATAGCCTCAGAGGATGAAGAAATCATGGTCTATTTTTGGAATGACAAGAAAGTGAAAGTACCACTAGGTGTGGCCTTATGGATTCCACCAGACATGTGGGAAAGGATAGTTGAGATGATTCACATGCCCTTCACCAGCAGATTAAAGTTTATGAACCCCCACAACACTACTAGCTCTTACACTTCTACTTGCAGATTTCTAAGAGCTCCCATCCATTCATGTGCTTTAGATGATGGGCTAAGTAAGTACAGGTGGCCACGGCCATGCCCATTAATCTGCCCCCCCTTTCATGGTCACTGGCACAGTGTATGCTGTTCACCAGTCCATGTGGGATGTATCTGCTGCTCCCATCCCAAATTCAATGCCTGGTGGCCTCTACTATCCACATCTTTGCTCTCTCAAAGAGGCACTAAACCGCAAGAGTCCAATAACAAACCCATGGCACAATTTCTAGAATTGGAAAGTCCAAAGGAAAATGAACCAGCAGCTGCTGCTGCTGCTTCCTCCTCCTCCTCCTCTTCTGATTTAGAAAGTGAGGAGGAGATGTGCCTAACTAAGAGCACGATGGTGGATAGTGCTGTTAATACAGATTCCAGTCTTTTTGAAAAGCCCAAACTGAAAGATGCTGCAAGACCTGAGTGGAAGTATTGGAAGAGAAGCCACCCGAAGTCACATCCTAGGAATCCAGGTATATTTCATCTCTTTCCTTAGTTATTTGTCAACAGGTGCTTCTTCACTGAAAGCGTTCTGTGACCCTCTTCAGTCTGGCACTGTATCTCATTCAGTGTTAGACTCGAATGTGGGTCTATATCTCTGCTAGCAGTGACATAGATGTACTTGTAAATGTCTAACTTACCTTATTTCAACATTGGTAGACAAATCGTATGTATGATGCATAGAAAGCAGAACAAAAATCTGACCATCAATATGTCATTTATCCTTTAACTACTACCTAGAATTTAAAATAGGTTAAATAAATTCGTAAATCTGAAATTCATAAAAATGTTATTTTGTAGTCCCACTCCCCTTTTTAAAAAGTAAAACAAAACTTTGTACTGGGGCCTAAACCAGGCATCAGTTAAAAATCCTTTTAATTAATTTCTATAAATGCAAGATCTGCACCAGGTTTTGCCGCCTTCATCACATGTAAGGGCTCCTCCTTCAGTACTTTATCCAGTGGAAAACCACGCAAAAATGGAATCAGATTCAGGAACACACACACAACTCTAAATTCCTAATCTTCCCCCCCACCCTTCCCACATTTTTCATGATGCCATCCACACAGTTAACTTTTACTTTAGTAACTGATATCCTGAACCAGAAATCGTGCACCTACAAGAGTTCCTTTTAGGTTAAAATTGCACTTTCCCTTCCAAATGACTACCATTTTTTATCTTTAATGTAAAAGTAAGATTATGCACATTAAATATAGTATCTATATCCCCAGGAATCAGCATTCCCAGCAGCAAGTGTACAAAGGGGAAAGCAGAATCCAGAACCATTTTCTGCTTCGACATGTACCCTGTTGCACCAACCAACCAGAGTGCAATGTTTGAAACTATTGAGCAGTCTCCGAGAAGACATTTCACACTGAAAGATGTCTTAATCCACCATGATTTCAAGCCATCACTGGGGGTAAGTAATCTATGGTGAAACAGTATTATAATTAGGTACATTGGTTCTTTAAATTGAAGATGATGATGTTCTGGATATTAGCTGCAGAAGCAAATGGCCCTAAGGTTACCCTGTTGCCTGCTAACCGCTCCCCCCACCCCATCTCTGTATTGGCGTGAGAGCTTCTCTTCCAATTCAAGATGCAGCTGGGCAGGATCTGAAGCCATCTTACTCAGTTTAAAAAAAACCCAAAAACTAAAACTTGGCATGTAACTCAATGGTGATTCAATGGCGCTTGTAACCTTGGAGACTGATTCAATGCTCACTGAAGTCATGGGAGCTAGATTACAGCTTTAGGAAGGTAAACAACTCCTATAGAATGCTTGATCCTGGGAATGGATGGCTCTGAAATTCAGGAGTAATAGAATCCAAGCAAAGAGCTCTCCTTCCTTCTACCTACACAGCTCTGCACCAGGCTCACTCCATCGAGGACATTTTGTACTGCCCCAAAGCCTGATGCGTGTGGGTATTTTTCTAGAAATCAGTCTTTGCTGAATACTGCTCTAGAGTTCAGCGAGAGGATACAAAATGCATAAACCAAGTCAGAGGAAAGAGGACTAAAGTCCTAGTTTTCATGCTTAATTTCTCCCAGCCGCAGGCCACTCCTTGTTTAGAGAAACTTGGAGAAAATCAGATAGAACGTGAACGCCAAAGAAAAGCCTGCATGGAACAAAAAAGAAAGAAAAAATTCTTGCAGCAGACGTGGGAGCATGAAAGAGAACAGCAGGCTGAAGAGAAATACTACACTGCACAGGAACACCGGAGGTACATCACACAGGTCAAGTATTAGCTACTCTGCATCTTCCCTCTTTTGGTTCAATGGACTTTGACCACAGAGTAAAGCATTGTGCACACTAAACTTATATGAAGAACTCCTAATAGAAAATATGCACAGTAATTTCAGCTATTTGAGCAGAATGAGTGTCTAGTTTAAATTATCAATAAATGTCCACATTGTGCTCTGTTGTAACTGATTTATACCTTTCTTAGGAAACCACTGTTCATAGGCTTCTTTGAAACAAGTACAAAACTTCAGGCATTCTGTACATTAATGGTTAATGGGTAGGTTATGTCAGATATTTGTTTCTACCAATTTTGCAATAAATGACTAAGCAGTCATATCCCGATGGACAGGGCTTGAACGCAAACCCCTATGGTGATGCATAATTTTTACTGAAGTCAATAGTTTTGCATGTGGGAGGACTGTAGGGTTGGGCCCTGTATGTTTGTAAAAAGACTATAAAAAAAAAAAAACTAAATGAAGAGACTGAGTTGCATCTGTGGCTGGCCATCCTGTTCCCTGCAGAACTGGTGGAAGAAACAGAAGGGACATTCCTTCTCTGATTGATTAAAGATTTAAAGGGTTGACTCAATATGACATTCCCCAAAAGACATAGGCCCAGTTTAAGTAATTTTGTGAGACCAAATTACAATGTGACTGTCCCTAAACAGTTAAAGAACAGTTCTATCTTGTACTCTAGATCAGGGGCAGGCAAACTTTTTGGCCTGAGGGCTGCGCCTCCCCAAACAGCCAAGCAGGGCCTGGCCCTAGCCCCCTACCTGACTGTCCCCTGGGGACTCCTGCCGCATCCAACCCCCTGTTCCCTGTCTGCCCCCCAGGGACCCCTGCTCTTGGTCCCCTACCTGCCCCCGGAACCTCCGCCCCTAACTACTCCCCCCCACCGCCCTATCTGACCCCCCCAGGGCCCCCTGCCCCATCCACCACCCCTGCTCTCGGTCCCCTGACTGTCCCATCCAACCCCTCCTCTCAGTCTTGACTGCCCCCCTGGAACCCCTGCCCCCATTCAACCCTCTGTTCCCCACCCTCTGACTGCCCTGACCCCATCCACACCCCCACCCCGGACTCCCTTGCCCTCTATCCAACCCCCCCTGCTCTCTTACCACGCTACCTGGAGCATCAGTGGCTGGCAGCATGGTTGCAGCAGGAGAGGCAGCTATGTCGCGCAGCACAGAGCACTGGGTCAGGCCAGGCTCTGCAGCCACACCACCCAGAGCATTGCACCAGCTGCGGGGGAGGAGCGGCAGCGGGGGAGGAGCTGGGGGCTAGCCTCCAAGGCCAGGAGCTCAGGGGCCAGGCAGGACAGTCCCATGGGCCGGATGTGGCCCGCGGGCCATAGTTTGCCCACCTCTGCTCTAGATGGAGCCTTAAACTACTTGACCATATCCTTTACAAACAAACAAACATACAAGTTTAGTTAAGAGCCAACTAAAACTTCAGGGTGGGTTTTCAAAAGTGCTTAGCTTTGGCTTATCTTTGCTCTCACAGATGTGAACAGTGAAAGTCCCACTGACTACTTCTGAAACTCTATCCTAAGGTTTATTTTTAAAACATTTATATTCCATTGAAGAGTTTATGTACCTGTAAAACTGCTTCCACTGAGAAAGCTACACCAGGCAGGTGTATTTATTTTGAGGATAAGAGAAGAGCAGACAAAAACACAATCTTTTCAGAACAATGCTTAACTCACTGGGTTTTTCTTCTCCAGGAAAAAGCTGCTGCAGCATTTTGAGAATGAAGATAAGAAGGTAAAAGAACAAGACATAAAGCAGAATCAGACAATGAAAACAAAGCAACTCGCACAGCAGAGGACAAACCTGAAGATGCAGACTATGGCAGAGGAGGACAGGCAGAAAGGACAGCAAAGACTAGCTCATCTGCAACAAGTCAGAGAGACACATGACCAGAGGGAATTTAATAAGTGTATAGCTGAAGAAATTAAAAAGAAACAATCTCAGGTAAACTACCCATCTATACAGGGTTATTTTTACACAGTGAATAAAGTGTGCCCTCAGCATCAAGCTCTCTGCTCTAATGACCTTCAAATCTCCATTAAATGAACAAAAGCTGTAGGTAGCCAGAATAGCTTTATGGATAACACCACCTTAACTGATTAAAATCAATTCCATTTAGATGGAAATGAGGTAAGTACCTTCACTGTCCTGTCCAAGGATGTGTGTCTTTCCATATTAAGTTCCATTCTAGTCCACTGTGCTGGACTAGAAGCCAACACTCTTGGGGAGAGAGGAACAACAAGTAATAGTACAGAAAACCTGAACAATTGGAAATTGAGAGAGCAAGGTTTTAATAAGTCTCCCGTTTGTTCTCATGGTTTCAAGAAGTCTGACAGGGATTTCAGCATGATGGTTTCTCTCTTGTAGGAAGCCCGAAGGAGAAGAGTGGAGACCCAGTACAAGTTAATGGCAGAAAAGATCTTTCAAGATGAAAAACAGAAGGGAAAGTAACCAGACAGCACAGAACAAAGGAGATACAAACAACAAAAGTAAAAGTTTGCATATGGATACTAAAACACGACACCCATTTTATTCCCAGGTGCCCATTCAGCAAGCTACCTAAGCCCATGAGAAGTCCCATCGACTTCAGTGGGATTACTCATGTTCTTAAATTAGACACATGTTGAAATGCCTGGCTGAATCAGGGCCTTAAAGATAATGAACTTAAGTGGAAGTTAAGCATGCGTGTACATGTTTTGCTCAAGTGGGATTTGGCTTAATGAAAGTGAAACCGAACAATACTGCCGAAACTTGCATTTATGTAGCAATAACTGGGATTTTTTTTTTTTAATTGCAACCGTGTGCACATTTTAGCTTGAATTACAGCTCCAGTTTCTTCATTCATACCAGTATGACCAGTTAACTACAGTATTCTGCATGGCACACTGTAGCCAGATCCTCACCTGCTGTAAATGGGCATGAACTTCAATGGAGCTACATTGATTTATACCAGTTGAGGATTGCGCTTTTTATATTCAAGCAATTATAAATATAACTTGCATGACTTTAGTTCCTAATTTAAAAAAAAAAAAAAAAAAAAAATTCATCTCAAAGATTAAATTTTTAATCCTTTATTCCACTGATTGTTTGACTTAAAAATAACCCCAAATTCTGGGTGATACATGTCACATAATTTCAATTAAGGCATATTTATACAAACATTCATAATGTCCGTGTACACAATGGGCTATAATAGCACTGAGTGCACAATAAGTAGACAAAGTGAGTAAAACAGAAGAAGCCCAGAGAAAGGAAGTTGTTAAAGTGCTAAAGAGAAACAGATCTGCATAGCTTGTTATATTAATTCATTAGGATACCCTAGTATTGTTTTATTCCTATGATTGCTGAGAGAGAGTGATCATCATATACTGAAAGTTAAATCAATACTTTGTCCTGCATTAACATCCACCACATGTGTGTCTTTCACCATATCCTCTGAGGTTGCTGTGACAGAATAGGTGCCAGGGGAAACTTCAATGTAGAGATCTTTGGAAGTCTTTCTACCCTGAAAGGGGGAAAAATAAATAAATGGTAAGTAATACTGTTTAGTTGTCTTACCTAGACAGAAATGGAATTTAGTTTATAGAGTTATAGTTCAACTAATATACTGACATACTAACATTTTTCAAAAATATATTGGTAAGACGGACATTAATGGTAGCAAAATTTTTCTGTTCAATACAAAAATTAGCAAGCTGTGATTGTAAAAAATTGCCATATTCAAATCCTTTCATTTTTTTTAAAGAATACTTAGGTAGAAATAATGTGCTAATTAGCTATCCTCTAACACTGGGAAAAATAGGTTGTCAAAACAAACATAACAAATATGGATAACACCACAAATTTAGTAGAAAAAGAATTGTTTGGGGTTATGATAAAGATTCCGTATTTCTCATTTTCTGTGGCCCAGAAGCTAAAGCAACTGGTTCCTAAAACTGCCTCAGCAAATTAGCCTTTGGGAAATGTAAAGTATTTCTTTCCTTCCCACTGACCATTAAGCCTACTGGGTCAGAATTATACCTCTCCACCAAGTCAGTACAATGACTGACGCCCACAACCAAAATTAACTTTCCACGGTTGCAGCAGATAGTGTGTTCAGTAGTTAACATCTTTAAAGAATTCTGAAACACGTGACCTCCTCCCACAATAGAATTTTCTAGGCGAGATCCTTGGCTTCGATATGGTCCCTTTGCACCACTCAGGCAGCACAGCTGGCTCAAAAGTTACACCTGCCTGGCTTTGCTCCAGTACAGGAAAGATGCCAGAAGTACAAGGTGTGGCTGAAGAACTGCTGGACTGTTACTCCTGGTGTAAGTTAGAATGCCTAGAACAATTTAATCATCCATTCACAATTCCTCACAAATTTCACATCCATCCAAAACTCCAAACATGGGTCACCTTCAATATTTTCAGTAGCACTCTGCTGCCAGCCTGGGGTTCTGTCCGCCGGCCCCCTGCCAGCTGAGGTCCTGTTTGCTGGCCCTGCTCAGCCTGCCGCTGGCCCGGGGTACCAGCCACTGGCCTCGGCCCGGGGCTCTGCAGCCGCCCCCAGCTGTGGCCTACTGACCCCAGTCTGGGGAAATGAGGGGTACAGACAGCGGCAAGAGGGGGTGCAGCTCGGCCCCCCCCCCTTCAAAATTGTTCCAGTGCCACTGGGATATTTTTAAGTCCTGATTTGCTGCTTACACCATGCCACGTGGAACAGCGCACTGCATTTGACGTTGTGCGTGCAGTCTGTCGCGATTTTTTTTTTCCCCCGCTGTGAGTTGAGACAAAATGTCAGGTCCTAAGAAAGCAAAGTTAGATGTCCGTTCATTTCAGCCTTTTTGGACAGACATTTGGATTTATTCAAAAAAAAGGACCATGCTGTTTGTGCTTTCTGTTGTGAAAGTGTTTGTTGCACATCAAGGGTTCGACGACATTTTGAAACAAAGCACAAGAAAACCTTTCTTGACTAAGCAGACAAGACTGAATCAATCAAAAAGGCAGTAGCAGGATATGAGAAGCATAGCAGTGTTTTTAAAATGCTTAAGTGTAAGTAAAATATCAAGCTACAGAAGAAAGTTACAAGATTGCACAGTCCACTGCAAAAAACGGAATGGGGAATTTACAGATGGGGAATATATAAAATTTTTTTCAGCAGTTCAGAGGCTTTGTTCAGTGATTTGCCAAATAAGTATACGATCGTATCTTTAATAGAAGAACTGCCTGTCTCTGCCAGAACAGTTGAGAGACACAAGCGAAACGGCAGAAAACATTAACGAAAAGCAGACGACAGCATTAAAAGACACAGCAGTGTTTAGCATTGCAGTTGATGAGAGCGTGGATATAAACGACGTTCCATGTTTGGCAGTTGTTGCAAGATATTGTGTCTCCGATGAAATTCAAGAGGAACTTTCTTGCCTAAAACCCCTGCATGGCACCACAAAGGGGGAAGATACAGTGGAAAGTTTAGTAAACCATTTTGAAGAACGAGGAGTTGACATCAGAAAAATATTTTGTGTGACAACAGATGGTGCTCCTGCTAGGGTCGGAAAACAGAAGGGATTTGTAAAGTTACTTGAAGATCAAATTGGCCACCCGACAGTCAAATTTCACTGTATTATCCATCAAGAAAACCTGTATGCTAAAATTTCAAATTCAGAGTTTAATAATGTGATTTATACAGTGGTGTGAATTGTGAATTTCCTTGTTGCTCGATCTGCTTTGACTCTGACAGTTTCAAGCACTGCTAGAAGAGATGGACCATGCTTATAACGATATTCCACTTCACAGCAACATTCGGAGGCTAAGTCGTGGCAAAATTTTGGTGTGCTTTGTAAATGGTTTTGAAGCAATCAAGGCCTTTTTGTCGGAAAAAGAACAAAACTACCCCGAACTGGATGATGACAAATGGCTGTGTAAGCTCATGTTTCTAACTGACATCACCACTCACCTAAACAAGCTCAACCCCTGTCTCCACAGTGCAGGGCAAATGTTTCTAGATCTTTATGAAGCCTGAAAGGCATTTGTTGTAAAACTAGCAGTTTTTTCTCGGGATATTTGAACTTCGACTTTCCACTACTTCCAACACAAAAAAGCTATCGACGTGTTGCACCGTCAGTGTCAATGAGATTGCAATGTACATGCAAGAACTGGAATCAGAATTTTCTGAAATTTCAAGATTTTCAACGATTTGGCCCAATGCTTTCTTTTCTAATTAAACCTGAAAAGTTCAACGAAAGCGACTTGGATTTGTCTGTATTTCAGTGGATGGGTGTTAAGATTTCGAAATGCAGCTCATTCAGTTAAAAAGCTCAGAATTGTGGGCATCAAAGTTTGGAGATCTGCACTTGAAGCTACCAAGAGAGAGCATGGGGCCTCTATTCTGATCTGTTGGACGTCCCTGCCAGTGAAATTTAACTGTTTGAAGAAAATTGCGTTTGCAATGCTTTCAGCATTTGGATCCACATACCTGTGTGAACAGGTATTTTCACACATGAAATCTGTCCCTCTCGGGGCCAGTTAACAACTGATCACTCAGAAGCCTGTGTCCAGCTTAAAGTATCCAAATGTAGGCCAGACATTGGAAAACTCAGCAAGGAAAAGCAAGGGCAAGGATCACCCTAAACTGATAAGATCTGCATTTTTTCATTTAATTTTAAATGAAGCTTCTTAAACATTTTAAAAACCTTATTTACTTTACATACAACAATAATTTAGTTATATAATATAGAGACCTTCTAAAAAAGTTAAAATGTATTACTGGCACACGAAACCTTGAATTACAGTGAATAAATGAAGACTTGGCACACCACTTCTGAAAGGTTGCCAACCTCTGCTCTAGATTCTTATATTGGCACCACTGGCACTCATTACTATAGTATCTGAACACTTGAACTGAAACTCAGATTAGTGTGACAAAAGGGCCTGGAGAAGAAGGAGACACAGGGGGATCCCGTGAACATTATGCAGACATCTCCATGTCTTGGATGAGGAAAAGAATGAAATTAAACATGAGCACTACACTTACCCCTTGTTCCAATGTCTGTAACAAGTTTTCTGCTGCATGTCTGCTGTGATACCTGCAGATGTGTTTAATTTCATTCTCTTGGCATCTACTTGCTGGCACGTAGCTATAATATTTCTGGAAGACAGTTAAAGCAAAGAGGTTTACATAGCCAAACCTCACAACCACACCTAAGAAATCCCTTCTTTCACAGTTAAAAACTAAAGAGTGGAAACCCATCATTGTTGACCTTTTGAATTAAATCAGTTGATCTGTTCCCATGTTAGAAACGGGACTATACCCTGAAGCATCAAGTGACTTGAAACCAACCCCTTCAAACACAGTACTTGAGAATGACTCTACTGCCATCTGCTGTTCCCACTCAAACGAAACACATGAAATATGCATGTGTAGATTTGTTCTTTTGGGTTCCTAGCGGCAAAAGTAGAAAGTTCCATTTTACTTATTTCTTCCATCTGATCAGACATGTGGCCAGTAGACATTTTTGTTTCCAATTCCACTCCCTTGCTTTACTCCTTGAGGTTACAAATGGAAGCAGTTTACATTTGGCAATTGGTTAGTTTAATTTTTTTGTTTATATTGTATGTGTGCCCAAAATTCCATAAAAATAGAAGAACAGCTACACTGACATAATGGATAATATGTTACATATCATTGCATCACAAAAGTCAGCAAAACTTTTGACGTGGTAAAATTTTCCAAAAGTGCTTAAATGATTTAGCTGCCTAAGATCCACTGTGTGTGTGATGGTGGTGGTGGTGGTGGGGGGGGGGGGGGGTGAGAAAACCTGGATTTGTGTTGGAAATGGCCCAACTTGATTATCATACACATTGTAAGGAGAGTGATCACTTTAGATAAGCTATTACCAGCAGGAGAGTGGGGTGGGAGGAGGTATTTTTTCATGCTTTGTGTGTATATAATAAGATCTTCTACACTTTCCACAGTATGCATCCGATGAAGTGAGCTGTAGCTCACAAAAGCTTATGCTCAAATAAATTGGTTAGTCTCTAAGGTGCCACAAGTACTCCTTTTCTTTTTTAGAAGTGAGTTAGTAACTTAGGAACCCAAGTTCCACTGATTTTCAATTACACTTACACACACTGAAAATCTGACCCTAGAATTTATGGGTAAGAGAATCCCCCCCCCTCCCAAAATTATGATCTTGGAGAGTATATCAGACAGCATAGTCTAGTGAACTGAGCATGAAGGGTGGAAGCCAATGACTCAAATTCCCATCCCAGCTCTGCTACTGATTCCACTGAGATGCGGCCAGATTTAGGCTCTTGCCCAGTTTCCTCTTTTGTAATACAGAGAACTTCCTGTCCTGCTTGATGGTTGACTAGTGTTTACACAATGCTTAGAAATTATAAAAGGTGCTGTGATACATGAAGGGGGTGGGGTGGGGGAAGGGAAGTAACTCCCTTTAATGGACATCCAGACAGCCAGTTAGCTGTAAAATCCCTCTTGGTCTGTTCTCTGCTTGCTTTACCTGTAAAGGGTTAACAAGCCCACAGGTTAAAAAAAAAAAAGGGAGTGGGCACCTGACCAAAAAAGCCAATGGGAAGGTAGAACATTTTAAAATTGGGAAAAACTTTCCCTTTGTCGTTTTCTTGGCTGCAGGGACACAATGCTATAAGCAGAAATGCTGTGTAAGGTTTGAACTAGGTATGAAAAAGTATCTTCCATACCTAGAAGAAATAATTTTAATAGGGAACATTTAGTTAGATGCTATCAAGTTTATTTCTTATTTTGGCTTGTGGCTCTCCTGTGTGCTAACCCCAGTTGCTTTTGTTTGCTTGTAACCTTTAAGCTGACCCCCCAAGAAAGCTATTTTGGGTGCTTAAATTTTTGGAATTGTTTCTTTTAAGATCTAGTAAAAAGCCTAAGTTACAGATGTATTTTTTTCCTTTTTGTTTTTAACAACATTTACCTTTTTTAAGAACAGGATTGGATTTTTGGTGTCCTAAGAGGTTTGTGCATGTTGTTTGATTAGCTGATAACCACAGCTAATTTCCTTTATTTTTCTCTCAGCTCTTCCCTGGAGAGGTAGAGAGAGAGAGGTGTGTGTGCGCGCGCTTGCTTGAGGGTATCCCACAGGGAGGAATTCCCAAGTGCTCCTTCCTGGGTTCAAAGGGGTTTTTTTTGCATCTAGTTGGTGACAGCGTTTACCAAGCCAAAGGTCAGAGAGAAGCTGTAACCTTGGGAGAGTAATACAAGCCTGGAGTGGCAAGTATTAATTTTTAGAATCCTTGCGAGCCCCCACTTTCTGCACTTGGAGTGACAGAGTGGGGATTCAGCCTTGACAGGTGCTGTCCAAAACAAAACTACTTTAGTGGTGTGAATGTCTGTGTACCATTGGAAGCAACTGTGTGTATAGATGCATGGGCAGTTTACAAGGGTATATAGTGGTTAGCAAGTTTTACCTAGTATAGATAAGATTTATGCAATGGATAGCTCCTCCATTTGAAGTTTCTCTTTCTGTCTATCACTACCCCATAATCAAACTTTCCTTCCAGCTGAAAGGAAGAAATGGGCAGCCGCCTTAGGCTGTGACTCCATTACAATTCCACTGATGCTAGTAACTGTGGGAATGTAAGTACAGGCTAGGTGGTGGTGTATATACCAGCATATTATCTAACCCAACTCAGAGCAGGTTTAAAAGACAGTGGTAAAAATGCTAATCATCAGTCTAAATTTGCTCTCACACAGGTAGCATGGTGAGGGTGGGAGATGTCCCAAGATTTCTTGTTTTAGACAGGGCCCTAGAAGCCACTACCAAAGCTCTTATTGGTCAACTTGTGAGGTTGCTCTGAATCTTTAATTCATTCCTAGTTTTCCCTAACAGCAACAGAACTGAGCCACTAACAGGCACAACATTAGGATATTTCCCCCCATCCCTCCTCACATAAAATTTACCTCACACTCCTTTGTGGTTCGACTCATGAACTCCACTATTGAAACAAATGCTGCATTGAGATGTTCAGAATCTTCTTCCTGTGATTAAACACACATGTATAAATCATTATGTCATGTTATTTGTTTCAAAGCAAAAACCTGCCGAGGTGCCTCTGCAGCTTATGCCTTGTTCATTTAATTCATAAAGCCAGTCCCATTGGACATTACTGCAGCGATGCTAGTAGCTTACATAACAAAATGTTGATGAGTTCTGACAGTTTTCTCCACGGTGAAACTGAACCATCTGTAGCCTAACACTGTGTGTTACGTAGCCAATTAAAAACTATGCCACACTGGCTTTACTCTATCCTTGGTAACATACATCAGAGGCAACGAAGACCTTTACTGTAGGATTACATCCAGTCAACCCACTGCTACACTATGTGAAACAATTACCTGACCTCAGTCTCTCTCAAAGCACCGAGTTAGATACTAATTTATGTGTTAAGCAGCCTTGAAGATTTCATGCTGGCTTTGACTGTTTACCACATGGAAAGGTAACCAAGCTTGACATTGTACTAAGGGATATTCAAGTGTCCTCATGTGTTATAGCTAATTAAAATGTAAACACTGTACATGTCTAAGACCTGCACATTCATATGATAGGCCCTTATGGGACATGGGATACAATCATTAAGGATATGTCTATATTTAAAACACTGCAGCTGTAGTGCTTCAGCATAGACATTCACTACAACAACGGGAGAGGTTCTCCCCTCCCCACAAGAGACAGGAGCTAGGTCAATGGAAAGACAGGTTGACGGAAGAATTCCGTCTACTCACGGGACTAGGTCAGCATTGCTATGTCTCTCAGGGTAAGGATTTTTCACATTCCTGAGAGACGCAGCTATACCAATGTAAGTTTTCAGTACAGACCAGCCTTAGATATAACATTTCTCTGACACTGAGGTTCACATGAATTAGTTTATATTCACTGGTATTTTCAATCCTTCTTTACCTTACAGCTCTCTCAGAATAAATCTATTACATTCAATTTGCCTCCATTTTAAAGGGTCTACAATATTTGACCAATTGCAGTTAACATGTCACCTTCAAAGCTAAAGGTTAGCACTGTCTTGACTTGGGGCAATACTCAGTCAGCAAGTCGAGCGGCGATGCTTTTGCAATCCTCTGTCTTATATTTATTTCGCAATTTACACACCAGCCTGATTCAACTCCACATGGCAGAAAATCTAGGGGAGTCAACTCAGTGACCACGTTGAATGAGTTTCAGTAGAGCATGATCACTCCCTGCGTGAGCAATAAAGAACGTACCACCTTGTTCCAATTTAAGTGTCTGCAGATAGACACAGAAAATGTATTTATGTTATTCAGGGAAGGGCTCAGTCTCCTTACCTGTAAGGTGTTATACAATTCTCTATCACTATAAATTAAACACGACCTAAAAAGTACCAAGCACCAGTAAGTGTTTCATTTGAGAACACTGTTTAAAGTATTTTTCATATTTAAAAAATTAAAGCCATAGTTAATAAGCTGAAGTATAAATTACTGTAATATCTTGGCACCAATTCATCCATCACTAAAATGCAGATACCTGCAGGGCTAGATGTGACAGCTGTTTAATTGTGACAGCACACAATTTCAGGCAGGAACTAAACACAGTCTTTCAAAATTGAAATTTCAGGGGGATTTTTTGGGAGCTAACACCACTGTGCAAGACTGGAATTTGGCTACTTAAAGCATTATTGTGCTGCAGGCAAGTTAGCCTGCATTACTCTGGAGGGAGTTTATGGTGATGGAGATAAACATGATTTGTGTGTGCTGAGCAAGTCATCTAAATACCCAAAGGAACACAGGGTGAGATTTTAAAGAGACTTGTGCTCTCAAGTCACTTAGGTGCTTTTGAAAATCCTATCTTTAGTCAACCTGCACTGACTCCTTACAATATTTATTCTTAAAAGCTATGGGGTATGGGACCCTCTATATAATTCAAATGGTGCCCTTACTTAAAGCTCAGTGTTTTTTACCAGAATATACCACTTAACAGTGGACCTTTTTCCCCTCAACAAAGGCTCAACTGCTCACTTTATTTTTCAAATCGTCTTGCAAATTACTTAATATGGCCAGGTGTGTTACATTGTCATATACAACAACTGCATATTTTAGATCCCCAAAGTGCTTTGAAGATAAAAAGGCAATTGTATGTGCCAAGTGTTTATATATATTATATTAAATTTAGCTATTATTAATACAGAAAGACTGCAGAACTATACTAAGCAAAAATGCTATTCAACAGATGTGCAAACACAAGGGACCAGTGGTAGGGTCTACTTATCATGGCATATGTTGAACTCAGGGCCAGCTCTATGTTTTGCAAGAGCTATCTGCCAAGAAATATAGGGCTCTCTCAGCTTCCCCTGACCCCTAACTTAATCCCCCATCTCCACTCTTGCCTAAGCAGGGAGAATGGACTGAAATTCTCTGGCAGAGTGGCAGAAACAAGAGGGATGGGCACTAGAGAAAGTATACAAGGGATAAGTTGGTTGTGGAAGGTTGCCACCTTTAAAAAGTATTTTTAGCTGGCCAAAATAAGGCCAGGTTTCCACTGTGACATTGTTACAGCCCTGTCGTCCACAAGCAGTGTTATCAATGCATTGTTACAGACCTGACACTACAGAGTCAGAGAAGAGAATCTGAGGTTCTTCTAGCCACATAAAGTCTGGATTTGTTTGGTTCAGCAAGCAGGCCTTCAAGGGGGGGGGGGGGCAGCATCCCCCAAATCCATAACTGTCCTGCGTAAATCAGAAGAGGCCGCCACCCTCCACACTTACGTGGCTACTCACGCCTAAGACTAGCACCGGACTAACGACTCCTGGACTCTTCCCGGAGCACGAGGGAGAGCCGCCCTGACTGGTCCTAGGGGTTCGTTAGTAAAAGCCAGGCGGGGAGGAATCGCCGTTTCCAGACACTGACCACAGGCTCCGGCCAGCTCACTTTCCGCCGCTTAGCCCGTTCCAGGACTTCCCGAGCCAGCCCCGCCGTGCGCTGAGCGACGCCACAGGTCCGCCGCGCTGGCCGGCCGCTCGCCATTCCTCGCGCCCTGGGCCGGAGAGACCCAGGCAGGCTCCTCACAACGGCCCCCCGGCGGGGAGGCGGCGGCGCCCGGGGCTGGGAAGTAGCTCCCCTGAGCCGGTCTGTGCTGCAGGCTCCGCGGGGCAGGGGCCTTGCCAGGCAGCCCCTCAGCCAACAACCCCAGAGGCGGGCGGGGTGGGAAGCCGCAGCAGGGGGCGGGCAGGGCCTCGGGCCGCCCGGCGGCGGCACTCACCGCCTCTCGGAGCGGCGCGGGGGAGGAAGCCGCAGGGCGGCTGGCTGCACAGCTACAGGCGGGCGGGGAGCAGCGCCTCCCTCCCCGCGCTTATGAAGGCCCGGGGCGGGGGCTGGGACCGACTGCAGCCGGAGGCGCCGCGGCCGCCGCTGCTGCTTCCCTCGCCCCGCGCGGGCCGGGGCCTGCGCGTGGAACACGGACAGTGCATCACAATGCGCGTGCGCTGAATGGCCGCCGCCGCCGCCGCGCGCCGCCTGCCCGGGGCTGCTCCTCCCGCCCCGCTGCGGATGCGCCCCCCGCCGCGGTAGGAGCTCAGCCCCGGGCCGGTTCCCAGGGCGGGGGTGGCTCTCCCGGTTCTGTAGCAGGGGCTCCGCCTCGGGGAAAGCGCTCCCCGGGCCCCGCAGCGGGGTTTGCTCGACCCCGTGCGGCTCCCAGGGGCGATGCACCCTCCGCTGCAGCCGCTCTCCCTTAGGGCTGAACTTCAGTTTCTTAGCCCAGAAAGAAACCCTCTTGTCATATTAACAATATGAACGTCCCCAAGGCAACCCCGAGCAGATTATAATCCCTGCTAGGTAAAATTCCTTGAAATTGTGTTAATCCTCTTTGTCAAGTGCAGGGCTCCTCCTCCTATAACTCAGTGGTTCTCAACGAGGGGTACATGACCCAGAGATCTTACAAGGGGTACATCAACTCATCTAGAAATTTGCCTCATTTTACACCAGGCTACATAAAAAGCACTAGTGAAGTGAGTACAAACTAAATTTTCATACAATGACGTGTTTATGCTTTTCTGTATGCTATACACTGAAATGTAAGTACAATATTTACAGTTCAGTTGATTTCTTTTATAATTATATGGTAAAAATGAGAATGTAAGCCATTTTTCAGTAATAGTGTGCTGTGACACTGTTGTATTTCTATGTCTGTTTTGTAAACACGCATTTTTAAAGTGAGATGAAATTTAGGGTACTCAAGACAAATCAGACTCCTGAAAGGGGTACAGTAGTCTGGGAAGGTTGCTCTAAATGACTCCAGATGAAATGTATCCCATTTACAAATAAAATGATTGTTTTAGTTTGTCAGACCTGCAAATGCAGCGTGGGCTCCCAGAGCTAAGCAGGGCTCTTTCCATCTCCTAGACCATCCCTAGTTTTGTAGACCAGACTGTGTTTGTTGAAGATACACAAGCTGGAACAGAATCTACAGCTTAATCAGTCATAGCAGTGTTGAGTCTGCAAGGTGAACAGTCATAAGAAAAGCAGTAAAAAAAAGTTAGTTTTGTCACTGAAATCAGCAGGTGGGACAATAAGCACAAGGCTAGATCTGTTGAATAACAAGTTTTATGTAGTCATTTTTTGAGAGTACCATACAACTGCTCTTTAGTCATTAACAGCAGCAGGGCGGGATTTAGGGACAGGTGACCCAGGCGCTCTGGGTACTGGGCTTGGGGGGGGTGTGTGTGCTGTTTTTGGTGTTAACTACAAAAGGGAAAATAGAACGTTTGAAGTATAATGTTTCAGGTATTCTGTATGTGGATTCATTTTTCACTAACCTCCTAGACTGTTCTGGACCTTTGTAGAATCTCATGGAACCTTCCAGACTTTCTGAGAACTACATTTTCCTCAAACCTCCTAAAATGTCAGTCTAACGGATATATAAAGGCAGGACATGGCCAGCCAGTTAGTGAGATATGAGAATGAACTGAATTGAAGGGAGAGCCCAGCTGTGATATTGTGAGCCTTGTTTTATTCTGTAATTGTGAAAGTGTACTTGTGTTTTAAGACTTGAAGAGTGTAAGTAGCGACTGATTAAGGACATATTTACTGAGACACGAGAGAGATATATTGAACTCCTATCTACGCAACAATATAAAAGAAATACTGTTACTACTTTTGCCATGCTTAACACCGAACATCGACTTTTGCTCTCCCTAATACTGTCTGTTTTCCCCTGTAGAAAATAAAAGATGTCCCAAAGAAGCCTGGGAGCTCAGTAAGCGAAAAGCTTAATTGCAATCTAGTTTGCAACAACGGGTAAATTTGATGGGAAAATATCTGAACCAGAAAAATGTAGGGTTAACATTCTAAGGCTGTCACCTAGTATAACACTATTTAATACTGGTCCAACCAATGTTGGTGCACAGTTCAATTTCTTGATGTTAGTACATTCCAGTTATTCTTAAAATTAAAAAGTTAAGGTATTTCAAAGTTTAACAGAAGTTTTACTAACTCAGAGCCCTCCCCATCTAGTTCCCCATCTCTGGCTGTTGGGGATTTTTGCTGCAAGCAATTGCTGATGGGCAACATGCTATTTTAGGCAATTTCATCATACCATCCCTTCTATAAATTTATCAAGCTCAGTGATGAAACAAGTTAGGTTTTTTGCCCCCCACTGCTCCCCTTGAAAGGCTATTCCGGAACTTCACTCCTCTGTTGAGTGGAAACTTTGGTCTAATTTCAAGCCTAAACATGTTGATGGCCAGTTTAAATCCATTTGTTCTTGTCTCAGCATTAGCACTTAATTTAAATAACTCCTTTCCCTCCCTGATATTTATCCCTTTGATGTATTTATAGAGAGCAATCATATCTCCCCTCAGCCTTTGTTTGGTTAGGCTAAACAAGCCAAGCTCCTTAAGTTCTCTACATGTAAAAGGACTTGTATCTCATTTAAGCAATATTATACACAGTGATTTAAAGGTTTCAGAGTAACAGCTGTGTTAGTCTGTATTCGCAAAAAGAAAAGGAGTACTTGTGGCACCTTAGAGACTAACCAATTTATTTGAGCATAAGGTTTCGTGAGCTACAGCTCACTTCATCGGATGCATACTGTGGAAACTGCAGAAGACATTATATACACAGAGACCATGAAACAATACCTCCTCCCACCCCACTCTCCTGCTGGTAATAGCTTATCTAAAGTGATCACTCTCCTTACAATGTGTATGATAATCAAGTTGGGCCATTTCCAGCACAAATCCAGGTTTTCTCACCCTCTGCCCCCCCCCCCCCCCCACAAACTCACTCTCCTGCTGGTAATAGCCCATCCAAAGTGACCACTCTCTTTACAATGTGTATGATAATCAAGTTGGGCCATTTCCAGCACAAATCCAGGTTTTCTCACCCCCCCCCTTTTTTTCCAAAAATCACACACACAAACTCACTCTCCTGCTGGTAATAGCCCATCCAAAGTGACCACTCTCCTTACAATGTGTATGAAAATCAAGGTGGGCCATTTCCAGCACAAATCCAGGCTTTCTCACCCCCCCCCCCCCAAAACACACACACACAAACTCACTCTCCTGCTGGTAATAGCTTATCCAAAGTGACCACTCTCCCTGCAATGTGCATGATAATCAAGGTGGGCCATTTCCAGCACAAATCCAGGTTTTCTCACCCCCCCCACCCCCATACACACACAAACTCACTCTCCTGCTGGTAATAGCTTATCCAAAGTGACCACTCTCCCTGCAATGTGCATGATAATCAAGGTGGGCCATTTCCAGCACAAATCCAGGTTTTCTCACTCCCCCACCCCCATACACACACAAACTCACTCTCCTGCTGGTAATAGCTTATCCAAAGTGACCACTCTCCCTACAATGTGCATGATAATCAAGGTGGGCCATTTCCAGCACAAATTCAGGTTTTCTCACCCCCCCAACTCACTCTCCAGCAGGAGAGTGGGGGGGGTGTGTGTGGGAAAACCTGGATTTGTGCTGGAAATGGCCCACCTTGATTTTCATACACATTATAAGGAGAGTGGTCACTTTGGATAAGCTATTACCAGCAGGAGAGTGAGTTTGTGTGTGTGTGTTTTTTGGGGGGGGTGAGAAAGCCTGGATTTGTGCTGGAAATGGCCCAACTTGATTATCATACACATTGTAAAGAGAGTGGTCACTTTGGATGGGCTATTACCAGCAGGAGAGTGAGTTTGTGTGTGGGGGGGGGGGCAGAGGGTGAGAAAACCTGGATTTGTGCTGGAAATAGCCCAACTTGATTATCATACACATTGTAAAGAGAGTGGTCACTTTGGATGGGCTATTACCAGCAGGAGAGTGAGTTTGTGTGGGGGGGGGGGCAGAGGGTGAGAAAACCTGGATTTGTGCTGGAAATAGCCCAACTTGATTATCATACACATTGTGTAAGGAGAGTGATCACTTTAGATAAGCTATTACCAGCAGGAGAGTGGGGTGGGAGGAGGTATTGTTTCATGGTTTCTGTGAATATAATGTCTTCTGCAGTTTCCACAGTATGCATCCGATGAAGTGAGCTGTAGCTCACGAAAGCTTATGCTCAAATAAATTGGTTAGCCTCTAAGGTGCCACAAGTACTCCTTTTCTTTTTGCGAATACAGACTAACACGGATGTTACTCTGAAACTTCTCACAAAATCACTTTCTGTGCAACCATTCCTCTTTGGTGGTATGTTTAAAATGATATGAAGAAAAATGACCACACTTCATGCAGCCAGTGCTTGCTACATAATGCGAGTGCTCTGAAGTTGCACATCTACTTAAAGAGCACAGAGTCCTTGTCCAGTTTTGGAGCGTTGCTGCCATTGTGTTCTCCTGACAACTCTAAATGGTGGCTCAGCAAAAACATGTAACTATAATGTAATTTGTCATTGCATTAAGTTGCCTTTTAAAATGAACAAGACAATAACACTTTCAAGGACATTTAACTAGTTACTTTTACTGTGGCGTTATCAGAGTATATGAGACTACAATATTACTACTATTCAATACCACAAAAGATATTAAATAATTTTCAGGGCTGCATTGGAGCCAGCAAAAGCACAGGAAAGCTAAAGGCTTGTCTCATTCCAAGTATGCTGAGTTTTAGTTTGATGTTGAGATATAAACCCCTTAAACTTGTGGTTTATATGGCATTGCTGAGAGACCCTTACCTAGAAAATTGAACCTTGTCCACACTACAGCATTGTGGCATTGAAGGCACTGTTGCAAGTTTCTGGAAGGCTAGTGACATACCTCAGGCCTGATTGTCCATTCTACTCAGGCCTCTTTACACTGTTTTGATAGCAAAAAGATTGTAAAATAGGCATATTTGTCCATCAGGGAACATCCCCAGTGTAGTGGGACTCACATTGTCTCTACACCATCTGGAATCAGGGCTACACCACTCCCTCAGAGAGGTCTGTACAGGGGCATGGCCACAGTGTTCCTGCACTCTGGCTATTCTCAGCTGTCGGAAAGCCCCTTGGAAGCTGTTGCAGCTGAGTGTATGTTAGAGCAGTTCTGAGGGTTTCTAACCTATGCTGGGGAGGGGGGTCATAGAGGGAGGAGCAAAGTGGGCAGACAAACCTTCTTTACATTCAGTTGCTGTTCCGAGTGCAGCTTGGCTGGAGCCAACAATCAGGCATGTTGGCCCTGATTTTCAATTCCTCCATCCCTCTGTTTTAGGCTTTGCCTGTCTAGCTGTAATCTATCCAGCAACGGAAGAAAAGGACCCCCTCTTAACTTACATTTTATCAGCATCTCTCAATTGCTTCATTAGAGCAGCAGCCAGCTGCTTGCCAGAAACTCACTCTGTAATAAACAAGCCTTTCCCAGCTGGCCTGAAGGGATAACTTTAAGCACACGCTTAAGTCTCCCTCTTCAGCAATGCACTTAAGCATGTGCTTAGGCCAGGGGTGGGCAAACTTTTTGTCCCAAGGGCCACATCTGGGTATGGAAATTGTACGGCCGGCCATACATGCTCACAAAATTAGGGTTGGGATGCAGGAGGGGGTGAGGGCTCCAGCTGGGGGGTGCAGGCTCTGTGGTGGGCCAGAAATGAGGGGTTCAGGGTGCAGGAGGGGGCCTCTGGCTGGGGCAGGCGGTTGGGGTGCAGGGGGCAGTGAGGGTTCTGTCTGGGGGTGTGGGCTCTGGGGTAGGGCAGGGGATGAGGATTTGGGGTGCAGGAGGGTGCTCTGGGCTGGGATCAAGGGGTTTTTGAGGGCAAGAGGGGGACATGGGCTGGGGCCGGGGGTCGGGGTGCAGGCTCCAGGTGGTGCTTACCTCAGGCAGCTCCCAGAAGCAGCGGCATGTCCCCCCTCCGGCTCATACGCAGAGGTGCAACCAGGCAGCTCTGCATGCTGCCCTGTCCGCAGATGCCGCCTCTGCAGCCCGCATTGGCTGTGGTTCCAGACCAATGGGAGCTGCGACGGCAGCACTTGGGGCAGGGGCAGGGTGCCGAGCTCCTTGGCTGCCTGTATGTGTAGGAGCTGGAGGGGGGTTGTGCTGCTGCTTCCGGGAGCCGTGTGGAGCCACGGAAAGCAAAGAGCGGGGCAAGTCCCCGACCCTGGTCCCTGACTGGAGCACCAGAGCGGGGCAAGCTTCAGACCCTGCTCCCCGGCAGGAGCTCGAGGGCTGGATTAAAATGTTTGAAGGGTCAGATGCGGCCCCTGGGCCATAGTTTGCCCACCCCTGGCTTTGGTGCTCTGCTGGATGGGGCCTACACCAGCAACTGGGATGAAAAACAAGTTGGTTCAGGTGTTTTCAGTGTATCTGTTTAATTTGTTTTACATGATGGTGAGAACAGTCAAGAAAGATCTTCCCCATCCTCCCCAACCCCCAGTTCCCAAAAGCTGGGCTTCTCTCTTTGGGCAGGATTTTCAATGTTCATTTTGGACAGCTACTGAGACTAGAGGCTCAGTCATCAGTACCTTGTTTCTTTTTCAAATGACAGGGTAAGCGCTTTGCAAAATTAATTTTTTTTTTTTAGCACTTTAGAAGACATCTAAAAGGTGTGTGACATGGGTGGCTGCCCCGAGTTTCAACAGCTAAGGGTGTCCCTTGGATGTATCTATATAATAAAATTCCAGGATTGTCACTCTTGTCTGTGCATCATTCTGAAGCTTAGAATGTCTGTTGAGTCTGTGTGAAGCCAAGAAAAGAGCTATAAGCAAGGCTGAGAGCTCTTCCTGTTTACAGCATGACCCATGTTTTTCGCAGGAGTGGGTGGGTGAGATTCTGTGGCCTGCGTTGTGTAGGAGGTCGGACTAGATGATCATAATGGTCCCTTCTGACCTTGATATCTATGAATCTAGGTTCAATTATCACTGGGATTTGTGGTCTGTTCCCATCCAATTTTAAATTTTCAGCCATTTTTGGCTTTTTTAGACTTTATTAATTATCCCCATATGACAACATGGGCTTTCACCTAGGAGGTGAATATTTATCTCCAATTGCATGGACAACTTATTTTGGGACACCCAGTCCCTGCTCACTGTCTGATTACATATAGGCTGTCTCTGGTTCAGAACAAACTTAGTACATATAAGACTTTATTCTTGCCTTGCATAAAAATAAGAGAGAGACAAGGTGGGTGAGGTAATATCTTCTACTGGACCAACTTCTGTTGATAAGAGAGAGACACGCTACACTGCATATAAAAATAACAATAACTTTAATCTATAAATGATTAATATGTTGCACTTATTTATTGCCTTTTATCTGAGGCTTCTCAAAGTGCTTTACAAATATTAAAGTCTTGCAAAGCCCTTATATCTCTTTTGTTGATGAATAAACTGAGGCACATATAAGTTATGTGTTGTAACTAAGGTGATACAATCGGTCAGTGTTAGAGTAGGAAACTGCTGATTCTCATTCTGCTGGTCACTGTGTTACAGCCATTTACGTCTTCAGGATGCTGCATTTTGAAATAGCCACTATTGCATGGGCATAATATGGGAAGATATGGGATGGAACTAACAAAAGCTTCTTCTATGTCCTTTCCTTGGTTAGAAAAGATAGATTTATTCATTTTTGTTCCTGCCATGATTTGTCATGATATTTTTAACAGCAACTTTTTAAATCAGAGTTAGTTCAGTTATTCTCTGTGCGTTGTAACTTAAACTCCGACCATTTTTGATGTACAGTGACATAATACATTTTTTGCAGCTGAGTAAATACATCTGCTACAAGAAGGCTGACAGCTGAAGTGCTTTGAAACACATTTTAGCATTAGAAACCAGATGAGTGTTGCACTTATTTCCTTTATATTCTTTTTCTGAAATGTAAGTGGGTTTGTGAAATGCCAGACAGCTATATCATATTTCCTTGTCATGTGGGACTATACTGTCTTGAGATATCAAGATTCATCACCAGTAACTTATTTGTATGTGTGCTGTGGAAGCTAAGAAAATCTCTGTCCCCCCTGTTTTGATTCAGTAAAGCAGGTAAGGAGGTAAGCATGTGTGTAATTCTAACTATAGGATTAGGTCCCATTGAAGTCAATGGGATTTAAGCACATGCATAAAATGAAGCAAATGCCATAGGGCCAGAATTTTAAAGGTATTTAGGTGGCCAATTCCCCTTGAATTAAGTGCCTGAATACCTTTACAAATCTGGCCCTTGTGTTTTCCTGATTTGGTGCCTTTCTGATCTTTTCCCTTTCACTTAACACGTCATGATGTGATTTATCTCTATATAAATATTTACCTATGCAAGACTTTTGAGTTTTTGTCACCCCCCCATTAATTTCACAAATAAACCAATTGGCTATTGCAGCTAATTGCTGGCAATGTGGGTCTTTAATAGGATGATCCATATTTATATTACATTAAACATTGTGGGCCAGGTTCTCAGTGGTAAATTTCAGTGCAGCTACCCACTGGTGTAGGTGCACTGAAATCAATGCTAAGGATTTGGCCCATAAGGTGCTAGTGTGCTCTGTGGGTATTCAAAAGACATCTAGAAAAGTGGCACCATGTTCTCTTTGCCAGGTACACCATTCCAATATCTTCATGTTCCCTTAAATTTTGGTGTGTCTCTGATCGCACAACTGGATCAGTGCGGGCTCCATTTGGGTGTAGGATCAGGGTCTCACATTTATTTTGTCTCTTAGTGGCTATAGGGCTTAGGACCCATAGTTGGACAGTTTTGTTCCCATCCACTAGGGAGGAGTTCATTACAGTATTGTTATGAGTAAGGCTAGCCCTAGCAGACTGGAGCTGTACAACAGATACCATTAATGAAGTTCATATGCATGCCATTTCCTCTCCCCTCTCTTCCCCATCCTTTGGAGATTTATACCGTGACCTTAATACTCTTTCATTATGAGTTTGGAGAACTTTTTAGATTTTTGTAAGTCGGTTCTCTCACCCCAAGCTCTCACAGTTTCCATGCATACTATCAGATTCACTTCTTCTCCTATGATTAAAACCATGTGGTCTACATGAGGGTCTGTGTCTGTGTATGAAAATGACAGAAAGTTGCAGTTTGTTTTGCTCCTGACAACGCTGGCTTCTCTAAAAGAAGAGGTTTTCTTGTTTAATACAAATAATAAATAATACAAATAAAATACAAGAGTCCACTTAAAAATAAATGAGGGCAATAGTTCCCCTGTCTTGCTCATTTCAATCTGACCCCAAGGACCACGGAGTATTGCCCTTTGCTGCTGCCTGGGGGGATTGGTCCCCTCTGCCTGGCCAGGATCCATATGCTCCCTGGGGCTGTCACTCTGCAGACAATCCAAAGCTTCGCATATCTCCCTGGGACTAGAAATCAGTTTGGGGGTTGCGTGCTGGGGAGGGCAATGACTTCTCCTTTGTGAAGGCAGCCCTTTTTTGTGGCGTTGGCTGCAGCAGAAGCCAGGAAGGCTGTGATTAGGGAGCAGGTTCCTTTGTTGGCTGCTGGGTTACTGGTTCCCATTAATCTCCCGCACTGGCCGCTGCTGTCTCCACTTCCTGTCTTTGCATATTTCTCTCTCTCCCTCTCCCTCCCCCTCTTCCCAGCTTTTCCAAAAAGCTGCCTCTGGCCAGACTAGGAGATCAGAACTGGAGGCGTCCAGCGAGCTGCAACAGCTGGAATTTGCATCTGCATTCTTTCGGCTCTGGGCAGCAGCCTAGGTAAGAGCCTAAAACCGTGCTGGGGTGTGTATGGGAGATTAACTAAGTCTCCTTTCTGCAGGGGAGATGGAGGCAGAAATCTGGTAGGTGACTCTTGGTAAGATTCATTATCTCTGTGCCCTAAGATCCTTCCTCCTCTCTGCTCGGTACAGGAGGGGACAGGGAGTGTGTGTGTTTTAATGAGCTGCTGGCTTTGTGTGGCTGTGTAGAACAATAGATATTAGCAGCTAGCTGGGGAGCGGGCTGCAGAGGGTCAGGAAAGTGTGGAAGGAGATTCCTGATGAGCGATCTTCACACTCCCACACTCAGCGGTGTCTTTGTGTCTCCCCGGACACTGGGAATTCTTTGTGTCTTAAGCTATATCCCTCTGTCACTAGTTTGGATGGATTTTGAGAGGGACTTTGGTAAGAAAGTCTCTCTTCCCCTCCGTTTGCTTTTATTGCGCTGTGCAGTGGACAGGGGGCGCTTGTGCATCACTTTGATTGTGTACCTTTCATACTGTGCTTCAGTACTAAAGCTATTTTTCTTCTAGTGTATTGTTTGTTCTCCTCAGATATCAATTGGTTATGTCACCAAACCCAGCTGTCAGGCTTTTTCTTTTTTAAAGAAAGTAAAAGATATTTTAAGGTTGCCCTTCTGGGGAAAAAAGAAAGTGTTTATGATAAGTTATAACTATATTTGCACAAGGATGGAATGTTGTGTGGTATGGGCACTTAAAAGTAGCATAGAGTTTTATTCTCTGGTTTGGAGACATCACTGCACATGCAGGCCTAGGTCCTCAGCTGATATAAATTGCCCTAGCCTCTTCAGTGGAGAGGTGCTAATTTATGCCAGCTGAACATGTGGCCCATAGTTTTAGAATCTAACAGTGTTGCTTCTCAGCCTTGATCCATAGAAGTAAGGACAGCTGTAAGAATTTGTCTTTTCTCCTCCATGCTCATTCACACAGCCCAGCCAGCTGAATATTTGCACACATATTATAAAGAGTAGATGAGCCACCTGGACTTGAATAGAAAAGTTTGTGATCCCAAGATAGACTGAGCTGAAGAGCTAAAGGAACTGCTTCAACAGTTCATTTGGTGGGAAAATCAGATGTACTTCTCCTGGATTGTTACCAAGTGCTTGCCTCACGAAGGAGCAGGAGGTCACTGCAACCAAAAGAGTAGCTGCAAAATATTACAGGGCTTTCTCATTGTGAGTCCAGTCTTACTACTGAAATGCACTTTTGATCTTGTTATCCCGTCTAAATGTACCAGGGTTCATAGCACAGCTTGTACAGAACATGTCAATAATAATGTTGGAATAACACAATGTTTAGCTGTAGTCCTCTTTTATTATCATATGGGCTTTTTTGGGATCGTTCTCCTGATGTCTAGTTCAGAACAGTCTCTTGGTATTTGAGTGTATATAGCCAATGATTAAATCATCCAATAATATCCACCTAGAGTAGTCAAAACTGATGGAAAATAAAGGAAGAAGTTGTGTTGTTAACGTAAATAATTTGGTTCTAGGACTTTTCCTCGAATGAAATAGGAGTGTATTAAATAGTGTTTTAATTAGTGTGTTTTGATTTTTTCAAGATTAACATATAGTCAGTGTGTGGAAATATTCCTAACCTAGACTAGGAATGACAGGATCTCAGATTTAAGAATAGTATTGAGCTGGTGATATATGTAATTGCGGTGTCGTCATTTGTTTTACATGTTGATTATCAGGCTACACATCAGACCAGAATTTTCTATTAGTTGGCAGGTTGAATACTGGAAATGGCTTTAATCACATTAATTATTAAAATTCCTTTAGTTTTGAGACTTCAGGAAATTATTGCTGTTATTTAAAGGAAAACTGCAATTCATTAAAATATGATAATCCCTTTGTCTAGTTAACAAAACATGTATGTTGACAATGATTTTTTTAAAATGGATAAACTTCATATAGTAATAGGAATGACTAAAGTAGCAGGAAGCTGCCATGCTTGCTTGTATGGTGACATAGGGCCCAGGTCTGTCATCTTGAAATTGCACTGTTAGCTCCCTTTAGCAGTCTATTATTTACTTAGCTATGTATGGGATCAATTGTGCCTTTAAGGCTGGCGGCATGTTAAAGCTGTCTCTCTTCAGTGGGTGTTCCAGGAGACATTAAGTCTCCCAGGCACAGGGGAGCATGGATGCTGCTTCACATCTTAAAGCTGTACAGCATGCACTCCACTTCTCTGACAGCCAGCTGACAGTGCAGAGGTGGGGAAGGATCATGGCCTTGTTTTCTCCCCACTTCTTTTAGGGTGGCTCGTGCCATTAGCCATGAGCAGCCCTGGTGGTTGGCTTAATGATTGCAATTGTAGCTAGGATGGGACGCAAGGAGAGAGGCTCCCTTTATCCTTCTCCACCTTTGTGGATGCATGTAGAGTCCAGCCTCAATCCATTCCTCGGAAATTAGAACTAATCACTACAATTTTCCTTTAAATGAATGACTTTTAAAATGTACCGTATCCTTTTTTTTTTTAAAGGACCCCTTATTAGTGGTGACCTTGTAAACCATTGTGTAATCTGTGGACTTTAATGTGCCATGCCAATTTATCCTGGGTTGAGAAGCCTTGCCAAGGCCTTGATGGAATAGCCTGATTTTATTGTTTTCATTGTGTTCCATAAACATCTAAGACCCTCTGGGAAGAATCATTGGGGCGGCTGGGCCTCCTTTTTTAATTGCTGGTTAAATAAATGTTGCCAGTTTAAAAAAAAAAAAAGTTACTTAGGATCTGCGAGTGACGGGAACTGCTGAAGTACGTTTAGCAAGTCGAGCTATTTTTAGGGTTGGGATATTTGAAGAAATGAGGCTAACCCCTTGTAAAGAGGTCAGCTTTCAGTGCATTGAAGGGTCTGCATTTTAACTGTAAAGCATAGCTGAGTTTCCTGCAGTATTTTTTCACTTGATTAGGGGAGAAAGGATGGGCTTTTCGTTAATATACATAGGTGGGAGTAAGGGGACCTGAGTTCTATTTCTGGCTGCACTGAAGATTTTCTGTGTGGCTTCTGTAAGAAGCATAATCGTGGTGGGCCTAATTCACCCCTGGGGGAAAAAGCATGACTCCACTGAAGCCCTCAAAAGAATGTATGGCAGTAGGGGCTTGGTACTTCAAGATACTGAACCTCTTCTGTGATGTACTGAGCACCCTTCAGTTGAGGTTGAACCCTACTTCAGGGGAAGTGTGGCTGTTCTATACTGGTTTAATGTGTGTGATCATGGCCCCAATAACTATAACACCCTCCAACTTATTCACAGCTAACTAAAGGAGCATGGATACAATTTTAAAAGTTCCTAAGTGATTTAGGTGCCTAAATCCAATTTTCAGAAGTGACATAGGCACTTAGATCCTAAATCCTCAAAGGTATTTAGGTGTGTAACTCTCATTGATTTCAAGTGAAGGTAGGTGCCTAAATACCTTTGGAGGATCTGGGCCTCAGGAGCTTAAGTCTAATGGAAAATCAGTAGGATGTAGGCTCTAAAGTGCCTAAGTCACTTTTGAAAATGCATGACTGGGGTACCTTAGTCACTTAGGAGCTTTTGAAAATTTTACTGTTGCTACTAAATTCCATGGGAGAAGCACTTGCTTTTGGTGGTAATGCTCATGTGTTTGCTCTCTGCTGATGACTGTGGTGTCTCTGTGTATGTGATCACAGTTCATTACACTCAGCATCTTGTGTGGTTAGGCTTTTTTTTTTTTTTTTTTAAGGTGGGCAGGGGACCAAAGCTCCTTGGTCTTACTATGCTATTAGAACTTCCCATATGATCACTGAGCCAAATCAGGTTTCAAACCAAGCTTCTTCAGTAAGTCTTGTCCAATGCAAGCAAAACCAAATTCATTTTACTTTACAAGTTACTTCATTTTCTCATGCCAGATGCCGTGTGTGTTACTTTTGTCTCTCAGTTGTACAGTGTATGTAACTATTGCTTTTCATTTGTTTTGGTCCGCACTTGGGGTTTGGTTGGCAGTGCAGATATTGACAAGTTTGGGGAACTGAAACCAAATATTTACATTCTCGGTTTGGCCCAGTTCTTGAGCTTGTAAATGCTCCCAGTCATATTAAACTTCAGAAAGGTTATTGGAGACCTTGCCAATCTCTGCAGAACAACCCCCTCCCTCCTGCCCTCTCTGACCTGAACTTTCCTGTTTGCGAAGGATTTTGGATTCACTTTTTGGACACAGCTACCTGCTGAGACTTGATGCTCTGCATGCTCACCCTGATCTGATTGTCAGCAGTTCTTTTCCCATATCTTGTTCTTTGTTCCCTTTACACATGGCATTTTTGAAAGCTGCTAATGCTTGCTGAATTGACCTCCATGGTGACTGAAATCCTGCTCATAGATGAGGTGCAGCATAGGTTCTAGGAACACAAGCTTCCCTATATTGCCTTATGCCTCAATCCTAATCCAAAGGGGCTACCTCTAGGTTAGTTCAGTTTCAATTTGAATTCAGTCCTTGGCTTCTCTGTTGAGATTTCAAACAAGGAACAATTGGTACCAACTGTGCCGTTAATTTTTTTTAAAAATGTTTAACTTTATTATTATTTGGTTGGTGTCACTCTGGCACTTTGAGTGCAGAAGGTGGGGGCCTGCAAGGACTCTAAAAATTAATACTGGCCACTACAGGCTTGTATTAAACTCCCAAGGTTACAGCTTTTCTCTGACCTTGGATTGGTAGATGCTGCCACCACCCAAGTTCAGAACCCCTTTGAGAGCCCAGAAAGGCACACTTGGGAATTCCTTCCTGTGGGATACCCTCATGCCCCTTCCGGGGAAGAGCTGAGAAAGAAGAAGGGGGGGGGGAAAGGGAGGGGGGGAAATCAGCTGTTGCCACCAACTAATTAAACAACATATGCACAGACCTCTTAGACACACAAATCCAATTCTGTTCTTAAAAAAGATAGAGGCCCATGCACTCTGAGGGGCGGATTACACCTATCTGTAACATGTCCTTGATCTCCCTTTCTATTGCGGTTTTGGCTTGAGGAGCCATCCAGTAGGGTTGGGCTCTAATTGGGCGAGCATCACCTGTGTCAATGGAGTGGTATGCCCATTCTGTCCATCTTGGGGTGGCTGAAAACATTGGCGCGTAGCTGGTGCACAGCTCCTGGATTTGCTGTTGCTGCTTAAGCCCAAGGGTTATGGAAAGGCTCACCTCTTCTATGCCAGTGTTGCTTTTCCCTTCATAGTAGACTCCTTCAGGCCACTCGGCGTCGTCTCTCTCCTGGGCTGTAAACTGGAGAACCTTGATTTCTCTGGAATAAAAGGGCTTTAGAAGATTAACATGGTATACTTTGGGTTTTAGGGTAGGGTCTGGGAATGCTATGAGATAATTAACATCTCCCAGGCTCCTTCGGATCATAAATGGCCCCTCCCACAATGCTTCCAACTTATTGGGCTGGAGTGCTTTCAGGATCATGACTTGGTTACCTACTTCATCTCACTATCAACCTCAGCCTGGACCAGTCCACACGAGATCCATTTCCTGGACACTGTAGTGCTAATAAGCAATGGTCACATAAACACCACCCTATACCGGAAACCTGCTGACCGCTATGCTTACCTACATGCCTCCAGCTTTCATCCAGACCACACCACACGATCCATTGTCTACAGCCAAGCTCTACGATACAAACGCATTTGCTCCAACCCTTCAGACAGAGACAAACACCTACAAGATCTCTATCAAGCATTCTTACAACTACAATACCCACCTGCTGAAGTGAAGAAACAGATTGACAGAGCCAGAAGAGTACCCAGAAGTCACCTACTACAGGACAGGCCTAACAAAGAAAATAACAGAACGCCACTAGCCGTCACCTTCAGCCCCCAACTAAAACCCCTCCAACGCATCATCAAGGATCTACAACCTATCCTGAAGGACGACCCATCACTCTCACAGATCTTGGGAGACAGGCCAGTCCTTGCCTACAGACAGCCCCCCAACCTGAAGTGAATACTCACCAGCAACCACATACCACACAACAGAACCACTAACCCAGGAACCTATCCTTGCAACAAAGCCCGTTACCAACTGTGCCCACATATCTATTCAGGGGACACCATCACAGGGTCTAATAACATCAGCCACACTATCAGAGGCTCATTCACCTGCACATCTACCAATGTGATATATGCCATCATGTGCCAGCAATGCCCCTCTGCCATGTACATTGGTCAAACTGGACAGTCTCTACGTAAAAGAATAAATGGACATAAATCAGATGTCAAGAATTATAACATTCATAAACCAGTCGGAGAACACTTCAGTCTCTCTGGTCACTCGATTACAGACCTAAAAGTGGCAATTCTTCAATAAAAAAAACTTCAAAAACAGACTCCAACGAGAGACTGCTGAATTGCAATTAATTTGCAAACTGGACACCATTATATTAGGCTTGAATAAAGACTGGGAGTGGATGTGTCATTACACAAAGTAAAACTATTTCCCCCCCTACTGTTCCTCAGACGTTCTTGTCAACTGCTGGAAATGGCCCACCTTGATTATCACTACAAAAGGTTTTCCCCACCCCGCTCTCCTGCTGGTAATAGCTCATCTTACCTGATCACTCTTGTTACAGTGTATATGGTAACACCCATTGTTTCATGTTCTCTGTATATATAAATCTCCCCACTGTATTTTCCACTGCATGCATCCGATGAAGTGAGCTGTAGCGCACGAAAGCTTATGCTCAAATAAATTTGCTAGTCTCTGAGGTGCCACAAGTACTCCTTTTCTACTCCAAAGGAACGCTCTCTGGCATGTGTATCATACCAGGCCTTTTGCTCTTGTTGAGCATCCTGTAGGTTTTCTCGAGCAAAGGCTAGAGTGTCTTTGAGGGTGTTTTGCAGATATGTTACAAAGTCCAAAATGTTAGTTCCTGGAGAAGATCTAACCATCTCCCATTGCTGCTTCACCAACTGTAATGGCCCCTTAATTTCATGGTCATAAACGAGTTCAAAGGGTGAAAATCCTAAACTGGGATGTGGTACAGTCCTGTAGGCAAAGAGCAACTGCTGCAATACTAGGTCCCAATCATTGGAGTGCTCATTCATGAATTTACGTATCATGGCCCCCAAAGTCCCATTAAACTTCTCTACTAGGCTATTTTCTTGATGGTGGTAAGGGATGGCAACCAAGTGGCTCATCCCATGACGTTCCCAAAGACATTTCATGGTTCCTGCCAGGAAGTTAGTTCCTGAATCCGTAAGGATATCTGAGGGCCAACCTACCTTGGCAAAAATGTCTGCCAATGCCTGGCTCATGCTTTTAGCCCAGGTGTTGCTTAGAGCTACTGCTTCCGGCCATCGGGTGGCAAAATTCATGAATGTACAGCTTTCCTCTGGGTGTCTCCAGCAAGAGCAAAAGGCCTGGTATGATAAACGTGTTAGAGAGCGTTCGTTCAGAGTAGGTGACCAAGTCCTCTTGTCCACCAGAAAGGGTTTCCTTGTATACGAGTCCTCCTACAACAAACCTGGACCTATTAGAAGAGCTGAGAGGCGGTGGGTCGCTCCGTGCCGCCATCCACTTTCATCTGCTTCCTGCTTTGCCTGGAACTGCTCCCTTGATGCTGGAGACAGTTCCTCGCTGGGTTGTGGACTTGGGCTTGGTCCCACTGGAAGCGATGCAGGTGATGATGGGGGGTGGGATCTCCGTTGACTGTGAACCGCTCTCTGCTGGTGCACTAGGTGGTATTTCAGGCTCCGGATGAGCTTCTTGTGCCAGTTTAGCTGCTGCTGCTACAGGTATAGGTTCCATGGCACCTTTTGGTCCTGGCTCCCCTGACTCTGGTGGGGTTGTAATCACGGGCTCTGGTGCTGACTGCTCTGCAGGTTCCAATCCTTGGGCTAGTTCTGGCTGGGTCCCAGGAACTGGATCTACAATTGTTGCCATAGACTCTGGTCTGGGGGTCTGGTTCCACAACCACTGCCTGGGTCCCCGGGCCTGTAGTATCAGGGGACACAGACTGGGTCCTTGTAGGACGCTGAGGAATGGAGTTAAGGGTGGAGGCCTGTTTAGTTTAGCTGTGGGTGACCATCCCCATCCTTTTTGTTAGACTCACATGGTTGGCTAAGTCTTCTCCCAGCAGCATGGGAATGGGATAATTGTCACAGACTGCAAAAGTCCATATTCCTGACCAGCCCTTGTACTGGACAGACAACTTGGCTGTAGGCAAGTTAATAGTTTTGCCTTAAAGGGTTGCACTGTCACTTGAGCTTCCGTGGAACTTGGTGTCCATCAGAGATTGGTGGATAGCTGACACCTGTGCTCCAGTGTCTCTCCACACAGTAGTCTTTCTCCTGTCCACACTCAGTTTCCCTTTGCTCTGGGTGTATTTGCGAGGCATCTGGACCTGAAGGCGCGTTCTGGGGTGATGAATTGCAGTCAGCTGGTGCTCTTGGGGCAGTTGGCCTTCACATGCCCCAGCTCATTAAATTTAAAGCATTGCCCAGGTGACTGTGGGCTGGGGCGATATCCCCATTGGAGACACTCCCTCATTGGAGTCAGCCCACAGTCACCTGATATCCCCACCAATAGCTACTAGCTTTCTTCTTCCTCTCCTCCACCTCCATCCATTTGGCTCCGATCTCCCCGCCTCGATTACTGTTTTGGGCTTCCCATCTAGGATGTACCTTTCTATTTCCTCAGGAACACCCTCTAAGAACTGCTCCATTTGTATGCGGGGAGACAGATCTTCCAGAAACTTAACGCTTGCTCTTGATATCCAGGCTTGATATCCAATGTTTCACAATGTGGTAGGCGTGTCGGGAAAATGCCATGTCTGGTTTCCACCTTAGGGCTCTGAACCGCCGACGGGAATGCTCTGGGGTTAGCCCCATCCTAATTCTGGCCTTTTGTTCAAAAAGTTCATACTTGTTCATGTGTTCTTTAGGCATTTCAGTTGCTGCCTCTGCTAAGGGTCCACTGAGTAGTGGCCCCAGCTCCACCATATACTGATCTTTGGGATGTTGTACCCAAGGCAGGCCCTTTCAAAATTTTCTAAGAAGGCCTCTGTGTCATTGTCTACGTTGCATGTGGGGAATTTCTTGGAATGGAGAGCGGTTCCTGGAGAAGGACTGTTAGGGTTACATGGTGGACCCAGCTCTAAGTGCTTCAGTTCTGTCTCTGCTTTTAAGCGCTTTGCCTCCATTTCAATTTTAAAAAGTTCTGGCCTTCCCGTTGTCTCTTTTGGCCAGGTGCCCACTCACTTCCTTTTACATATGCATAGCAGTGAGACTTTTTAACCCTTTACAGGTAGAGCAATTAGAGAACAGCTACTAAGAGGGATTTTTATAGCTGCTGGCTGGGTGTCCATAAAAGGGAGCATTCCCCACCCCCCACCCCCCATTTATCACAGTTGTGTGTTTGAGCCTCCTCCCAAAATGTACTGGATGCTTCACAAACACAAATAAAGACTTGGCCTTACGCAGTTTAAATTGAACATGAGGTCATGGGCAGCTGGTGAACCGGCTGTTGGGGGAGGCTAGCCCCTGGCCACTCCCCTTCTGCCCAAGGCCCCGCCCCTCCCTCTCCCTTTTTGTCCCCACTCCGCCACAGGAGCCCAGAGCATCCCCACTATGGCTGCTAGCGCCCCCACCCGCCCCGGGCTGCCTGAGCTCCCCAGCCCTGGATTGCCAGGTGTCTGGGTGGTGCAAGTGCAGAGCCTCCGTGCAGCGAAGGCCCAGTGCCAGGCAGGTAGCGTGGCAGTGACCCCAGCCCCGGCCGCAGCCAGCCTGGGCCACGGAAGAGCAGGAAGTGCAGGAGAGGGTCTGAGGGCAGAGTGTGGGCGGGGCCACACCAGGCTGTTTGGGGAGGCTCAGTCTCCCCTGGCCCATGCATGAGGTCATAAATAGTGTATCTGTGGTCAGGAAGGGGAGTAGGGTTGCCAGCCCTCCAAGGTTGACCAGAAGTCTCCAGGAATTAAAGCTTAATCTTTAATTAAAGATTCTGTCATATGATGAAGCCTCTGGGAATACATCCAACCAAAACTGGCAACCCTAATGGGGAGAGGAAACACAAGAATGACAGCAATTGGATTACATTGTTGCTCATTACTGTATATGCTGAGCTTGATGGTTCTGTTCCCTTGTTTGTTACATTCTCCCACTCCTTTGCTTCTTGTAGGTGAGGGGCAGAAATGAAGTTTGGGGAGGGATTTGAATGAGGTGGATACTTGTTCATGAAGAACTGGATATAAGCCATCAATTCATTTCAAGTAGGACACCAAACACCCCTCAGATTCTGGTAACAACTCTATCATTACTAGAGATAGTGAGAGCCGTAAAGTGTGGATCTGCATGTGTGTTTGTAACTGCCCAAACTTTAGAGGTGTTTGGATTTGGTACAGTCCTTTATAGAAATGGCAAGCTCATACTTGAATCCAAACTACCCTATTTCAAAGATTGATTCAAGCCCATTTCTAGCGATTGCTGATCAGGGCTGGATTTGAACTGGTAGCTTAGGGACAAAAGGCTTGAGATTTCGAGGCATGTATTATTTCAGTTGAGGTACATGCATCTATCCCAAGCAAGGAGAAATGGTGTAAAAATGAAGACATGCTTGTGTGAGTCAAATACCACTTCAGAGAGCCCATAAACTACAGCCATACAGCTGAGACTTAAATGGATTATGTGCAAACAGAAATGTTCTTCCTGACAGATGGAGGGCACAGTAATTTTTTGTTAGAACTGCAGCCACCCACAAAAGAAATGGGATGTTGTTTAAGTTCAAATGCATGTCACTTAACGTTTATTTAAAGCTGAGATTTAAAAATGCCTGATGTGTGGACATTTAATGCTAGTGCTGGTGCCAACGCAGGAAACTGGGTCTTTGAGTTTAAGCATTTAGCATTATTCCCTAACTCCCATGGTATTAAAAATACCCATTGTGTAAAGTTCTGTTACTGTTATTCATTTCAGTATTTTGACAGGGTCACCACACTGAATTAATAGTTTGCATTTTTTTCCCTAAAAAAGGATTAGTTGTCTTCATGGAACATCACAGTCACAGAAGGAGACAGATGCAAACTGACTAGCATCATACAAAATGCCCTATTCTGTCTGGCATTCTAAGTGACTTAGAACAAAGTTCTAAATATTTGATGCAAGTTGCCAGGAAAGATCACTTCTTGCTCTCTTACACTCTTCTTGTGATCAACACACATTTAAGGGGAGAATTTTATGAAGTTCTGTAAGCAAACTTTCCAGAAAAGCACTCCCTGCATTGGTCCGAAAAATGCTTCATGTCAAGAGACGTAACTGGCAAAATGTCTCCTGACGTTTTTTGATACCACATTGTTACTTCTTTGTGGGAGTGAAAATGGTTTTTCTAAGACAGGGTAAAAAGAATGAAAAGTTCCAATGATTTTGAACTTTTGTTCCGGTGGAAGTGCTTAGAGTCGAGGTCACTTTAAAAATAACAGTAGCTGAAGAAAAGAAAAGGAGTACTTGTGGCACCTTAGAGACTAACAAATTTAATGTCCTGGTTTTTCCACGTGCTAGAGAAAAGTTGGTCATTCAGAGTCTGTGTATGTGTGTGGGAATGCTCATTTGGGGATATGAAACTAAATGTTGGGGGGATTTATGGTGTCTCATCTTGTTATTCTGCTCTAGGGCTAAAAGCTGCTGTCAGTTGCTGTTGTTCCATTGATCAAGAATATCGCTTTCGAGTTATGTCAGGTCAGCTGAGGCTCGAAGTGCTGGGACAATGAAGTTGCTTCCCAAATCTCCTGTGTGACAGTAGAAATCATTGTCTCTGAATTGTCAGACATGGTGACTTCCACTGCCAGAGAGCAGATTTGGGAGCAATTTCACTGCAGCGTGTACTTACCGCATAAAGATCTAGGGTATTACATGTGTTGACCTTGGTTTGTGGACAGTGAGTTTGGGTGGGATGGAAAACCATGCCTGTGTAAGAAATGCACAATTCAGAAAGGAGGTGAGATCCAACTGAAGAGGGGCATTGGTAGGGCAAAAAGGAAAAAGGCTTAAAAACAGTCTCAAAAAATCACAAGTTACCCAGGTTTTATGTGACTGTTTTCTTAACTAATAGAATTCTTACAACCACCATGGCATCTGCTCCCTGTAAATACACCGTATGAGCCTCCAGGTTTGCATGTTTATTTCTTTTTCAGTATATTACAGATTTGCCCATCACCCTATCTCCAGAAGAATTGGGTGAATAATATTCATTAATTATTTCATTTCTTTTTGCAATATCTTTCTCAAAAATGATTCCACACATTTTTTTTTTCACCGTTTGCCCACCTCTGGCTAATGGACAAGTCCAAATCAGACCAAACTGAATGAAATTAAAATTAACAAAACAGCCTGTTCTCCTGACACATACCCCAGCCCACCCTGAATAGACAGATTGGCTTTACGCTGTGCCTGAGGGTTCGCAAACAAGGGCTTTGGTGGACCAATGAGAGAAATGAATTCTAGAGCCAAGGGACCTCTGGTGAAAATGCTGGCACCACAGATCCTTCCATTTAAATGTAACTGTGCATTGGCTGAACTCAAGTGTTGTGGAGCTGCGTGTCGAGAAAAACGGTCTAGATCTAAGTCGGGTAGCTAGATCCCAAAGCTCAGAGGGTTTAAAAACACTGACAATACCCTGAATTGCTCTTACAAGCATATATGAAACCGGAGCTGTCTCTGGAGCACTCAGACGCTGTCTCTTGCAAATCTCACTAAGAGATTGGGCTGCCATGTCGTGTACTATTTGACCCTTCCAACAGGTTTTTTAAGGGTAGCCCCCATCCTGCCCCATGTTGTGTTGAAGAACAAGATTGTTGTCTCTTGAGCTGCTATGTTTTTCCTGAGAGAGAGGGCATAACACATTTTTTTTTAATTTCCCTTTAAAAAAATAAAATAAAAAACATCAGGATTGTGCCTGGCACAAGGAGAAAGTTATGGTTGACAAAGAAAAATAGTCAATGTTACAGTATTTTCCATACACTTATCTGTTGCTGCTTTGAGAGTAGATCAAAATTGTTTGACTAGCATTGATGGTTTAATATATTCTCAGCCTGAGAGTGACCCATATGACCTTTAAGGTCTTGGATATATATCAGGTGGGTTATAGAAATTACTTTCCTCTCCATTTTCCTGCCTCTACTCTTCCTACCAGGCATCTCATAATGTTCTCAACGGGCAGATTTTTGCTGTCTTCCTGTAAAGCGAAGGGTTTGTTTGGAAGGTCCTGCTGCTCAGGAACTGGCATGGTCACATTACCTGAGGGATTTCCTTTGTCCCTCCTCAGTCCAGCTCAAGGCACAGTTGCTGTTACTGGGTAGTTTATCAGTGTACAAACTGAGGAATTGTCAGAGTCCAGGATAATGCCTGTGTAGGTGGCTTGCCATTGCGTGCAGTCTGATGCATTCCAAAGTCAAAAGTGTTGCTCTTCATAGTATCTCTTTGAGCCAGGGATAAAGGCAGGAGTGATTCCACAGGGGTGGTTTAAAGTTAAACAAGGCCCAGGTCCAACAAAACATTAGGGCTCTTTGTACAGGCTCTTCTTTTTAGCCTTTCTGTGAGGCCTCTTGCCTCCCTCCCTCCTTGATCTTTCCCTCACCACTTCATACCCAGACAGCAGGCTTTAATAAACTTTGCGTCACTGCCTCCTGATGCTCTGCCTGTGGGTCTGGAGCTGCTGCACATGTGGGACCTGTGTCCCAGGGATTTGATTTAAACTTATCCTTGTTTAACAGTACCCAAAAGGGGGATAAATGGAACCAGAAGCAGGGAAATTGCCCCATCCACCAACGAACATTGAATTGAGTAATCCTTGATTTACACTCTCTGGTTCTGGGTATTTGGACAGGCCAGCAACATTGTACAACCCTTTTAAAATCATTTGTAGTGAGAAAATTTGCACTGGTGGTATGTCCTTCTGCTCCCACTTAGTATACTGTAACGCATGAATGACCTGTTGCTTCACATGATAAACTGGTGGTTACTGTGGGCTTGCTCGGATACTCTGTAGGTAAAGCATTTCAGTGGTTACAGGATACTTAAGAGAGAGAGAACAGTAAGTAAGGTCACAACCACATGGCCATTTTTCTAGTGTTCATAATCCCACTTGGCGCTTCATGCTTACTGGAAGGCCAGGAGAAATATCAGACTATAAATTGAACATTGAAGCCAGTGTCACAGGAGAGTCAGTCAGGACTCAACATGAAGCCTGGTTTGCTTGCTAATGAGTTCCCTCACAGATACTCAACTTGTGAGGCAGGGAGCTAGCAGAGAAGCTGGTGAATGTGGAATTAAGACATCGTCTCCCAAATGAAACCATGAGAGAGCCAGGAAATCCGAAGACACTGTGCTCTGGAACCATCTGAACCTTGATGGGAGGGAAACAACACTGAGTGAGGGAGAAATGTTGAGAGAAATGCTTGTCCATCCTTCAGCCTCTAAGAGAGAATACATCTTAGAAAGGACACGGGTATGTGGTTGGGGGCAGGAGGAGAGGGGAAAACAGACTGGAGGATGATCATGCACAGTAATAAGTATGCGAATAGAAACATTGCTTCTCTAGTCTGGTCTCTAATTATTGCAATCTATAAGAGACCCTGGAAAATTTACCCTTTCACTAAGGGGGAAATGAAATTAATTATTTTCTGAAGTTTAACTGTTAACCAATTTTAATCCCTTTAAGCAGTGTACATAATAATGCACATATAGCATGGGCTGGGCAATGTGTGCCCAGAGACGCTGGAGCGATTCTGATTGCCGTCACACTAATGTAAATCTTGAGTAACTCTGAGTTGCTGCAGATTCTCAGAGGTATAACTAAGAACAGAAGCTGCCTTGCTATTTGTTGGAAGTATTTACGTATGTGTCTCCTACATAGAGACACATACGTAAATACCTGAGTTCCTGGGCTGGAGCTTATTGGGAAAGCATCCTGCTCACAGAGCAAAGAGTGCAGTGACATACACGTAAGATTAAAATCTGCATTAAGTTTTGGGGAATCAGCCTGTGTATAATGACAAAACACCAGGATTTCAGGCTGGGCAGCCAGTACCTGCTGCCTTTGGCTTGAACGAGCATCTCCATTTCTCTGTCCTGTATGCTGTAGAGAAATAAGTTGGCAACCACTGCAGCTGGCCCAGCCTAGATAAACATATAGGCTGGAGGGCACTTGGGGAAAGACCACACAAGCTCAGCATGATTTGGACCATGTGATTATCACCAAATACCGATGGTGGCTACCCAGCTGCTGCCCACGACTCAACACTTCACTAACTGCATTATGTAAAGTTTCTTTTCAGATTGTTTTTAGGCTCAGCAGTGTGCTCTTTTTCCATTTAGCAAAAGAGTAAAAGGAGAGTGTCTTTCTAGATATTCGTAAGAGAGATTTTTATGGAGGCCTAGTATGACCTTGAATAGTCTTTAGATGTTCGGTTTGAGACTGATTCAAAACCCTTTGACGTCAATGGGAGTCTTTTTGCTGGATCAGACTCTTTAAGAATAACAAAGGGATTTACTTCTACAGGTAAATCTCAAACACTGAAAAGCTGTAGGTCCTACCGTTGGACATGATAGTCCCACTCTTAACAGGCGGGACCTGGATCTAAAAGGGGGTACATTATTTTCATCTCTGGACTTATTTGAATTTTATAACCCTTACATTTAGGGCCTCTGAAATAGGTTAGGTGGGAGTAGGGTAAATGATAGAGAAAATGAAATAGTAATAATATGTTGCCAATTATAGTGTCTCTTACATCAAAGCACTTTACAAAACATTAATTAATTAAAGTATCACAACACCTCTGTGTAGGGAAGTATCATTATCTGAACTCTCTACATAGCCCTAACTTGGCTAGGTCCCATTTACCTAAAAGACCACCTCTTGGTGTCTGAGTTACCATACGATCCATAGACATCTGGAATACGGCAGCCAATAGTGAGATTTTCAAAGCTACCTAGGAGACTTGGATACTCAGCTCCTATTAAAGTCAATGGGAATTGGGTGTCTAAATTGACTAGATAAACTGAGATTTTTAAATCAAAGTGAGATTCACCCCTATAGTTCCTAGAGGTGATCTGGGCTCCTCTTTTCAGGAAGAAGATTCATTAGAGTGAGTATTAAAAGCAAAAGTCATGACTTAGTTTTTAATCTTTAACCTAATCCCCCTCTCTTCATGTAGCCCTGTACTAAATTATATGTTCAGTAATTTATTGTTCTGCTTGTACTTTGCAGTAAAAATATTTACTTCCCTGTATAAATCTTTGCTGAAGCAGAAACTTGCATATTGCTTCAAATAGCTTTAGCCTAAAGAAGCTCCTTCCTTGTTATAAGTATTTATCCCAAGGCCCGAATTTCAATCAGAAGAAAACCGCTTTGTTTTGTTTTTCAGTGTCTTCATTCTCTAATCCATCTGATTTCCCTGCGGTGTGAACGCTCACCCAGAAAGAACAGTTCATTTCCTTACAGCCAAAGGAACCTTTTTCCTAAAAGCAAAAGTTATCTATTGTATTGTCCTTAAAAATATACAAACCATGGGAAGTGAATATTAGGAAGTGACTGAAATTTCATTCAGGATATATTTATACTATGAATTAGACTCCTTTCAATATCTTTGCCCCTTGAGACAAAGACAACGTATTTTTGTTAATCTCTGTATTTCTTAAAAAAATGAAATCTTACCCCGTGTTTGTTAAACTAACAAAGGAAATGCAGTTGGAAGGGCACCAGACTGGGAATCTCCTGGGTTCTGTTCCCTGCTCTGCCATTGACTCACTGTGAGGCTTTGGGCAAGTCATTTAACTTCTCTGTGCCTCAGTTTCACTCCTGTAAAATGGGGACGAGTGCTTAGCCTCTTTTGTAAAATCATTTTGAGATCTACAAATAAAGTACAGTGGAAGGAGCTAAGTATTTTTGATAAGTATTGTGGGTTCATTCTGATGTATGCTTCCATGGTTTGCTCTCACTTTCTGAAACTGGCGAGGACTAGAGGCCTTAAACTGCACCAGTGAAGTTAATGGGAGTTTTGCCATTGTATTAAATGAGCTCAGCATCAAGCTCTAGGAGAGCAGTTGAGGTGGGGAGCTCTGCGGTGACCTGTGTGGCCAAGCAAAGAGAGGCACTGATACCCAAAGGAAGGCCAGCCACCCTTCTCAGCTGAAGGTCCTTGAAGGAGGGGTGGTGGTGATGTGACATGTGGGATCCTTCAATGAGTACTCAATAGGGCCCACCCAAAGTGGCTAAAACAGTTGTTTCCCAAAGTACCTGATAATTCACCTAGGACCAATTTTTGCACCCACATTAAAAGCTGTGAAACAGGCCTTTATGATGGGATGCTGACAGGCCTGTACGTGCAGAGCAGCAGAAAGGGTGCCATTATAATCATTTGTGGTGCATCAAGAGTTATGGATTTTGTTCATTGGTCACTGAACACTTCTCATAGACAGGTTAATTGTACCTGCCCTACTTTTTATATGGCTAAATTTTAACTTCATACACATAGAGAGAGAGGGCCTTATGTATCCTGTCTGAATATCTATTTCACTGCTTTATTAAATATATTCATCTGCATGATGATCTCCTGATAGGAAACTGCACATCAGTTAGAAAGTTTTTGCTTTTGGCCTCATTTGCGTTTTTAGATGTAAAGTTCTCTTCAAGGCCCATCAGATCACTTCGCTGTTTCCCAGATTTTGTAGGAGTCATTTGTTTTGTTATTTTTGTACTTTTACTATTGTGCTTGACTTGCTGCAATGACTTCATTTCCACATTGTAAGAGTAGCTAAAATCTTACCAAGCTATGTTTTTGCACTGTGGAAACGCATCTTATTCAGGGTCAACTTCCTGATCAGCCTGGATAAAACAGAGATAAAAAGAAGAGAACGAAGAGCAAGCTAAGCTAATTGTATCAAGCCCCATAGCCATTCTTTGTTTGTTTTTGTTTGTTTGTTAGCTTTTTGTTTTAAGAAGCCTTTTTACTAAGGAACTGAGCACTCTGGGGCAGATCATCCCCCTCCATTCTGCTGGTGAAGGGACTGAAAACCTGGCAGATGTGGGCCGGGATGGAAAGGGTAGGAAAGCAGGCAGCATTGTGTGGATTGTCAGCCCTCCCTTCCCTGACCTTTTGGAAGCTTTTCCGTCAATGTTCCATAAGTGAGAGATGGGGAAGGTGGGACTGGGGCAGAGGATTGCCAGCAAAGTTCATCCTACCTACTAAACGTCTGTTCAGGGCCAGCACAGAACTTTTAGTCACACTAAGCAGACCTTCCCATTTCCCCTTGACACTTTCCTACCTTATGGTGGGAGATTGACTAGGCTGGAGCCACGTTGGTGCAGCAGTTCTCAAAGAGCCAATATCTCTTCTGGTGAAAAGGGAATATTCTTAAAGGGGCAGAAACCCTTGAAAGCTGTCCTAGTTTGTGGAAAGGGTGATTGGCAGGAGCAATGTTGGCACAGTGGCTCTTGGCCTGGCTGTTGTTCCTGTTAGGGTTGGAGGAGGCCTGACAGAGTCATCCCTGAAAATTCTCTGCATCCTAGGCAGCAGTCTATAAGACCTATCCCTAGCACTGGCTCACTCCATACAAACCAGGCCAAATGTCAACTGTATAGCGCAAAACCCCCCTCCGTCCTCTGAGTCAAAAAAGCATTGCAGAAAGTTTGACTTTCTTTTGTATTTTGTAATGGATGGTGTTGAAATAGGGAAAATGAAGTTTTAATCTTGAGCTATATAAATATTTGAATTATCCTAGAAAAATGCAAGTGCCCCGGAATGGATACAAAACAATGAAAACATGTTTCTAAGAAGGGCTAGAGAAACAGCCAAATAAAACAAGGTTAAATGCCTTGGGAAAATGAAGCCAGGTCTTCCCAGTATTTCTGGTTTTCCCATTGAGAAACTTGAGCCATTGATAGTTTTCCGCAGGAAGTGTGGTAGCAACCTGTGACATGAAATATAAGGGTGAGGATTTTTTCCACAGCTAATACTTTCCTTTAGTCTGGCTTTAGATCCTGGTGTTTATCCTTCCCTAAGTGAGAAGGAAGCCCCTCAGCACTGTTCACACGAGCATGCAGCTGTACAAAAGCTAATGCTCTGTTTCTGCTCCTTATACTCATGAGGGAATTCTGCGCCCCAAAATTAAAAATTCTGCACAGAATATTTGTGAAAATAATGCAATATAATCACTCTAGTTTCAATTATTTTGGTAATTTATTTAAACTACAATACAATGGATGGAGAATGGGAGTGGGGAGCATTGGAGGAAATCCCCAACCCCCCTTGCCTAATAGTAATGTAGCTGCTTTTGACCCTTTATTTTTAGCTATTAGTCAACAAATATATGCAGCCATATGCTCAGTGTTACATCATCACTGAAGAGCAAGTGAGGATGGGGGAATCAAACTCGCAATTTATATTGGCTACTGACCATCTCCAGAAACAGTTAATGGAGCACATTTTGATAGGAAATGTTTTCAGTCCAAAAATTTAGACCAGTTCTAATCGCTAAAGCATCATAAGTATTTATAAGGCCATACTGTCCTTTACACCACTATGGCAATGTAAAGGAGCCTTAAAACTTTCACACCAGTTTTATACTTCTGGGGGAATTCACAAAGACAATGGGAACAATTCACTAAGCAGGCAGGCTGCTGCGTTCTGTTCTGCCTGAGGGGACAGAGCCTGCCCCACGCCTACCTCCTTAAAAACACCCCAAAACCCTGCCCCTCCATACCAAGCATGCTGCAATAGTGTGTGTGAGAGGGACTGTCTGTCTGTCTGTCTGTCTCTCTCCCCCTCCCTCCACGCACAACTGCCCATCCCCCCTCCCATTCTAGCGGTGATTTATGTCTCTATAGGCTGCTCCAGGCGCTCAAACCAACCTGTCTGCACTGCTGGGGAGGGGCGCTTGACCACTCTTGCGGCTTCCCTTTGCTTCCCCATCAGAAGTCATTTTTCTTCAGGGGACACGAATTCTGCACATTCTTGATGGGGCAGAATTCCCTCAGGAGCAGTAGAATTTACCCAGGACGTTGTTCCTTGTTGGGAGTAGCTGCATTAAAGAAAAAGATGCTGCTGGATGGGGGCGTGTCTGCACTTACAGCGCTGCACTGGTGAAGCTGCACCATGGTAGCACTTAGCGAACACGCTACCTACATTGACAGAAGAATTTCTCCTGTCGGTGAAGGTATTGCACCTCTCTGAGAGGTGGTAGCTAGCTCGACAGGAGAAGCCCTCCCATCAACGTAGTACTGTCTATATTGTGGGTTAGGCTGGTATAACTACGTTGCTGTGAGGTAGGGATATTCCACACCCCCAAGCGACGGAGTTATACCAACATCTTTTGCAGTGCAGGCTAGAGATAAATGTGTAAATGACTGTGTACAGTGCTGTTACCTAACAAACGGCCACATCCCGCAGTCTGTAGGCAGTGATTTCAATGAGAGTTTAGCCTTTATAAGCACTGATGGCCCATTTCGCCACTCCTCTGAGCCTTGTACAGTTATTTACTACAGTGAGTACCAACAGGTGTAAAATGCTACCACTTCATAATGGTAGCATTTCACACCCATTTTACATTGATGTAAATGACTGCAGCAGAGAATCTAGCCCTGAGTAAGGATAGCCCATACCCAGGCCAAAGACTTGACCTAGAGTGGACAGCAGATGATGTGTGTTGTGTGAGAAGCTGTGGGCTATTTTGTGCAGGATTCTGTAAACATTTCTTGAGCTAAGCAGGATTGGGTGGGTTCACTATGTGGACAGAAGTCCTCCAAGGCACATGGAGGTGCTGAAGGAAGTGGTGCTGGTGATTCTTAGGCTGTCTACACTACCGCGGTAAATCGACCTACGCAATGCAACTCCAGCTTCGTGAATAACATAGCTGGAGTCAATGTAACTTAGGTCAAGTTACCGCGGGGTCTACACCATGGGGGGTCGACAGGAGAAACTCTCCCATTGACTTACCTGACTCTTCTTGTCGAGGGTAGAGTACAGGGGTCGACTGGAGAGCGATCTGCTGTCGATTTGGTGGGTCTTTACTAGATCAGCTAAATCAACTGCCAGTGGATCGATCTCAGAGCATCGATACCAGCTGTAGTGTAGACCTTCCCTAAGCCTACGCTACGCAGCTTTTAGCAACTGGGCTGTGTCGCTACAGCCATGCTGCTAAAAGTCACGCAGTGTAGCTGCTGTTTGTTGACTCTCCTGCCGACAAAAAACATTCACCCCCAATGAGCGGCGTTTGTGTTGTCGGCAGGAGAGCGCTCCTACCGACAACGTGCTGTTCACACTGGCACTTGTCACAGCAAAACTTTTGTCTTTTTTTGGGAGGGGGGGGTAACACCTCTGAAAGACACAAGTTTTTTGTCATTCAGTTGCCAGTGTAGACATAGCCTGAGTCAGGGCTAAGCTCGCGGCTCATCATGGAGCTAAGGGCACTGTGCTGGTAGAGACACAGTTGTTCAAAGGAGATATAAAGCAGGGACTGGCCATTCACAATGATTAAGGCCCTAGATGTGCTTTTATTCTGAATATTTGTAATTCTTTTAGATTTAACAGTAATTAATGAAGTCCCAGGCACCCTGATAATTATTAGTCTTACTGGAATGAAATAATGACTGCCCAGAAGCATTCAAATGTCATCTGTGGATAACAGACTCAGCCTGCCAGCAGCATTAAACAATCATAAACGTTCACCAATTAACTTAGCTAGTGAATCAAACAGAGAAGCTCCTTTCCACCCTCACTAGCTCCTCCCAAATCCTGTCAAACTAAAGCCTTTTTAAGCATGCCCAGAAAGTTATCAGATTTAGGGTATTTTGGACCGACAGTCCGTGAAGCTCAGTGTGCTATCCCAATTCTGCTTTGGTTAATTACACTTTTACCTCTTCAAATGTCCTGTTTCTTCAAGAGGTACAGTAGTATCCTTCATTCTAAGCCCTCTCCGGTTCTCTAGCATTGCTGTGTACTGTTAAATGGCTGCTGTACTTCACCCCAGAGAAGGCTGTATTTCAGCAGTGGTTGAAGTGTTCTCTATATGTGCAACCCTGACTTCATAAGGGTATTGTAGGGCTTAGTTAATAATTTGTAAAATGCTTTGAGATCCTTACTTGAAAGGTGTAATATGACTGCCAAGTATTCTTAACTGAATTATGAAATAATAAATGTATCCTTTGTGTTTTGAATTCTTACTGCACGTCAGTATAAGTAATAATAATACCCAGCTCTGATATAGCACATTTCATCAGTAGGCCTCAAAGGGCTTGACAAGGGAGGGCAGTATCATTAGAGTGGAACATTTTCAACTAAATGAAGTAGTGTTGACATACTTTGTTTTGCAGAGGTGTATAGGTTTTGACACAGGTTTGTCAGGAAGGGGTTTTGAGGTACAGGGCTCTATGGCCAGTTCTAATGTGAAAGTAAGAGGGAGGGACCTGAATCAAAAAGCTCACGTTTTGATCTGAAATTGGCGACTTAGACACTATTCAATTTCACACAAATGTTTGAGAGGTTTACGTTTCATTTCAATGTGAAACAAACACACACACACACACACACACACACACACACACAAATTCTGAAACCTCAAAAGATGCGACAAATGAGACTTGTCATCGTCTAGTCAGGTCTAATCATTATCTCCATTTTACAGATGAAGAAATTGAGGCACAGAGAGGAGAAATAACTTGCCCAAGGTCACCCAGTGGTCCAGTAGCAGAGCTGGACTCCCAGGTTTCCTGAGTCCTAATTCAGTGCTCCATCTATTGGGCCACTCTGCCTCCCAGTTTAGTACAACATTAACACAGTTTCCCAAGTAGCTGATTTCACCACTTCTACATTGACCCTATCAGTTTCTTCACAAATCAGAGGTGCCAACTTTCTAACATGTTGGGGTTCTCCCCTCCGGCTCTGCTCCAGTCCCTGCCCCCGCCCTGCCTCTTCCTGCCCTGTTGCACCCTACCCTCACTCCTCCCACCTCCTCCGCAGCATCTCCTGCATGCCATGGAACAGCTGATCGCGGTGGGTGGGATGCGCTGGGAGGGGAGGGGGAGGTGCTGATCAGTGTGGCCACCGGTAGGCAGGGGAACTGGAGGGAGGGGGAGGAGCTGGTCGGAGGGGATGCTGAGTACCCACCATTTTTTCCCCCCCTGTGGGTGCTCCAGCGCCTATGCCAGAATTTAACGTTTCATTAAAAACAAATGTTTCTAAGTGTGGCCCTATCCAAGGCTGATTTTCTTGAGTCTGCAGACAAACAATAGCTGTGAATTTTGCCCATTCAAAGAAAAGGTGTGGTAAGGCTGTAGTCTAATGTTAAGAGTTTCAGTGGCAATATTGTTAGCTGTTTCATTGCTGATCATTGTGCACAATCACCCAACTATTCTGGCATTTTGGGAGGAGTTTGGGATTGTGGGTATATACTATGGAAATATAGTACCACTAAACTTTTTTTTTTTTTAACCAAATTGATCGCTATTTCTTTTTGGCAATCCACAGGAAAACTAAATCACTGTATTTGTTATGACATTAGAGAAGGGGTGTCAAGAAAATACTTTAATATGCCTACAGCTGTATGGATTTTCTTTTGCAGTTTCTGAAAATAGTGGGCTAGCCAAGTAAATTTGTGCTGCCCTATTCTGTTATCTTTCCTTAGATGATTCTAGAAGATGACGTTTCCTCTGCAAGTCTCTGCTGTTTATGAAGTGAAAACATATTATTCCCTTCAATTCAAACAGGGCCTCCCTCTAACAAACAGAAATTCAGTGCCCCATTTATTGACTTGACATTTTGTTTTATCATTCCAGTTTACAGAGTAGTCTCTGGAGGTTTGCAAAGTATGCATGAGTAAGAGAGAGAAATGTGCTCCTATTTTTTGTTGGGAACATAGGGGATTTCTGCTTGGAAGCAAACACGGCTGTCCATCTAGATCCATTTTCCTTGTTTCAATTAGCCAGGTCAGCTGTGGCGTCCCACAATACTTTTCTCCCCAAGTACACATTGCCACATCACGCCCATATTCTTCATAGATATATGAATGTGGCGTAACTAAGTTGTATTTGATGCAAGATGCATCTTGTGAGATATCATTGGAAAGGTTATGATTTACCAAATATGATTATACTATCCTATGTATCATTGCAGTATCTGAAGTTAGGAATATAAGATCTGTATCAATTGCAAAAGTGTTTGCATCTGCGAAATGCCCACCAGACAGTAGGCAATCAGCATGAATGGGTCATGAGGAAGGACAATAAGACTTTGAAGATACTACTCTCCCACCTTCCTGAGAAGCTTCCTGGGTTGCTGCTTTGACACTACAGGGTGAGGTGATCATGTCACCTGGTACTAGACCCCCATGTTGGGCTTTCAGTATTTTTCCATTAAGAGGGGGTGTGGGGTTCAGACTGCAAAAGAAAAGATGCCCACCATATGTAAATTCTATTTAAGGCTGGAGAGTGAGTTAATCATGGTCACCAGTTCTTCAAGGAATCACTGGCCAGGATGACTGCTGGAAACACCTAAGACTGATCTGGGGAGAAGGTCTGGGACCCAGGCTGAGGAAGGTCTGGGACCCAGGCTGAGGAAGGTCAGCCTGTGAAGGGTATACCTAGAGATTTAAGCTGCAAGCAGTGCAGTTTACCTTCAAGAAACTCTGCAACCTGCATAAAACAACATTTAGGGTGAGAGATTACTATTTGTAGCCAATTTCCTTTATGTATTAAGCCTAGTTTGTGTGTCTTGTTTTATTTGCTCAGTAATCTGCTTTGATCTGTTTGCTATCCCTTATAATCACTTAAAATCTGTCTTTTGTAGTAAATAAACTTGTCTTTTTCTTTAAACCAGTTTGTACAATTCATATCTGGGCAGGGCAAAAAGCTGGGCTTATCTCCCTCCACACTGAGAGAGGGGGTAATTTTTATGAGCTTGCGCTGTACAGATGTCTCTATACAGAGCAAGACAATATTATTTTAGGTTTGCACCCCAAAGGAGGTGTGTACATGAGTGCTGGGTAAATCCCTGAGCTGAATCCTCCCACACAGAGCTGATTTCAGTCTCTGTCTGCAGCTGGGTGTGGCCTTACCTGTGTTTGTGTACGCTAGAGAAGGCTTGAGGGCCTGGCACAGCAAGGACAGGGTGAGGAAGCCCAGGCTGGTGGAACAGGTGGGCTTAGTGGGATCCCAGTATATCAGGTGGCATCCTGGGCGGGGGTGATCCAACCCATCACACACGTCATATTCCTTCAGTGGTTTATATCTATACCAACCTTTAGTAGCTTACTCCATAGTGTTATGTTCTTGTTTGCTTACAACTCCATTTACAAAGCAGTCTCTCTAGATTTCTTTACCAACTGGCCTATAGCTGCTGCTTATTTTATTACTCTTAATTATTTGTATTGCAAGGATGCCTACAGTAGTGATTTCAACCTGTGGTCTGCGGACCGTTACGGATCCGCAGACTATGTCTAAGGCGTTCATGAAAGGTTGTCATTACTATAGAAGAGTGGTTTTCAACCTGTGGTCCGTGGACCCCTGGAGGTCCGCAGACTATGGCTAAGATTTCTAAAGGGGTCCGACCTCCATTTGAACGTTTTCAGGGGTCCCCAAATTAAAAAAGGTTGAAAACTACTGGTCTAGAGGCCCCATTGTGCTAGGCACTGTATGTACACAGAAAAATCGTCCTTGCCCCAAAGAGCTTACAGACGAAGTATGAGATGAGAAGAACTAGAGGGATTCAACAAGCAGACTGGGGAAGCCCAAGGTAACACTCGGTATGTGTACGCTGCAATCTGATGTATGATAGTGCAGGTAGCATGGCTAAAATAGCAGTGCAGATGCGGCAGTGAGGGCTTCAGTGTGGGCAGGCCAAGTATTTTGGAAACCTGGGGTATCTACTCGTGTATCTGAAGCCTGCACTGCTGCATCTACACAGCTATTTTTAGCCATGCTAGTGCAGGTAGAGCTAGCATGGGTACATCTACCCTAGCTGAAGTCATGCCTTGGATTGCAGTGTAGGCATACCCACTGAGACAGTTTGAGTCATGTACTAAGCAGTGGTCACAGCACAACAGCTGCCTAGTTATTCTCCAGTGCTTACTAAGCATCACAGCATGTGTGGTCTTTAAGGAAGATAGTGTAGTGTTGGCTCTGCAGATGCACATGGGAGACAGGTTACGTTCATATCCCCACACTAGAAATGTGACACTAATTCCAATACCTGTTAGTGTGGAACTTCTTGGTTCCCTTCAGTTTTGCATAGTTCAGTACTGTCCCCTCTTAATTTCCTCATATCTAAAAAATACTAATGACTAGAGAGAGTTAGACTCTATAGCATTGTATTCACAGCACTCTCTGATCAGAAGACCGTGTGCCATGTCAGCAACAACTGTGTCTTTTAAAGTAGGTGGTTTCAACTGTCACGTGAACAGTGGAGAGCCCAGGTGTTCCTAGCCCTGCGCGGCTGGGAAAGGGGAGGGGGGCATACAGAAAAGGGTGCAAGGAGCCTTTCATCCTTACACTTGTATCCAAGGGCCACGCACAACCACAGTCCTTGTGCTTACCTGAATTCAAGGACTGGTCTCGGCTAATACTGCTGCCCAGAAGGGGCAAAGAGTGGGTGGCTAGTGGACCATCAGGGACACATGCTAGGTCTGCTCCAAGAGGGTGGTTCGGCTGCCATGCTCCCTATGTTCCTGGAGGCATTGTGTTTACCTCAGAGCCTGTCTACACCAGAACCCTCAAACGATTGTTCTTCGGTCAGTTGTGTTGTATTGTACTGACTGAAGGACCAACAATTGAGGATGTCCACACCAGCTACCCTCAGCTTGTTTAGGGTTTGCGTATGTGTCCATAGTAGGGCTGCCCTAAACCAGTTACGATGGGGAATGTCATCTCTGGGGAATGCAGAAGAAGGTGGGAGAGCATGGGGGAGTGCAGGGGGTACAGTGTAAGGAGCGAAAAAGGGGGCATGGCAGGAAGCAGAGAGGGGGAATGGCTCTGAGCTGTGAAACTGAGGAGGTTCATGCGCTGAGGGAGCTGTCAAGGGCACCACCTGATTGTGCCAGTGTATTTCATCCAGGCTGTCCCACAGTCAATTCTGAGACAGGCTTTTTCCCCCTACAGATTTCAGGGGTAAATCTGCAATGGTTTTTTCCAACTCCCCTTTCCCCACACTCAACTGAAGTATTTTTGTGTGTGGATGCAAATCTAGTGAGGGGAGCAACTATTGTAACTTGGTAGCACAGGTAAAGCCACAGGCATGTTTTCCCTGAGGGGGAGCACCTCTTTTGTGGTCCTGGCAGCATAACTGAGCCCTGACAGAGTTGACCTTGGAGAAGCTATGCTTCTGGCACAGACTGGAAACCTTGTCCAGGCAGCATCATGGGAACCCCTGGAAAGTTAATATTTCGTACAGAATAGGCACCAAGATCCAAAAGCTGAAATCTTGACTCGCATCCAACAAATCGGGCAAAAGCATCTGAGGAAATAACCAGGAATTAATGCTCTAGAAATCTGGGAAATCACCTGGAATAGGGGCAAGCTGTTGATGGATTAGTGAACATAATCAAATACTGTAGAATGGCTGAGAGAAGAGAAGAGTGGCTTGACTGAGTTAAGTACAGCTACTGCTCCCATACTGTCAAGGTTGGGCCACGTTTCCCAGCCTTTCTTCACACACAGGGCTTCTGGTCCCTTTCTGTTTTCACTGATCTTTACCGAATAGTCTCTGCACTTATACCTCATTTGGTTCTGCTTCCAAGTCATGTTTTAAGTATGAGTCCCTGGGGCCTGCTGATTTTCCCATTGAAGTAGATGGCAAAATGCCCATTGGTTTCAATGGGAGCAGTACTGGGCCCTTAATGTCTGTTTCTATTTTTTTGTCCTGCTACATGCATTTGTGAATAGAAACTGCCCTGACTGACCTCCTTCTTGCTCTCTGAAATCTTAGCCCTATTCTCACATTTTCTCTTAACATATTTCCTTTTCTTTCCGTAGGCCTCACACTGCTGAAAAATATTTTGTCCTCCCTATCCACTCTTTTTGGTGACCTTTCTTTCTCTCTTCTTGACTTCTGTATGTTCTCCCCATGCATCTACTCTGTTCGCTCCTGTGCCTTAGGATTTAAAAAAATCTTTTATCCAGGAAATATGTAGAGCATATTGTTTCATTATAAAAGGTGACAAATAACTTGATTTTCTGTGAGTGTGGAAGTTGGAATGCACTGGCAGTGTATAAACTGTGTTGCTCTCAGAGGTATCTCTGCCATTGGGATGCCTCGGGCACTGCCACGCCGAAGGAACTGAGACCACAGATCAGTATGAAATATATATGCCTTCAACCCATTCTGTGTGTGCCATTCAGAGCTGATAGATGAAAGCACTACTCCCTGTTAACTATCTTCCAGATGAAGGATCTGTGTGGACAGCTAATCCACTGTCCCCAGACTGGGCAGGAGCTGCATTCGTTCAGATAAACATTTCTCCTCAACATTTTTTTGTTTGTTTGTTCCAGTTTCAGCCTAAGTGGACGCAAGAAGTATTTGGGAGTCTTCTGGGAAAGCCTAATCTTGTGATAGTTCCAGCCGAATTAAACTTCTGGGTTGTGCTGTGAATGAAACCCAAACTCCCCATCTATGTGAGGTCATCCCGTCATTGCTGGGTATTCATGGAATTACTTTTTATTGACAGGTAGACTAAAAACATTTGAATGTGATCTCCATATGTGTGGCTGTCTGGAGATCTGCGTATCCTTAAGGGGGATTGAGTTTGGCACTCAGTCCCTCTTGAGCAAGTTTAATTCTGACACTGAGCAAAGAAGACAAAGTTCAGACCCTCCTATTGAGTCACAATCCTCAGCCTGAATGGTGAGAACATATACAAGCTGTATTTACCTTCCAGGAGGAAAAGCTGAACAACCATTGGGGAGCCTATTGGGAATGGTGTAAGGTGCTATTCCTTTTCCTTTGGGACTAATTTCTGCCCCCATCTCTTCCATTGACTTCAATCAGGGTACAACTGGGTCTTTTGTAAGTGTGTATATTTAAAGGCTGGGGGAAAGGTTGTAAATTGACAGCTTCGGAGAGTGAAGTCCTGTGTTTGGCCTCCGAACAAGCATAACACGAGCAGCACCACTTCAAGCTGCTTCCTTCTTTTACACGAGTAAAACCAAATTACCCCAATTTACCAAGCAATGGTGAAGCAGGTTGGTGCCCAGGAGACTGTCTACTGTCGCTTTAGATTTGGGGAGCAGTCTGTGAACACAGGGTTTGAGCGAAAGCTTATTGAAGTCAGTGGGGTCGGGGAAGTCTTTCCACTGACTTCAGTGAATAGCCTTTGAGTTAGCAAACAGGGCTGCAGCCTGCCTGGTGCATCACTGAGCTCTGATGGACTCATTTTAAAGGCAGTTTCCTTTATTGACCAAGCAAGCGGAACTATATTAGCTCATTAGGCAGACGTTGGAATTGTTGCAGGACTGGAATTGTTAATGAGAGTTAATGCTTTTAGCACATGGACAAACTGTGGGGAGTGGTAGGGGGAGAGGAGGGGTGGCAGAAATATGTGCTGTACTAGATTTTGTGCATGTGCACCACTGCCATCTACTGGAAATGTAGAGAGATCAGCTCATATGTATTTTATCCTTCTGGTAGAAGGGCATCTTCTTATGCCTTAGGGCTTAATCATGAGAACCGCTTGAGGAAATATCTCCCAGTTTGCACAATAAAGTCTACCACAGTGCCTAGCATGGTATAGCTATTTTCAAGGCAATCTGCATATACATTCTGAAACACTTTGGAAAAGTTAAAGCAGGTTAGTTTTTGGGGGGGAGGCTGTACTGTGGGAACTCCCTGATGAAATGATCTCAAATTTACACCTCAAATTGTTCCAGGCACTTAGCTGACATACCACATGTGAGACCAATATGTACATGTGAATTTTAGATCACTTTGAAGAAGGGAGTTGAAACTGACATGCTCTTTTTCTATTCTGGTTACTTAAGAGATTTCTGGTTTGCATCAGCCATGCACGCCACTTTACAGAACGAGAACCAAAATAACTCTGAAATATTCCATTGTGTAGCTGGGTCTTGATGACATTCATTAGATGAAATCAGGGGAGTTCCACTGAGGTCAGTTTCATGTGGAGGGGATCCTGCCTGTATTTTTTCCTCCTATCTGTGGGCAAGGACCAAGGAAAGTTACAGGCACCAACAAATTTTAAAATTAGGTCATTGGGGCAGCAGGGGGGAGAAGGGAAGACAGGGCTGTATCTCAAAAAATGTGACTAAATGACCCCAAATATACCCCACTAACCGTGCCCTGTGCCCTCAACTGGCATAGCAATGTTTGAGTGGAACTTTCCATTTAGAGGTGATTTTTCAGTGTTAATGGTGCTGCTGCAAAGGCTGCCTCATGATACTTCACTCAGTGGTATTGGTAGACACTATTTGGAAAGTTAACTTAAAATATGTAAAGGTTTATATTTATATTGCTTAACACAGGTAATTGTTATCCCTCAACCCCTTCGTAAGTAGGATATAATACATTCTTGTGATACAGTATCTCTGTTCAATGGAGCGCTTCTAGTTTGAAACCGCTTGCATTTCCTGTTCACTGCCTTCGCTGCAGCTTTGTGTAAATTCAAGATGTTTCAGGCCCTCAAACTGAGCCAGAGCAGCATCCCCTGTTAGAATTTAAGCCCCAGGAAAATCAGTGATCCAGTTTTCAAAAGCTTCTCAGATGCCAGCATAGGTGCTCCTCCTTCACTGCCTCCACACCCTAGCTAGGAGCCGTCGAAAACATCTAAAGGAGTTCATCTTGCCATGCGGAAATATGGATGCTCTCCCATCCCCAAAGCTAATTTTTACTGCACTCCTCCTGGGGGATCCTCGCGGCTCCTCACTTTTAGCTGGGGTCAAGCTGGGGAAGATAATCAGCTGATGGCAGCAAAGCCCATTACATAGTGCAGTGGTTTTCAACCTTTATTCATTTGCGGATCCCGAAAAAATTTCGAATGGAGGTGCAGATCCCTTTGGAAATCTTAGACACAGTCTGCAGAACTGCAGGGGTCCACGGACAACAGGTTGAAAGCCACTGATGTAGTGGGTTTGTTAAGCATTCAGAGCCGGGTGCCGATGCTCTTATAACGCATAGTATCGTACTCCACAAGCAGTCCCACTGAAGTGTGGAAAAAGGGCATCAGAACTTGCAAGTGGGATTCTTTCTTGGAGGCCAAATTTATGGACTAAATTGTGACAATGCAACAAACCCAAAGCAACGGGCAGCGCATTGTTGCACTGCCTGAGGAGCAGACCTGGAGGCAGATTTTTGACTCTCACACAACTGAAATGTCACTGTCTGCTTTTGTTTCCACCTTGCTCAAGGGAAAAGCCTCCCGCACAAGCCCTATACCTGGTGCAGTGCACTTCCCCCAGTGCAGCTGTCCTGGACAACATGTTGTGGGGTGAAGCCATAGTTCTATCCACTCCCTGCCCCTGCGTGCTGGAGAAGTAGTAGCAGCTCTGCAAGAGGCCATGTCTGCCTCTCCGCTTCTCCCTGTGATGCTGGTAACTGGCACAGGGAAATAAGGACGTGCTGTATGCTCCCTTACTCCCCGGCATGACTGTGCAAACCAGGCCGCAGGTGCGCCCGATTCTAAGACTTTGCATGTACAGAGCGCCATTGATGAGAGGTTGCCCACTGGAGTCATGGAGGCTACTTCTGTATATAACTGCTTACTAGTGTAACCTGTTCACAGTTGGGCCCACAGCACCTTGAATCCAAAGATTTGCAGAGATGGTGTTTCCCTGTGTATCGCTGCTGTGTTTGGGTAAAAGGAAAACTTCCATTAGCACTTTCGCTGTTGTTTGCTGCTCTGTGACCCTTTGTGGAATGATTCCCAATAGCCCTTATAGGGCAGCTCCATGACCCTTGTGGCTTGGTATAAGTGCACTTTCCAGCTAATGCAAAGAGGACTGTGTAAAGCAGAAAGCATGACCCTGTATTGGTATTTTAGGGAGTTGACAGTACTGCCGGCCTACCATTCACATGCTGGTTGTATTGATCCTTTGTCAAAAGTCTCATGCATACCATTGGGGATGGGGGGGATTTGTATAAAGAATTTCTGTGAATACAAGGCACACAAAGCGGTGGGGGGGGGGGGGAGGGTGAGAGGGAGAACCATTTTGTCCCAAAGTTGTTTTTCTTTAGGACTAGTTAGAACTTGGTCTGTGCACTAAAGAAGCACATAAATAAATCAGTTAACGATTTGCTTTAGAATATTGAACTTAGTTTCTAGAAAAAGTCCAGGTGTGGAAACCATGTGCAAGGCAGAGCTGAGAGCGAGAGAGAGAGGCATGACCTAGTGACAGCCTTGGAGCCAGCCACCCCTGAGTTCAAGTGCCGGCTGCACCGCTGACTTCTACTGTGGTCTCGGAGAAATGGCTCTGGGCCTGATTTTTCAGAGGTGTTGAGCGCCACAGCATTCAGGCACCTCTAAAAATAACATTCCTCTGCCCCAGTCTCCCCTCACAGGGGTTTGTGAGACCGTGCTTGTAAATTGCTTTAGCGAGACATTCTATGTAATGCTAGTTGCTAACACAGCAAAATAGACTCTGGTTGATACGTGATCATTTCCAAAGATTGCTATAATTATGTAGTATTACCTGTATTGCGGTAGTGCCTAGGAGCCCTAGTCATGGGCCACTTAGAAAAAAATAAATGAAACCACAGAGCAGAGTAAGTGGGATCTTTCAAATCCCCCTGATGTCTGTGCCTCATGAGCTTCTGGAAAGAAAGAGCTTGCTCGTCCAATTACTTTCCCCCAGTCTCACAGCTGTAAACTCTTTGGTGAACAAATTGGATGTGATTTTGATTTTCTTGAACCTAAAGGACGATGGGTCTGATCCAAAGCTCCCTGGAGTCAACGAAAAGACTCCCTTGTTGACTTCAATGGGCAAGGCTCGAGTCAGGCTGGCGCCACGCAAAGCTCCCACATACAGTACAGTCAGTGCACATGTGTGCAAAATGCATGTCAGGCTAGTGCAATTATGTGAAAGTTCAAAAGAAGCTATGCATTCAATAAGGAATATTCATGGATTTGTGCTCCTATACCCCAACGTTCTCCACATCTGCCATCTCCAGTGCTGGGCCTCGTCAGAGAAGAGGCTGTCAGTCGTGACAGATTCTCTGAGGATTTTGTGATGTGCACAAATGTCTACAGGGGGTTACAGTGTTGCCAACTCTCGATGATTTTTGTCATGAGTCTCGTGATAACTATTGTTTTCCTCAAAGCCCCAACTCCTGGAATCACATGGAGATGTGATAATTTCAGCGTTCATTCTTAAAGAAAAAGTAAGTTTCTAGCCTCCATGGTTGTGGAGAAAAAGCTTCAAAATGTGACCCCAGCGCACCCTAAAGGCTCGAGAAGCAGAAGACAAATAAAAAGAACACCCAACTCTATTATTTTTACACAATCTCATGATTTTTTGTGAGTCTGATTTTTCAACATTTGGGGTCGGCAATACTAGGATTAGGACGCAGACACTGCATTGATTTTTGCACGTGTCCTAATCAGATGATGAACCCAACTGCAACTATTTGAATAAAGGGATTTCAGCCTAAGAGCGCACAGTCGTTCAACCAGTTTGATGGGACCAGCTGAGAGGAAGTTACAGAATAGGCACCTCTTTGTTAGCATGCACTTCTGCAATGAAATGGGATGCTTTTTTTGTTTTTGGAATGAAGATGATGTGGCTTTGTATGCATTACATAACGATTTACATCCTACAAAAACAAAAATCACAGGAGCAGTTGTGGAAGGAGACGGGAGCTATTGAATGGGAACAAGATATCTTGGAATATCCCATCCACCAAGGAAGGTGGCTGCCTGACCTGGTGAGGACCATGTCAACTTTTTGCTCTAAGGGGATGCTGAGCATAAGCCTAGAAAAGTTTCTGTGATGTGAGACTTCACATGTTGTATTGGCTCAGTGATTAGTATCCGAGCCTCTGTTAGCCTGGATTTATATTTGAGCTGCAGCTATAACACTCTGGGGTGTGGTTTCATCTGATTTCTCAAATTAAGCTGGGTTGGGCCTGGTCAATACTGTGTCTGTAGTAAACCAATGCCCTGGCATGGTGTCAGGGGCACTGTGCTGCTGGAATCACCTGTCCGCTTTCATATAAGAGGATAAAACTGAGATTTGAACCACTTGTGGTCATCCAAGATCTCGTGGCAGGTACTTTTCACAAGACTACGTGTATGTTAGCCCTTGTATTCCAGTATCTAAACTCCAATCTGGTGAATTCCTTTCCATTGTTTATAGGGTCTTCTTCCTTCAGTGCCATAACTACTCTGCGTTCTTAAGGAGCTATGATGTTGTGTTCCACGTGTGATCACACCAGCTACAACACTCAGCACTAGTGATTCTAGCTCTTCCCATTCTATTCTTCTCTCCTGAACTGAAGAATCCATTCTGTTTCACTTCTGCCTGGTGTCTAATCTCTGCTAGGTACCTGGCTAGGGAGATGTGCTTTCTCACCCTCAAGTCAGCATAAGGAGAAGGAGGTTGGCAGCAGCAGAAGCTATTCATCAGGCCACATTTTTTTTCCTTCAAGGACCAGCAGTGACATTATTTCTTGCCTTTAGCATATTAGTTTCGTCCAGTAGTTGTTTTATAAAACATCAGGAACAAAAAGGAGGCTGGCCACATCACCTGCACCTTTCAGCACCACCAGTGGCTCTCAGTCCATCTCAGGATCCAATTCAAAATTCTATTCCTTAGGGAAAATGCACTGTGGAACTCCAGTAAAGACAATGAGGTGACACAGTTAATAATGTGGCACCACGTTTTTAAAACTCACCAAATACTGCTCCAGGCTACGGAATTCTAATCTCAGTTACGCTCGTGTAAATCTAGAGTCACTTCATTGAAGTCAGAGGCATGACATTAGACTTATGCTAGTGTAATCGAGAGCAGAATTTGGCCCCTTGTCTCCCTCAACCCCACCTACAAGATCGGTCTGTTTGTCTGGCATGGGCCTTTCTCGCTGTCCTTCCATATAATCTGGTTATTACTGTTGCAAGGGTCTCCTCTCCTGCATGTGTTTCCATCCGGAGCAACCTTGTAAATTTCTACCAGACATTAATTCTCACAGAAAAGGATATTTTATTTCCCGTCATTTCTCTCCCTTTCCTTTCCTTTCCTTTTATTTGACTCCATAAAGTATCTTGAGATACAGTTTTCATGAAAGACATTCTACAGAACAAAATTGTATGGTGCTGGACTGGTGCTGAAAGGAATCTATTGGTTGCCAAATCCTCATGGGTCGGAGAGTGAAACTCCAAGTCTAAAACGTTCTCAGCTTTGGGGAAGTTCAGGTCCAGAGGCAAATTGTGGCTGGCCCCATCTCTGCAACTAAATACTGGATCCAGACTCCCCTGGCCTATGGCAAAGTCCTGATCTGGATCATCCATTGTACTGCAGATGGGCTTGAAATGTAAACAGTGTGGGCCAAATTCTTTAGTCAGTTACACCATTGGCTTCAGAGCAGTTGCAGGCATGTAATGAAGTGAAGAATGTGGCCATGCGATTGCATTACCGAGCTGGGGAAAAGCTTTGTTCTCAGGGAGAAGGGTTTTTTTAACTTGGTAGTTAGAGCCTCAAGTTCACTTGAAGAATAAATTGGTAGGAAATGATAATAGAATTGAAAAGAAATTCCTTTTCCTTTCAATAAGAAGACTATTCCTCAGACAAATCCTGTTAGGTATGTGCAATCTTCCTTCTCGGAAACTCATGTTATTCAAATCTACCCCAAAACCAAAACAAAACCAAAAAATGCATTCTTGATGGTTTTCTTCCTGCTGCCAAGTCCACAAGACCCCCCAACCTCAGGCCTTGGAGGACTTCCTGAGACATTTGTTTATTTACGTGGAGTCAGAGTTGGAATGCTTCACTAGCAGACTCACCCCTGGTAGAAGGCTTTGGCCACGTGGGGAGGCAGTAACAACGTAGAGTTTATTTCCAGTGACATCAGCAGGAAAAAAATAACTAGAAATGCTGTAAATAATAACTGTTAGTTACTGCTAGGAACCAGATTGTTCTTTGCAAGCACTGGTCCATGTTGGGAATGGTGCAAAGCTGCCTCACACTATGGTTACAGGGGGCAGTGTGTTTCCCAGAGTTCTGTACATCACTCCCAGGGTTGCAATCTGCACTCCTCGCTGCAGACAGGCAGCTTTTCTGGATAGTGTGTCCATGTTCCCTGCTCTCTTTGAGGTGAGACACGAGCAGTCCCTGTATTCAAGAGAGGGAGCCCAAACGTGTCTGACTCCCATACAGAGAGAGAGAAGAGATGCAGTGTTGCCAGGTTTCAGAACATTCCAACGTAATAAGTCAGGGCCCCCCCAAATTGTGAGGTTGGCTTTAAAATCACGAGATTTTTAAAATAATAAATATTAGGATCTTTTCATTTGCCATCTGTTTTTTGAGCATGTTTTCAAACTTCTCTGTGCAGCCCTGGAGGCCTGAAACTTATGGGTGAGATTGTCGCACAATCACAGGACTCCAAGACCGGGGGCTTTAAGAAAACCATCAAATATTGCAAGATTTGCAATAACATTGCTGGAGTTGATGAGACTGAGAAAGGGAAGACTTCTTGCACTACCCCCACTCCCAATTTGTTCACTCATGTAAAGATCATGCCTTGACATGAGAATCTCAGCTTTCATTTTAAAAAATTAAGCGCTTATTTACTTAGTTGTTGCAGAGAATGGCTAGTTTAAAGGCTCCAAATACAAAGACACAACATTTATTATATTGTAAAACCTTATGATTTTTAAGCTCTTGTGGGTCGGGGGTGATTGAAATGCTGTTTGAACACTTGGGGTTGGCCTGATAAATGTAGCATGTACAAATTATTTCATTTGCCAGTGAAATGCAACGACATGTGGAACACAACATGGCAGATCTTGTATGGATTTCATGCAGCCTATTATTTGACTGCCTGGTTACTTTGCTTTTAAATTAGATATATTACCAGTATGGGGTCATGTTTACATCACTTAATATTGTATGGGTGAAATTTTCAAATAGAATTTAGGTCACTTAGGCATTAATGTACCTCATTTGCAGGTACAAACTGGTACTCAGGCATCATAGAGATATACAGTGAGCCCCAAATAATTGCGGGGGATGTGGATGCAAAAATTGTGGATGCAAAAACAGAGGCTAGGATTTGAAAGTCTGGCCCCATTTAACTAGATATCCTGTTCCTGGTAGCTGCAGCACTCTGGGAGATCCAGTGGGGGTGGGTGGGTGATACTATTTGGTTCTTTTGTAGAGCTCATTAAACTGATGATACTTGGCCTTTAAACAGCTCTTTTCATTTTCAAAGCGCTTTACAAACATCAGGCCGGATTTCCTGTGGGCTTGAATCAGCATAGCTCTATTGACTTCAGTGGAGCTCTCCTGATTTTACACTAGTTGTGGATCTGGCCCATTTACTAATGCGTCTTCATAACACCTTGTGAATTAGGTACATTCTGTGCTCACCTCACTCCATTGCGTTTTTTAAACTAAAGACTGCTTCATCTTCTCTCCCCACCCCTGTTTTCCATTGCTCACTGACATTCAGGAACAGACACTTATCAGGTATCAGATCAGGACAGTTAAAACAAGCTAAATATAAAACTGTCTGGAAAAAGAATGGCTTCACTTTGCCACAGAAAAGTCATGCTTCACATGTGAATGATCCCTGTCTGACCTAAGCTTAAATCATGGCTTTGGGGAACATTTACAGGCGTGGTTAGGTTTATAATTCCCTGTGTGAATAACAGAGGATAGTCTTAAAGAGAAAACAAAGATCCCCACTTCTCAGCAATCACAAAGAATAAAGAATATCAAATTCTCCCGTGTTGTCTGTTGCTGGGTTTTTTCCCCTCAGAGTACAATTCATGGGGGTTCAGAAATATATTCAATCAGTGTAAACCATTTCCTATTGTGGCTGGCTGCTGCTCACCCAGCATTTCCAGACATAGGTCACAGCAGAGCTCCTTAAAAACCAATCTGCTAAGAAAAGCAGATGAGTCTGCCTGAGGTTCTGGCTAAGGGAGCATGCACCCACCATAAATTAGTGCATTATTGTACCTCTGGAATACTTAGCCTTTGTTATTGGAAGTGAATGTAATAGGAGTTCTAGGAATAAAAACAAGGCATGTCTGGAAACAGCCATTGAGTGGGATTTGGCTTTCTGCTCCTGATTATGGCCTCAGTTCATCAAAGCACTTTAATGATGTTTCATGCATGTGTAAGCAGGGGAATAGTCCCGCTATTGTGGGGAACTTTCCTGGCTTCTGCACTACCCCGGTGAAGTGGGCTAGCGAAAGGATCTGAGTCCTCGCTCCCACTTCCTTTACCCAGTGGCCTCCCTGCCCTTGAGCACTCCCCTTCCACTCTCCTCTCTGGCAGAGTCCTCGTAACCCCAACAAGGCTGGGCCCAGGATTCCTGGGAGGCTCGACCCCCAACCCTGCTGTGGTCACCTAGGACAGGGGCTAGGGTGTCCCCACTCCGGGGTACTCTCTCTGCACTGGGCACTTCTCTGACCCACTGACCATTATATACAAGTTAAAGCAAATGCAAGTTATTTAATCAACAATTAATTTTAAAAAGAATAAGGAAAAATGGGAAAGGTTAAAGGGAACACATCACCCCGCTCTGTGGCAGGGAACATCACAGACAGTGTCTCTGGAATGTCAGGGCAGTTCACAGTCTGTTCCTTGTAAGTCCCAGGCCTTCTTCTCAGGCCCTGGCTGTGCTGCAGGGATGCTGTGGGTTGGACACTTGCTCTGGTGGTGGCCACACACTCTCAGGCTCTTAAGTGGTAGGACCCTTCTTCCCAGTGTCGTCCCTGCCCTGTCGGGGTTACGATCCAAGCCTGGCCTGCAGAGCCGTCTTCCTGTGCTGGGCCTGCTGCCCAGGGTCCCCCTCGGTCTCCCCAGCTGCTCACCGCACCCAGCTCCGGACCGCTCCAGCCCCAGCTCCACCACTCTGTCTCTGCACTGCTGCTGCTCTGCCTCCAGCTCCCTGGGCTGCTTCTTTGGCCCCTCTGGCTCTGGTTGCTGCAGCTCTGCTCCCAGGACAGGTCTGCTCTGCAGGCTGCTTCTGTCACTCTGCTCCCAGTACTGACCTGCTTCGTGGGCTGCTTTTCTGGCCCCTCTGGCTCTGGTTGCTGCAGCTCTGCTCCCAGGGCAAGTCTGCTCTCTCTGGGCTGTGCCTCTGGCTTTGGGGCTGCAGCTCTGCTCCCAGGACAGGGTCTGCTCTCTCTGGGCTGCTTTTCTGGTCCCTCTGAATCTGGCACAGCTCTGCTCCCCAGCTCAGCTTGGGCCCCTGCTTTCTCCTTAGCTCAGCCCCACTCTGTCTGATGCAGGCAAATCCTGCTCACACGGAGGACAGGACCCCCCTGGCCTCCTGACTCTCTGATTAGCCTGCCCGCCCTGTCATTCAGGCTGACCTGGAGCATTGGCCTCTCCCCATTGTTCCTGGTTTCCCATAGACCCTTCCCCTTTTAGTACTGGGAGCTAGCCAACCAAAACACCCCCACAGAATGTTAGTAAGGGGCCAACAGTCCCCTTACACGTGTGTTTAAGTCAATGGGCACATGCTTAAAGTTAAGCAAGAACAAGCCTTGTGGATGGGGGGAAGCGGTAGATGTGGTATATCTTGACTTTAGTAAAGCTTTTGATGCTGTCTCGCATGACCTTCTCATAAACAAACTAGGGAAATGCAACCTAGATGGAGCTACTAAAAGGTGGGTGCAAAACTGGTTGGAAAACCATTCCCAGAGAGTAGTTATCAGTGGTTCACAGTCATGCTGTAAGGGCATTAATGAGTGGGGTCCTGCAGGGATGAGTTCTGGGTCCGGTTCTGTTCAATATCTTCATCAATGATTTAGATAATGGCATACAGAGTACATATGTGTTTATGTATGAGACCAAGCTGGGAGGGGTTGCAAGTGCGTTGGGGGATAGGATTAAAATTCAAAATGATCTGGACAAACTGGAGAGATGTTCTGAAGTAATTAGGATGAAATTCAATAAGGACAAATGCAAAGTATTCCACTTAGGAAGGAACAATCAGTTGCACACATACAAAATGGGAAATGACTGCCTAGGAAGGAGTACTGCGGAAAGGGATCTGGGGGCCAAAGTGGACCACAAGCTAAATATGAGTAAACAGTGTAATGCTGTTGCAAAAAAAAAAAAAGCAAACATCATTCTGGGATGGAGTAGCACAGGGGTTCTCAAACTTTTGTACTGGTGACCCATTTCACACAGAGCCTCTGAGTGTGACCCCCACCCCATACAAATTAAAAATATGTTTTTATATATATATAACACCATTATAAATGCTGGAGGTGAAATGGGGTTTGGGGTGGAGTCTGACAGGTTGTGACCCCCCCATGTAATAACCTCGCAACCCCCTGAGGGGTCATGACCCCCAGCTTGAGAACCCCTGTATTGGCAGGAGTTTTGTAAGCAAGACACGAGAAGTAATTCTTCCACTCTACTCTGCATTGATTAGGCCTTAACTGGGGTATTGTGTCCAATTCTGGGCGCCACAAAGATGTGGACAAATTGGAGAAAGTCCAGTGAAGAGCAACAAAAATGATTAAAGGTCTAGAAAACATGATGTATGAGGGAAGATTGAAAAAATTGGGTTTGTTTAGTCTGGAGAAGAGAAGACTGATAGGGGACATGATAACAGTTTTCAAGTACATAAAAGGTTGTTACAAGGAACAGGGAGAAGAATTGTTCTTCTTAACCTCTGAGCATAGAAGAAGAAATGGGCTTAAATTGTAGCAAAGGAGGTTTAGGTTAGACATTAGGAAAAACTTCCTGTCAGGGTGGTTAAGCACTAGAATAAATTGCTCAGGGAGGTTGTGGAATCTCCATCATCGGAGATTTTTAAGAGCAGATTTTTTTAGATAAACACCTCTCAGGGATGGTCTAGATAATACTTAATCCTGCCGTGAGTGCAGGGGACTGGTCTAGATGACCTCTCAAGGTCCCTTTCAGTCCTGTGATTCTGTGTGCTTAAGTGCTTTGCTGAATAGGGATGATTTGCTGAATCCGGAGCTATGTTAGCACTGGAAAACTACAGGATTTCTAGTAAAGAAAGGAAAAATAATTACTATTGTTCATTCCTTCTAGGAGAAGGAAAAGCTAGAGCACTAGCTCTGCAGTGGCCGCTACACTCATACCTCTGGTGATTGTGTCACATGGAGCTATCCACTTCTTGTTTGTGTTTGATCCAGTTGTACTTGTGTTAGAAAAATTGTCACGTTGGGCCAGTTCAAGTGTTGACTCCCACCCTGTAGCATCCTAGCAACAGGATGCAGAGCATGAATGATTTGGCTCAGATTCATCTCTGTTTCAACGCCATGGATTCTGGGTTGTGTGTTAGTGTGACATTCAGTTCTTTGATGTGCACTTGGAGAGTACTGTTGAACTGAAAGGGAGCGTTCTAGAGAGGCTATTAGTATGTTGTGTTGTGATTATTATATGTATTACAGTACAGCCTAGAGACCTCTACTGAGATCTGTCCCCTCTGGTCTAGGGGCTGTGCACTCACACACAAGAGACAGCTCCTATCCTAAAGAGTTTACCATCTAAATAGACCAAGGGTGGCAGAAGAGAAGTAATGTTGTTCCCATTTTACAGATGGGGAACCGAGGCACAGACAGACTTGGGGGGTAGATTTTCAAAGGCTCAGTGCCTTAGGCACCTAACTCCCATTGACTTTCAATGGAAGCTAGGCACCTAAGTGCCAATTATATCTCTGAGTGCCTTGCCTGCGGTGAGGTCTTGCCCAAGGTGTGGCAGAGGTGGGAACTGAAATCAGGTCTCCTAACTCCCCAGCGCCTAAACTGATAGATCACCCTTCCTAATGAGCTAATGTTGGGATAGTGATATGCTGGGTCTGACTGTGCAATAAATAATGACTCCCTAGCTTTTTGGGTGTTTGATTTGTTGGGAGGACATATCACCCTTAACTTTAAGTTACCACATTTCCATCAGTAGATGGGCTCTTTTATCACTGTAAAAGATGGCTTCCCACATGAATCTATGACCATCCTGTCAGTTACTTCTTTTGCTTTGAGCAGAAATAATTGTACAAGCATCTCTTGGAGTGTCATGGTGAATGGTTCCCTAAGTTGCACAGCTTTGCTTTTGTGTTTCTAGATCACAGATGATTTGCAGCTGATTCCAGTTTGGAGCAGTCAGCTGTGCACATCCAGTGTCACTTACAATATCCTGTTGTGCGTGTAGCAAGTTGATTTAACAAGGCTTGAGTGCGAAAGCATGAGACAAATGTGTTTGATGGAACCCCTCACCCATCAAGTTTCTGTTGGGAAAGTTTGATGTAGCTGTACTGGAGGGGCAGATAGAAGCCCTTCTAATGCTTAATTTCAGCTGCACTGTATGGGCACTGGGCATCTGGAGCTTAGGGGCATAAAGCAGACCCAAGAGCAGAATTATGGATCTTCACTCCATTATTCTAGTCTCGCCCAGCTTTTTGCTAACTTGCTCATTCAGACATTGTCTTCTTTCGCGTTTCATTTCATGGCCTGCACACCATTTCAGCAGCATAGCTAGCAGCAACAAATGCAGTGTGCTTACCTTTGTACTGGCGTACGAACACATACAAGTCTGTCCAGCTCTTACCATACTTTCCCCCACTCCCATTGGCCAGCTCTATATTCTAGCTTCAAGTCTGAGGTAGCTGTGAGCACACCTGGAAATCTGCATTGTGGAGTGTCTGGCAAGTAGAAGTGGCCAGACTGGTATCAGGGATGATCTGAATGTGTGTGTGTGTGTTTTTTTTTTAAAGAGGTTACTTTAAAATGGGTAAAATTTCCCTGCCTCCTGGGAGTTCAGGGCATTTAGACCAGATGTGCCCCTGCTAATAGCTCCTATTTGATAAAATCATTGTGCATTATACTTAGAGATTTAAAGAGCTGTCTGGCTCAGGAGCTGATCTATGGACTGTGCCCAAGGGTGAGGGAAAGAAAAAGCAAGACTGTGACACGGGGAGGGGCAGGAGAAGGATGAAGATGAGAGTCTCTGTTTATCAACAGAACAAACAAACTCTAGCGAGTTTAAGATGGCAGAATAGCTGTGTCATCTTAGGAAGGGGAGGAGTCAAATTGCACAAGACCTAAAAATAATGGATTCCCCCCATAAAAGCCACTTCAGATGCACACCCCTACCAGACACTGAACAGCTGGCAGTGTGTGCAATCCATGGAATCATATGATTCATAGCCCACTGCATTTCTCCTTCTCTTGGGTAACATTGTGATGTGTCCTAAGGGGAGAGGGTCCAGGGTTAATGGTTCTTCTCTTCCCCTGCTTCTGCATCAGCAGCATTTGGCTAACAATGCTTAGCTAGCTGATGCATTGTCTGCTGCTCACGGTTACACTTCGTGGTCCAGGATGGTTCTGTTCCACCAGGATCCAACAAACAGGATGTTGGGCTCTGTCTCTTTGATATCCAAGAATCCTGCCTTTAATCCTTTGGTCTTTAATAGGCATCTCCCTGAAGTCAGTTTCTAGTCCTTTTCTGTGTAGAAAACACCTGTCACTCAAAGCCCTATCTGGCTTTGAGTAAAGAACAGGTGGAACAGTGATGCCAGAAGAGCAGCTCTTCCTACCACAGACTGATCCCTCGATTTAGCAAGTTTGAGCTGATCTGAACAAAATGTCCCCTTCACGGAAAATTTGATTCAGAAGAAAAAGAAAACTAAATATTTTGAACAGATCACCCAGCCCTTTATAAAGCTCTCCGTTTTGTGTTTATGGTTAATAGGTGTATTCTAGCAGAGGTAAAGGCTAGTGAAACATACAGTTTCTTTGGTTTTTAACAGGAACTGATGATTTAATAAGCAGCTATAAATCTCTGGAATGTACAGAGATAGTCAAACAACACACTCCTGCCAGTTTTTCACTGACTAGACTTAAAACCTATGAGTCATAATGGCCTGTTTCATTCTCCACCTCAAATGCCCTTTTTTGTTTTTTTTTTTGTTGGTAGAGATGCTTTGTGCTACAGATTGCAAGTGTTATCAGCCGCTTGCATTAATGGACTTTCTCTTTCATCCAGTAGATAACATTAAAATTGTTGACTTTCATTATCTCTGTTTGCACACATGCATGTGAAATCTTTTTTATTCCATAGCAAAGCTATAGAATGCTAAAAATCACGCAAGGAAAACATTCTAGGATGGTTCCATTACTGCAATCTCATAAATAGGGTTTGCAGTGGGAGTTCTGACAGCCCTAAAGAGGCACTGTCAGCCTACTCAGCTAGCAGTATAATGCTTTGCCTCCAATGATCTCAAAAGTACTTTACAAACTTTAATTAATTCATTATGACACCCCCCCCATTAGGCTTTATTTATTACCACTGGGGTTTTTTAGGGGGGGAGAACTGAGTAGAACAGAAGTTAGGAGCCAAATTCTGATACCCTTACTCATGCTGGATAGTATCTTAAGGTAAAATTTTCAAAAGCTCTTAAGTAACTTAGGACACTGAGTCGTATTTTCAAAAGTGACTTAGGCCCGGATCCTCAAAGGAATTTAGGTGCTTAACTTCCATTCATTGACTGTCCATGAGACTTGGGTTCCTAAGTGCCTACGTAACTTTTGAATATGGGACTTTGCCTAAGTGACTTGGAAACCACTGTTGAAAAAAGTTCTCTTTAGTCCACAGGTGATCACAATGAAATCAATGGGGCCACTTGTGGAGCAGGGTGGTGTTCGTTATGATAAAAGGTATCAGAATCTGGCCCCAGGAGATTTCCCCAAGGTCCGTGCTGATGAATCAAAGGCAAAATGGGTGATAGACACCCCACCCCAACTGTTTAGAAACGTCTTAACATTGTTTTGGATCTTATAATCCCAATGCTGTAGGGCTCCTATGAGTCTGAGTGTACAAGGCTCAGTGGAGAGGATGAATAGTATAACTCATGCATTTTGAGAAACTTTTAAAATGATCTAAAATAGCTTTTTTACTTATAATATTGTTGCAGTTTAAATGTCTGATATCCCAGGGTCCTGCAGGGATGAAACAAAAGCTTATTCCAGTGGAAAATTGATATTCTTGGCTTTTCAATGGTACACAACTTCTTTTTCTACCTGTAACTGGTCTAGAGATATTGAACCTTAAATCTGCTACTGAATATTGCATGTCCTGCACTTTGGGCCAGTGTTAATTTTGGGAGAAATTCTATCATTGTGCAGTGAGGGAGGATGAAGAAAACATTTCCTTGGTAAGTTGGGGTGGGGGGGAGGACGGTTGTGTGTGGGGAGGAGGGAGGCATCTGTGTGACTATGGCAAGAAGTTTAGAAAGTTGAAAATAGCCCTGATGGGGGTTGATTGGGGGCAGAATGCAAGTGAGGTGGTCAGAGGTGCATAGTACATGCAATGCATCATGTGACTGCAGTTGATTACTTGGTAGTTATCAGGCTGCAGTTATCAGATCTGGATTTCAAAAGGCTTTGCAATGCTGGGTAAGCATTATCCCTATGGTACAGATGAAGAAACTGAGGCAAGCTAATTGCTCAAGGTCACACAACAGGTCAGCATCAGAACTAGGAAGAGAACTCAATTCTCCTAGCTCCTACTTTGGTGCCCTCTCCACTGGCATCACACTGATTCTTTTATAAAAGGGACTTCAGCACCACATGTTATGGCCAAAAATTCCCTTCTTGGATCTGCATGGTGAACTGTGACTGTTGTTTTGCATTTTTGACAAGCACAGAGCTCCCACTGAAACTGATGGGAATTTCACATATGTTGGGAAATTATAAAGTTAGAGTCAAGATCTGACATGCAGATGGTGAAAGGGGAATTTTTCCCTAAGCAAACCAAGATGCATGCTCTTAATGATCTGAATCGTATGGTTCAGATTTTCCATAAGTAGTTTCCTGTGGGCACCAATCTGTGCTCACAATTAAATACGGAGACAAAACTGCCATGACAGTGGCACTCATTTGGAAGTTTAAATGTGGGCAGAATCTGCGTGGTGCTGAGTGCCCTCATCTCTTGGGTCTTTCTGGGAGTTGAATGCCCAGAGCCTCATGGGATTTGCTCTTGTTGGGCAGTTAGGTGCAGTTGCAGGGACAACTTCAATGCCCACAATATTTCAGAGCAGGTTATTGTTCTGTTAAAAGCCCGCGTCTATTTCCCAGTAGATATTAACGAGACCTTATTAGCACTTCCATTGTAGTGGCAGGATCCTGAAAAACCAAAAAGCCAGTGTGAGCCATCTGCTGTGCTTGAGATAGTTGTTATGTGCTCTTCCTGCACAAAGTGGCTCATGTTTGACCTAAGATGTAGAATTCTGCCATTTTCACAGTGATACTAGCAAGCAGCAGTTCTAGAGAGTTAAGTGGTCACCATAAAGTAACATGCAGAGCCATAGAGCACATCATGTAAAGTGCATGGATGTTTCCGAGCATTTTCAAGGAAGAGTAGCTATAACAGCTATAATAACATAGATCCTCTTCCCAGACTTGGAAGAAAAATATTGGTACTTTCCTAAGCTCCATTCTTTCCAGTTTCAGGGGTTTGTTTATGTTTTTTTTTAAAAAGCTGATTCTCAGTAACTTTTTTGTTCCTTTTTTTCAAAATGACATGGGGCAAACTGATGATTGACCTCTGATCCATCTATGGTAATGAGAATAAAACAGGGAGTGGCTGCTTCTTTCTTTTTAAGTAGCAATTGACAAGGATACTAGTCTTGCCTACATAGCCTTTTCTGAGTAACGCACAGAATTAGGGGAGGAAGGATGATCTTGCTTTTAAGGCATTAAATTAGAATTTAGGAACTTTGGGTTTAAGTTCCCAGCTCTGACACAGACTTCCTGTGTCACCTTGAGCAAATCACTTAGGACCAGACTTTGAGAGTTTTTCAGGCATTGAAGAGTTAGGCACCTAAATATCTTTAAAATCTGGCCTTTAATCTCTTGGTGCCTCAATTTCACACCTGTAAATTATGAATGTTATTTCCCTACCTCACATACATATTATGATGATTAATTAATATCTTTCTATCTTAGTTACTAATATAGATCTAACTGCCATATTGTATGAGCACCTCATAATTTTTATGTATTTAGTTTGACTGCACCCCTGTGAGGTCAAGAAGTACTGTTATCCCCATTATACAGATTGGGATCTGACAAAGAGAGAATAAGTGACTTTCCCATCTTCCTAGACTCAGGGCATGGCTACACTTGCAGATGTAGAGCACTGTGAGTTAAACCCGCCTTCGTAGAGCGCAGTAGGGAAAGTGCTGCCATGTGTTCACACTGACAGTGCACTGGCGTGGCCACATTTGCGGCACTTGCAGCAATTGGGAGTGGTGCATTATGGGCAGCTATCCCAGCATGCAACAACGTGCTTTTCAAATGGGGGAGGGTGAAGTGTGACAGGGAGTGTATTGTGTGTATGTGGGGGGAGAGAGAGTGGGTTTTTGGGGTGCTGAGAGTGTGTCAGCATGCTGTCTTGTAAGTTCAGACCCCCCCCTCCCCTGCCTCTCTCACTCACTCAAAGCAAACAGTAAATGTTTCCTTTTTCTCGGAGCTGATAAGCAGCCGGCTTCTCCGAAACGGAGCTTTCAACGGGCATATCCGCATTCCTGCAGCCGATTTCACCACAATGACAAGAGTGGCCACTTGACTTAAGGGGATTATGGGACGTTTCTGGAGGCTGATCAGAGCGCAGTAATGCAACACCTTGTCCACACTGGTGCTGCAGTGCTCCAGCAGGGGCTCAGCAAACGTTATTCCACTCCCTGTGGTGGAGTACCAGCAGTGCTGTAACCGCAGAGTCAGAGCGCTCTACATGCCTTGCCAGTGTGGACGGGGAGTGAACTAGTGCGCCCAGGGCTGCTCTATTGCTCTGTAACTCGCAATTGTAGCCAAGCCTTTAGATGTTGCGATAAATTTTGCACTTTATACACAATGCAATAAACTTACTGATAGGTATAACTCTAAACCAGATTGAGTTTTGTAAAAGTAGTAGTAATTATTATGAAAGATGTAAAGTATAATTTTATTTGATTCTGCTATTAGCCACACTGCAGAGAAGAAAAATAACTTACAACAAGATCCCAGCATTAGATGCAGAATTGTGTGTAGATTATGTTGGATTTCTGAATTATGTATAAAATACGTACCCAAATTTGTGCATTAACATCATGGCCAAAGATTGAAAGAGGGGGCCCAGGGAAAGAGGACACATTCCCAAACTCCACCCACAAATAAAGCTCCACCCACTTGAGTCTAACACTAGAAATCACTTGCAACAGAGTGTGCTGATCAGAAATGAATGCCCTCCTTTCTTGTGTTCTTTGATCAGTAGTGAAATAGGTGTTCACATTTATATTAGCCTTCAGAATGAATGAATGAATAGAGGACAATTAATCCATTCCTCGGCACCATTATTTCAGACTCTGCAGACTTGGGCAGGCATTGCTTTGTGTCTGGTTCCTGTTTTGAAGGGTGTTTTTTTGTTTTTTTTTCACAATCACAAGGACTGGAAGCTTAATTATTTTTTTAAAATGAAAGCTTAGCTCTTGGAGCACAAGACGGCTGCCTCCAGAATAAAATACTGCTCCACTGAGGTGTTGCAAGCCAGCCTAATTTGACCCCTGAATATGGCAATGTGTTGGACATCTAGGGCCAGACAGTCAGCTGATGTAAATCAATATTGCTCTATTGTGGGATCTGGCCCCTTAAACAATTTTGCAAAATGGGAAGTTTGAGGCTTTAGACTAACGACAAAACTGAAATATTTAAGCTTATTTCAAATTCTGTTAGTCCTTCAAAAAAGTGTTGTTAGCTGACAACAATTAGTTTTAATGTGATTGTTGTTCATAGGTCTTTTCTTTTTACTAAACTTTTCACATATATGAGAAAAAGTGTTTACGATGATGTATAAAGATAATAGCAATAAAAGGATAGCCTTTCTTGTGCTATTTTGGTGCTTGCTCTTCCAGTCTTGGCTGGAACCAGAAAGTGGTGAAGGGACACACAAACAAAATATCAAGTGAATCAAATGTTTTTGAACTGCCTGAAAAGTTTGTTTTGAACTTGTTTCCAGTTTTACAGGAGCTTGGGTTATTTCTGATTTTTATATGAACTCATTCTTCCATTCCCATTACGTCATAGTCTTCCTTTTTTTCCAGGGTCATAGGAACCAGTTAAAAGGGAAGCTTAGTTTATTCCATTTCCCAGGCCTAGCTGATTGTTCTATAGGGAGAGAGGAGGCTTAATGTTTGTAAGCTGTCGAACTGACACTGAGTGCCATCCAGTTTTGACATACAATCTCATGGGAGGTAAAATGGTTCAGTGGTTAGAATGTGGAACCAAGTTCTATTTCCGACTTTGTTACCGGCCACTACAATATGGCTTCAGGCAAAGTTGATGATTCTTTTGTGCTTCTGGTTCCCTATTGGTAAATAGGGGCTAGTGCCTTGTATGCATGAAAGGTGCCATGTGTGCACAAAACATTCTTTCGTTTATTTTCACTATCCAAAGCCAAGAAGAGAAGATGCCTACAGCTGGGAAACCTCCCTGCTGTTATGATTGTGTTCCCTGGTTGACAATATGCAAGACAAACTCATTGTATGCCTAAGAAAACACATGATGTTTTATTGTTCCAAATGCTGAATAGTGTAGGTGGCTTGAACAGTCAATCTGAGTTGCCGTTTAAGATCTGTTCCTTTCTGTTGATGTGAGGCAGAGTCCCATGAGAGCCCTTCTGCACGTTGCCTGCAGTTCACATGGTCACACAGGTCAGCTCTGTGACTCAAGGCATGTCTAAAATAACTCCAGTGCTTTATTTCCTTTATCCCGTACATAAGTGATAGCTTTGCAAAAATAAATAAATAAATAAAAATGGTAACATCAGGCTGACATTTTACCTCCAATGTCTATTTCCTAATAGACTTTTGAAGATAGCATCTGCCCAGTCATCAGAGGTTGTGTAAACTTCCCAGTGCACTTTTCTAACTGACTATCAAAACAAACCACAAAATGCACTGCAGTTGTTTTTTGCTTTTTCAGTTCAAAGAGAGCGTAGTGGTATTGCATGAGATCATCCTGTGTACACATGGTGATATTTACTGGACAGCCAACCTCATAGTCTCTGACATTTATATTTTGTGTGTAGAAGAGGAAAAAAACCACACCTATTCTACTTGGAACAATGGCCCCACCTTACTCAACTGACCCATTCCCTGTGTTCGTTGCTGTGCTGACTAAAATAAACTCTTACTCATGTTAGCTCTACAGAGTCAACACAGTTAAAGCTGTGGTCCTACAACCTTCTTCAGCCTTTGGCCCAATATGCAAGTGAACATCGTTTCTTAGGTGCTCCTTCCCTTCCAAAACCCTCGTCCTCCACTGCTTGGTTCTTACAATGCTTCATTTCATTCTTTCTTCCCCAGAGAGGCCTCCACAGACCTCAATTTGAGAACGTGTTCAGTGTGGCATTTGACTTAGCCCTGGTCTACACTATGAGTTTAGGTCAAATTTAGCAGTGGTAGATCAATGTAACCCTGCACCCGTCCACACAACGAAGCCATTTTTGTCGACTTAATGGGCTCTTAAAATTGATTTCTGAACTCCTCCCCGACGAGGGGATTAGCGCTGAAATCGACATCGCCGGGTCGAATTTGGCTTAGTGTGGCTACAATTCGACGGTATTGGCCTCCGGGAGCTATCTCACAGTGCTCCATTGTGACTGCTCTGGACAACACTCTGAACTTGGATGCACTGGCCAGGTAGACAGGAAAAGCCTCGCGAACTTTTGAATTTCATTTCCTGTTTGGCCAGCGTGGCAAGCTGATCAGCACAGGTGACCATGGAGTCCCAGAATCGCAAAAGAGCTCCAGCATGGACCAAACAGGAGGTACTGGATCTGATCGCTGTATGGGGAGACGAATCCGTGCTATCAGAAGTCTGTTCCAAAAGACAAAATGCCAAAATATTTGAAAAAATCTCCCAGGGCATGAAGGACAGAGGCTATCACAGGGACCCGCAGCAGTGCTGCATGAAACTTAAGGAGCTTAGGCAAGCCTACCAAAAAACCCAAGAGGCAAACGCCCGCTCGGGGTCAGCACCCCAGACATGCTGCTTCTATGATGAGCGGCATGCAATTCTAGGGGGTGTCCCTACCACTGCCCCACCCCTGTACGAGGACTCCTTTAAGGGGGGAGTCTCACGCAACAGGGATGGGGATTTTGGGGATGAGGAAGATGAGGAGGAGGGGGAGGTTGAAGATAGCGCACACCAGGCAAGCGGAGAAACCGTTCTCCCCAACAGCCAGGAACTGTTTATCACCCTGGAGCCAATACAGTCCCAACCTGGGCTCCCGGACCTTGAAGGCGGAGAAGGCAGCTCTGGTGAGTACCTTTGTAAATATAATACACAGTTTAAAAGCAAGCGTGTTTAAAGATTACTTTGCCCTGAAGACTTGGGATACATTCGCAGCCAGTACAGCTACTGGAAAAGTCTGTTAACGTGTCTGGGGATGGGGCGGAAATCCTCCAGGGACATCTCAATGAAATTGTCCTGGAAGTACTCCCAAAGCCTTTGCAAAACGTTTCTGGGGAGGGCAGCCTTATTGCATCCTCTATGGTAGGACACTTTACCACGGCAGGCCAGTAGCATGTAGTCTGGAATCATTGCATAAGAAAGCACGGCAGCGTGTGGTCCCGCTGTTTGCTGGCATTCAAGCAACATCTGCTCTTTATTTCTCTGTGTTATCCTCAGGAGAGTGATATCATTCATGGTCACCTTGTTGAAATAGGGGAATTTTATTCAGGGGATATTCAGAGGTGGCCGTTCCTGCTGGGCTGTTTGCCTGTGGCTGAAAAGAAATCATCCCTGCTGTTAGTCACATGGTGTGGGGAGGTGGTGGTGAAGCGATCATCCCAGACAATTGGGTGTGTGAGGGGGGTTAAATGGGTTTGTGCTGCACATTAACCCGAAAACATCAGCCCCTCCTTTTAAATGGCCAATGTGTCTTTTTCAGTTTTAATCTCCCTTTTTTCCCTCCCGCAGCTGCAAATGTTTCAACGCTGCGACTAGCATCTCTGTCCCTGAGACTAGCGCAGATAAGAAGGTGAAAAAAATGCACTTGCGATTAAATGTTCTCTGAGCTCATGCAGTCCACCCAAACTGAAAGAGCCCAGCAGAATGCATGGAGGCAGACAATGGCAGAGTCCAGGAAAGCACAAAATGAACGCGAGGACAGATGGATAGAGCAACAGGAGAAGTGGCAGCAGCATGATGAAAGGAGGCAGGATCCAATGCTGAGGCTACTGAAGGATCAAACTGATATGCCCTGGCATATGGTTGAGGTGCAGGAAAGGCACAGACCGCCACTGCAGCCCCTGTGTAATCAACCACCCTCCTCCCCAAGTTCCATAGCCTCCTCACTCAGACGCCCAAGAACATGGGGAGGGAGGAGGAGGCTCCAGGCACCCAACTACTTCACCCCAGAGGACTGCCCAAGCAACAGAAGGCTGGCATTCAATAAGTTTTGCAGTGCAGTGTGGCCTTGTCCTTCCCTCCTCCCCGCCTCCCCCACTGCACCCGGGATGCCTTGGCAGTTATCTCCCTATTTGTGTGACAAATTAATAAAGAATGCATGAATTTGAAACAACAATGTCTTTATTGCCTCTGCAAGCGGTGATCAAAGCAGGGAGGGGAGGGTGGTTGGCTTACAGGGAAGTAGAGTGAACCAAAGGGGAGGGTTTTCATCAAGGAGAAACAAACAGAACTGTCACACCGTAGCCTGGTCAGCCATGAAACTGGTTTTCAAAGCTTCTATCATGCGCAGCGCACCCTGCCGTGCTCTTCTAACCGCCCTAGTGTCTGGCTGTGCGTAATCAGTGGCCAGGCGATTTGCCTCAACTTCCCACCCCGCCATAAATGTCTCCCTCTTACTCTCACAGATATGGTGGAGCACACAGCAAGCAGTAATAACAGTGGGAATACTGGTTTCACTGAGGTGTAACCGAATCAGTAAACTGCGCCAGCGCGCTTTTAAACATCCAAGTGCCCATTTTACCACCATTCTGCACTTGCTCAGCCTGTAGTGGAACAGCTCCTGACTACTGTCCAGGCTGCCTGTGTATGGCTTCATAAGCCATGGCATTAAGGGGTAGGCTGGGTCCCCAAGGATAACTGTAGGCATTTCAACATCCCCAACGGTTATTTTCTGGTCTGGAAAGTAAGTCCCTTGCTGCAGCTGTTCATACAGACCAGAGTTCCAGAAGATGCGAGCGTCATGTACCTTTCCCGGCCATCCTACGCTGATGTTGGTGAAATGTCCCTTGTGATCCACCAGTGCTTGCAGCACCATTGAAAAGTACCCCTTTCGGTTTATGTACTGGCTGCCTTGGTGCTCCGGTCCCAAGATAGGGATATGCGTTCCATCTATCGCCCCACCACAGTTAGGGAATCCCATTGCAGCAAAGCCATCCCTATGACCTGCACATTTCCCAGAGTCACTAGCCTTGATAGCAGCAGCTCAGTGATTGCATTGGCTACTTGGATCACAGCAGCGCCTACAGTAGATTTGCCCACTCCAAATTGATTCCTGAGTGACTGGTAGCTGTCTGGCGTTGCAAGTTTCCAGAGGGCTATCGCCACTCACTTGTGAACTGTGAGGGCTGCTCTCATCTTGGTATTCTTTCACTTCAGGGCAGGGGAAAGCAAGTCACAAAGTTCCATGAAAGTGCCCTTACGCATGCGAAAGTTTTGCAGCCACTGGGAATCATCCCAAACCTGCAACACTATGCGGTCCCACCAGTCTGTGCTTGTTTCATGGGCCCAGAATCGGCGTTCTACGGCATGAGCCTGCCCTATTGCCACCAGGATGTCCAAATTGTCGGGGCCTGTGCTTTGAGAGAAGTCTGTGTCCATGTCCTCATCACTCTCGTCACAGCACTGCCATCGCCTCCTCGCCTGCTTTTGCAGGTTCTGGTTCTGCATATACTGCATGATAATGCGTGAGGTGTTTACAATGCTCATAATTGCCGCGGTAATCTGAGTGGGCTCCATGCTTCCCGTGGTATGGCGTCTGCAGGAGAGCAGAGTGGCAGCGGAAGCGGTCGTTCAATGACAATGGTTTGCAGACCTACTGCACCGTCTGCTTCCAGGACACAATAGCTGAGCGGGCTGCATGCTTGCCGTGTTATGGCGAGACAAGAGGAGCCGAGCAGAGTTGCAGTGGAAGTGGCCCTGCGAGACCACCAGGAGAGCAGGAGAGCAGAGTGGCAGTGAAAGCGGGAGCCCATGAAAGACAACATGGAGAAATTCACTATTGAGACAAGAGCAGGAGAGCAGAGTAGCAGCGGAAGTGGTGGTTCAATGACGATGGTTAGCGGTCCTACTGCACCGTCTTCTGAAAGCAGTATGGCGCCCGCATGGAAAAAAGGCGCGAAATGATTATCTGCCTTTGTTTTCATGGAGGGAGGGGTGACTGACGACATGTACCCAAAACCACCCGTGACAATGTTTTTGCCCCATCAGGCATTGGGAGCTTAACCCAGAATTCCAATGGGCGGCGGAGACTGTGGGAACTGTGGGATAGCTACCCACAGTGCACCTCTCCGTAAGTCGATGCTAGCCTCGGTACTGTGGACGCACTCCGTTGACTTAATGCGCTTTGTGAGGACACACACAATCGACTGTATAAAATCGCTTTCTAAAAATTGACTTCTATAAATTCGACCTAATTTTGTAGTGGAGACATACCCTCAGCAGCACATTCTGCTGCTCTCACTCCTATTGGACTAGACTGTCACAGCACTTGCTCAGCTGGGCAGGACAGTAATGTCCTCCCTCTCCTTACACCCTTGCTTAGCCCTGCTCAAGTTGTGACTCCAGCTGTGGGAGGCAGGGGAGAACAGTGGTGGTTTTCCCAGTCCTCCCCTCTACCCCCATGATCAAGTGTGTGGAGGGAGGTGGGGAGAGGGACGAGCCCTGGCTCCACCCAGCTTAGTGGCCAGCCAGAGTTGCAAGCCAGATACACAGAAAGGAGGAGTAAGATGCTCCATGAAGGTGTCTGAGTTAACTTCCTTCCTGCTCCCCACATCAAGTGAGGAGTAGGGCAGGAATGGTGCCTCTTTGAGTCACAGTTCATTCTCTAGGGTGGTGAGGTGATGTAGCTTTTCACAGTCCCCTTCTCAAGGCAGATATTTAAATTACAGTTTAGCCCACCAAGTAGTAGCTCCCATTGCAGGTAGAGCCTTGAGAGTCAAGGTGACACAATGTTGCACTTCAGGGCCATTTCATTGAAAGAATTGCAGCCCTCTTGATCTTTGCAACCTCTGATACCATTTTGACAGCTTAAGATACTGTGTATGTCAGTATTAATGAATCAGACTGTTGGGTTAGTCCCAAAGAACAGGGCATTTAAATTAGTTATTCTTCCTTATTGCACAGGTTTTATTAACCTAAATAATGGGATTATTCTATTCCTTGCTCAGCAGTTTATTTTCAACTTCATTAACATATTTAAAATCAAGAATATGCCCCATTATCTCACCAAATACTATTTTAAATCCAAATAAGAGCCATTTCCTTCTGCTGTCTTTTTTTAAACATACTATACTACTTAAGGTCCCACTTCAACAAAACATTTATGCACACGTTTAACTTGGAATATGTGCTTAAGTCCCATTGAAGTTAATAGGGTTTAAGCACATGCCTAACTTTAAGCACATGATTAAGTGTTATGCTGAATCAGTGAACCTTAATGACTAACTGTCCAATCCTGCAGTTTGCGTAGAGTTTACTACTAGGGCTGTTTCTCTTGAAGTTAGGGGAATGTGGTAGTAAGCACTATGGATAAAATTTTCAAAAGTTCCTAAGTGATTTAAGAGTCTAACTCCCATTTTCAAAAAATGATTTAGACACTTTGAAGCTCAAGTATCATTGGGGCAAAAATTGGGGACTGGTCCTGCTTTGAGCAGGGGGTTGGACTAGATGATCTCTTGAGGTCCCTTCCAACCCTGAAATTCTTTTCTATGAAAGTTAATAGTTAAAAGTTCCACAGGTTCCTACATCACTTAGTGTGGTGTTTAGATGCTGCTTGTAATTATTAGAACTGGGAGCACTGGCTGTTGGGAGTCTGAAAGGACAGGAAACAGGAAGGAGGGGGTGGGGGAGTTGAGGAGGTGGAGTGAGAGCTACTGAGGGTGCAGCAGCAGCTTGGTAAAGAGGTTTCCACTTTAAAAATAAAGTCCTGTTGAAGTTTGTTAGTACCTTGCCTGGTTGCTACAACACTTAGGAACTTTTGAAAAATTTGCCCTGTGCACAATAATAAGGCCTGACCCGGCAAACACCTATGTGTCAGGCTTTCAGCTGCAAAATGAGATCAAACTGGAATGAAATATGAAACCTTAATGTGCCGGGCAGAATATCAAAAAGTCCACAGCAAAGATTAGTCATTTCCTATGTGCTTGCTGAGATACTGAAATCACTGCGGTAATCCAAACACGGTCCTTGGTGGGCTATAAAAAAGATGTTATGATCATCTTTAACTCTACTGTTAAAAAGAAAGAGTTATTGTGAAAATATTAAGGATAATAAGTTGATACTGGAAGGGGGAGGAACTTAAGTGCAGAGAGTTCTATGACCCCCCGTCCCACACCTATGTAGTGCCATTGAATTTAATGGCACTCTACATGAGTAGAGTCAATCCTATGCTTAAGTGTTTGTAGGATCAGGTAATATTTTTTTAATACTTAAAAAATTGTATTGCAGTGCAACAATCATACCAGAATTATTAATTATTATTATTATTATTATTATCTATTTGTATTACTGTAGTGCCTAGGAGCCCTAGTCACAGACCAGGACCCCAACATGCTAGATACTGCACAGATACAAGACTATGTGCTTCATGTACATAAGAAAGGCAAAGTCATTGTCCCATGTCCCATTGACTCTAAATATGCTATGTGAACCTTGTGATACATCACTTACCGCAATACTCCTGCGCTGTAGTGCTCACAATAAGTTCCTGATCCTGCAAACCCTGTAGTCACACGAGAAGTGTCACTGATGTCAGTGACGCTTATGTGAGTAGGGGGTTGCTGGATTGGACCCTGAAACTGCAAGCCTTCTCCACATGGGTCTCCCATTGAAGTCAATGGGATTCCTGTGCAAAGGAGTTACAGGGCTGGGCCTTGAAACAAAGAGCAAGAAACATGGCTTACATCACATTACACTTTGTTGGTGCATTGATACAGTGTCTTTTCTCCTTACTACCATTCCTGCCCAAATAAGCCCCTGATGGTGATATGCTGAGCCCCTAATCAGTAGGAATCACAGCTACTTGCCACCTCTCAGGATCAGGACCAAAATGGATCAGAATGGGATTTTGACGTTCGCTTTAGGTCGGCGTGTTTTGTTGGTAACTAACACTGTAGTGTTCCATCTCTTGACTCAGCAAGCTAGAGAACTGACTTCCACCTGAATCAGAGTGTAAAAAGAGACATTTCTCTGTAAAACACAGCTTCGCAGGAGAAATCAGCATGATAACTTATGGATAGAAGACATCAGCTGGTGTGAATTGCATTCTATTGAAGTCCATGTTGCTGTGCCAGTTCACACCAGAGTTGCTGTAAATTAACCAGCTATGTCAACTGAGCTGTATTTAAACATTTTTATGTGGAATTTCATTTCCTTTTTAAAAACATAGAAAGAAAAATATCATCAGGCTTCTTAGAGTTGATGCGATAGGCGAGCTGGGTGTTTCCATAGCTAAAGGCTGCTCATGCCACTGTGATTAGGTTTGCCTGCAGCCCTGTTTTGTTTCTATACTTTAGAGCCAAAACTTAATGTCACATGTTCCCACCTAGCTGAAACAATAAGATTTCATGAACCATTTAAGAGCAAATCTGACTTCTGTGGCATCTTCTGCTCCTGATTGTTTTTTGATTTAAAAAACATTCAGCAAAGAAACGCAACTCATCATGATCACTGGACAAGCAGGTCACATTTCAGTTTTCGCTCTCCTTGGCATGGACTCCAGATGCGTACTGCTGAGGAGTCACTCGCTGTGCTCTGATCCTTTATGGTGCATGCAGTACTTGTTTGTGCATGCACTCCTCCGGTGTCTGCGTCCTACCAGGGCACATGGAACCACAGTGCATATCATGAGGCCTGTTCAACCAGTCAGAATGGGACATGTGTCAGAAATAAGCAGAAGGCACATATGATCTCCCTCTCTCCGTAAATGGATTGCTTGTGTAGTTGTTGCGGTCTGAGTGCTCATGCACACAATATACCAAGAAACCACGATCCTTCTTGATTACAGCCTAACCTAATGGCATTTACTAGTGTAACACAGACATCTCCTGCGTGTGGTGCTCTGTCCCACTTGTAACACTGACAGACCCCAGTCGTCGGCAGGCAGGATGAAACCTGGGACCTCTGCAGCTGAGTGCATGAGCCTCTACTGCATGAGCTAAAAGTCACATGCCGCTTAGCTAAGGCTGTAGCAGATTAATTAATCTCTAAGTGGTCTCGATGCCACTAGATGGGACAGAGCACCACATCCAGGAGGCGTATGGGTTACACTAGCACCTTGTATAACTACTTTACTATATTTCTTTTGTTCATTCTAGTTTCCTCTGTCACTACAGGCTCAGATTCTGGCTTGGGCTCTGCATATCTACTCACCACCCAAAAAGCCATGACCAAGTGGTGAACTTTAGGATGGAAATTGTCCTGATTCTGGCTTTCCTTCAGAGTCACAGAGAGGCCAGCAGACATGTCATCAGTGGCAAAGCCACGAAGAAATGTTCTGGGATCAGGCTTAGAAGTCAGGGGACGTGATCCATGTTTTAGTGCATGCTTGCTCTGTCAGTCCCAACTCCACTCCCCTCTGAACCTCAGCAGATTATTTCTGCTATTGGCCACAGTTAAGTTGGAGGACTCTGCATGGGGCTTATGGTAGCCTGAGTACCTTCATTCATGTGTGCCTGTTTGGGGGTCATTTATGGTGGTTTCATGTTGGGAGCCAGAATTTGTCCCATAATGTTTGTTCTCTAGTATACATAAATGTTTGGCTATGCATGCTGTGTTTTAACTGCTGCATTTGTTCTGTCTGTAACGGTTGACTCTGTGCATCTGTATAATATTTAGAAATTTTTCAGAACAGTATAAATGCTAACACATGCACATAAGCGCGCTATATACAGAAGTTATCTCCATGTGATACATTGCAAAGCCATGAGATAAAATATAGAGCTGTGCATGATGCATTTATTTATTGTGTGCTCATATACTGTGTTGATGGGAGTCATAGAAATAAATACTCACATCGATAAATGAGATTTGACCTCTACATCTGCTCACTAATCTATCTCCCCAAGATTTTATATTTATATATATATATTTATATATATATATTATAATCATAGTTTCCTAAGCCTTTGAGCAGCTTCAAACATTCAACATAAAAAAAAAAAAAAGAAAAAAAGAGAGAGTGTGAATCCCTCTCCCCTCCAAGATTACACCTGCCTACTCCCCATCATGGGTATAATTCAGTGTTGGCTGTTCTAGACATAAAAATGTCATGACTCCAATAGTCCAATATTCTTGCCGCCTGTAGGGCTCTGTGCCATTGAGATGGGTAGGCTCCCTGCTTCCCAGTGAAGACCGGCACTCTCTCTTTACTCTGGAATGGTCTGAGATATTGGACCTTTTTAAAGTTTTGACATTTTTATGACCCCAAAAAAGCTATTTAGATAATTTTTAGAAGGTTTTCATGGCTCCCTCTGAATGCTGTACAGTAGGACTCATGGCTAACTAAAGTAGCTGACTTCATGGGTGGGAGGTACAAAAATCGTCCCCATACAATTTCTAAAAACTTCCCTAAAATATTTCTAATATATATTTTTCTGCAGTATTTTTGAAATATAAAGAATGCGAATGGTGCAACATTGTTTAAATGTCTCATTGGCACTTGTTTAGGATAACCTACGACAGGGTAGTCAATATGCAGACCAAATCCGGACCAGACGCTTCTGAATGGATCCCGAAATCTTTTTATTTACTTCTTCTTATTATTATTTATTATTAATTATTATATTATCATAATTGTTTTTTAAATTATTTTCTCTGGATTCTGGACCAAGACTGGACCTTGACAAAAAATAGACTACCCCAGTCTATTTTGGCTTTGCCATTCATGAAAAATGTGGCCTTCCCAAACTTATGTCCATGAAACCTTTGTACTGCAACTTTCTGTCTGTCTATCTCATCCATCAGACATTTAAACCACACCATACCATTGTGTATTCTTTGTATGCAACATATATTACAGAAAAATAATGTTAACAGATATTTTATAGAGTTTGTAAAACAAAACTAAACACACACACACACACACACACAAATGTATTGGAATTTTTTTGTATGCACCCGTGTATAAAGCTGCTGCCTTGGTTACCATGATCTGGCAACTGTCTATAATAATTTTCTTGTGTAGCATTTGCTGGATAAGATAAGAATGGTCGCAAATGTCTATATTGTTTTAAGTTGTTGATTGGAATAGTCTGTTTCATGGGCCCTGAAAGTTGTTTCAGGATCCTAAAATGTCTCCTCATGCACTATGTGTGGAGGATCATAACATCAGAATGGACATGATAAGGGGGGGAAATGGATTAAGTGCTGTACTTACTTCATGCTCCCTTGCTAAATGTTTCAGCTTCACATTTTATGTCCTCTAGGGGGAGTGTTGCCTATATTGCATGTACTGTGCAAACTGGAATCACACGGCCTCTAAAATGCTTTTTATGGAGCTTTTAAAACTTTCAGTGACTGTCTCCAATTAAATCCTCAGAAGAGGAAGTCTCCAAGCCACAATGCAAAGTTTGAAAACTTTGGGCCCAATCCTGCTCCCACTTAAATTAAAGTTCCCAGTGAGTTTGAATGACAGCAGGATCAGCTCCCTTTGTTTTTACTGACTAGAAGCTTAAAAAACCTCCCAAGAGTACTTTTGTCTTGATCACAACCAAGATTGTTACTGTAAGTACTATGTGCAACTGCCAGACATTTAAAGGGACACCTCTCTAGCTGTGTTTTGTCATGGAAAAAAATTGGTGTGTTTTTATTTATTCTTGGAATCAGTTTTATTTTACAGCCATGGTGGCAGCAAAGACATTTTATTTAGCAGTTCTACTGAGTTCTCTCTCCCTGATATGATTGCTGTGAAATAGAGCTCTGGTTTCACCGGGTGGCAGTGGGTTTGGGGTAAAACCCATTTAATTATATAATGGCTATAAGAAAAATTCCATGAAAGGTAGCAACAAAAGGTCCTATTTCAGCACTGTGATATTACCAGAAGGCTGTATTTCAAGGCTGGGAAATAGGTCTTTGAGAAAAAGGTTAAAATCTCTCTCTCTCTCTCATGTTAACTGAAAATATGAATTAATGTTGAGGTATGCAGTTAAATCTTGTATGTGATTTCTATATAACTGGGCACTGTGAATACGTTGGGGTCTTTGGTTTAAAAAAAGGAAAAGTAATCTTTTGTCATTACTGCCTTCATGTAAAGTAACTGGTATTTGATTTTGAAGCTGGCTTTCAGATTTTAAATTTGTAGGGTTTTTTTTAATTATTGGTCAATGGAAAGGGGGGAAAAGAGAACGTGTCTACACATCCACAGACATTGACATAGATGTACACGTACAAAAATATCGATTAAGATGTAACCAGCATATACATGTCTGTATACCTCTCATCCTGCCAAGGTCCTAAACGGGAAATGCAATGTGTGACAAACACCCAAAATGGGGAACTCCAATTCATGCAGGGCACGATAAAAGTGCGGGGTGGGCAATACATTTGTGTGGAAGGTAGGTAATCTTGGCAGATAGTTACAGGGATGGCTCTGGAAATGAGGGTCTTTTGAGAGGTAAAGATTATCTCTTCTGTTTCATAACCTTTGTACATTACTGATCCACAGATTTTTCTTGTTCATTACAGAGACATGAAAGAATACAGGAAATCCTCTCTTGGCCACCATGAATACCTGCACTAATTAAGCCACTGACAAGGTACTGGGCAAACAGCAAGGTAAGCTGGCAGTCTGTGCCAAGAGCTTTTCCTGTAATCTGCATGATTGTATTTTCACAAAGCCTCAGCACTGCAAATATCAAATTTATTGTAAGCTGAACAAAGACAAATAATGTCCCAGGTTAGAATACAGCAGATTTGTTTTTATTTTGAGACTTTTGCAGTCAAACTATCCTTCCCATGGAAAAAAGTCCACAAAGCACTGTGTTGTTTTTGAAAAGGCAATATCTTTATAAAACTACAACAATCAATTCCCAAACAAAGCTCTGCTCCTCAGATTGACTCAAGGAGAGGTTGGGAGGAGGGGTGGAATGCCTGAAAAACTTAGTTGATGAAAAGGCATGCTGTTTCATGGGTGCCTCCCAGAATTGTGACTCTGTGTGTGTGTGTGTGTGTGTCTGTGTCTGTGTATGTGTGTGTATGAGTAAGAGAGAGATCTCCATGACAACTGATTCGGCTAGTCTCTGTTCCTTGCAATCATTTTAGCTGGAATCAGTGCTGTGAAAGGTCATATGAAGGAGTTGTGGGAAGCACAGCAGGTATTAGACCCTAAACTACTAGTTTTTCAGTGCCCCAGCTAATAGGACAAAGTTTTGTCTGGGAAATACAAAACCAAGAATGGAGTGGAAAGGGAAGTGCTGCAAGTTTCAGGTAATAAAAGCTCCCTTTTATTTTTTTTATCTTCTTTGAATGCTTTTCCGTGGTGTTTACTTCCAGCAGAATGACTGTTAGTTTGAAATCCCTGGCTCTAGGGAATGATGTCATGTTCCGACAGTTGGATTCTATTAGGCAAAGAGGGGAAAAAAATTGCACTTCTTCTGAATAAAGAACCTTTTTGGTTCTTTATTGAACTGAGTGTAAGGGACTGCAAACGTGCTTTAAAAAAAAAAAGTTCTAATGAAGGGACTTCACTCCAGGAAAATGCAATTTTATGGGAGGACTTCTAGATAACAAAAAAATTTAAAAACCATAGCAACATTCATGATTATATCCAAGATCATTATTCAAGCATTGAAGTCATAGGCTTCAGCAAACTGTTTGTTTGTTTTTCTTTCTTTTTGGATGTTACCATGTCTCTCTCATGTGATGAGAAAATAAACAGATTACAGAGCAAATTAAGCATAATATTTGGAACCTACACACTTTTGTGATCTTTGTACCGTTTGAAGAATGGGTTGATGTAGAGTTTCTTCTGGGTAGGTCTTGTATCTCAGATTTCTGCACACGAATGTATAGTGGTGCATCCTTTTTGCTGGCAATCTGGTTTGAAACAAGATTTTCTAACAGAAATTGTATTTTGTTTCTGATCTGAGTCTTTTTTATTTTTAATGGTGAACATTTTTAAATGAATAGGAGTGCTTTCAACCTAGCAGTAGGAACCTTTTTCTTTTGTTAGTCACACCTTGGTATCTACTATAAATGGGATCAACATTAGGCTGGTGTGAATAGTATCTTTAGTGGAAAATGCGTGAAGATTAATTTAAAATCCTATGCCTAATGGAGTAACCTAGGAAAATTTATGAAAATTCTTGTTTCTCAGACATCACAAAAATACACTGCCCTGATGACAATGACCTGAAGATTAGATTGGCCACTATATTGCTTAAAACTCCCCTCTACTTTTCGCTACTTTTGTTTATAACTACTTCGTTTTGTGCATTTGTGGCTTGATCCAAAGTTCATTGAAGTCTATGAGATCATTCACATTGGCTTCAAAGAGCATTGGATCTGGCCCTTTTTGAAACCATCTCAGCCTCTGTTTCAATCTTTGGGACCAGGCCACAAGGTCTGAGTTTTCTTTCTTGAACTTTCCAAACAGAGGGTCTTTTGTGTTCCATCAAACAATGAAATACACTTCTGATTGGCTTAAGGGTGTCTGCTAGCACAAATCAGAGATAATGATGATGATGCTTGTTTCCGCTTTCAGTTAGTGATTGTAAGGGGGGGGGAACATGGAATGAATGGAAATCAGATCTCTCCTGCCTCCTCCCCTCCAAAAGGTCATGTTTTCAAATGTCCCTCTATCAAAAGGCATTATCAGTCGCACTTCAAGGATGAATTTCAGAAAAGCTTTAGCAAGCAAACACTGACATCACTCAGCTCTGTCAACAGCAAACTTCAGAGAGACAGAATCTCATGCTGCACGTAACCCTGCCATAACACACACAGTAGCTGATAATTGCTGTCTGTCAGTGAAGTACTGATCCACATTCTATAACATTGTTTCTTGCCCATCAGATTTAATCCATTTTGTATTTTATTAATAAAATACTCCTTTCAGTAATTTAATATCTAGCCATCAATAACTTAATTAATTTATTAAAACCACTATATAATCATATGTTTGCTGATTGGCTGGGGGCTAAGAAATACATAAAGGCGTATTTTTTTAAGAGGGAGGGGGACCAGTATGTTCCTTATAATGTTTAATCAGAAACCTGTACTTTGAACATGACACCTCTACCACTTGTAAGCTGCACATTGCATGTGTAAACCACTGTTCAAACAAAAGCTGATTGGGTATGCAAAAAGAAAAGCCTCCTACTTGTGCATGAAGAAGTAAGATCGGTAATGAGCCATTAAAGAGCAGTAAGTGCAGAAAGACCATAGATTCCAGTTTTCAGCCAGGTTTTCAGCAGAGTCGGTTTTTGTGCACATAAACAGATGTGCCAATATGTGTAGAGGCTTGCTGAAAATTTGGGTTGTTGTTTAAAATTAGGATAATAAATATTATGTTGATCTGGAGGTGCTTTTAAAACTGCGAAGTTTACTTTGCTGTGGTATTTACCTTGCCAAGTACTGCCATAACTTTTAACTCTTGCAAGTGGTAAGCGTCAAGATTTTAATGGTGCCCTGTGCAGTGCAGGATTGGTTCAATGCAGATAGCATTGAACACACTTAGTAACCTTTCAGGTTCTACCAGGTGATGCTTGGGGATCTAACTACATGTCTTCCCATGATTTTAATGGAAGATACGAGACTAAATGGAAGACTTATTGGAAGATACGATCCTTTTGAAAACATAGGGGTCCTCTTTTCCCCCACCTCTGTGACTGCACTTCTCTGAAAAGGCCTGGTTTGGTTTTTTCTTTCTTTTTCAAAGGCTTCTCTTAATTTAAGAATCAGAAATCATTCAAGGAGGAAGGGATGCTAAATATGCTCTTCGGTTAATCCCCAAAGCCAAGGAACTGGCAGGAGAATCAAAAGGCAACGTGGTTTCATGTAGCACTGGAGAGAGATTCAGGAAACCTGTGTTCCATTCCTGGCTCTGCCACTGACCTTGAGCAAGTCACTTCACCTCCCTGGAACCCGTTTTGTCTATTAGATTGTAAATTCTTTGGGGCTTGGATTGTCTCGTACTGTGTGTATACAATGCTTAACACAAAGGGGCCTCCGTCGTGGTTAGGGCCCCTAAGCACTATTGTAATATTAATAATAGTAAGATGGCAAGTCATAGTTGAGCATCAAGAGGAATAACTAGCATGGTTACAAAGACCTTGCTAATTTGTTTCTAAGGGGTATGCAACTTTGTGATTCCCAAATTTGGAACACAAAATAGCAATATTAAGCACTCCCCTAAAAGTCAGTAGCCATATTTCTGTGAAAGGGGACAATCAGATTTATGTTCTACGTTAGTGGAGCAATTATATGTTTATGAAGTCAAAGGGCAGAGAAACTAGCACAACACTTCCGCTTCAGACCCCTCCCTGAATGGAACTGAGACATTGGTCTCTTTTGCTGGTGTGAGTCTCAGTGGCAGGTTGTGTTGTGGGATAGCTTGTTGTCACCACCTGCCTTGTTTGGTGCTTTTCACTTGTGTGAAGTAGGGTTGCTGAATTTGTGCTGAAAGGTGCAGCTCAGGTTATGGCTTTGTGTGACATCAGTGCTCAACTCTTCCAGGTTTTGCTGTGGGTCTCCCAGCAAAGGGCGAGAGGCTTTCTTTTTACATCACAGACAGAATAAAGGGAAAAGCATTTTGAGGAGGATCCTTGGCTGGTGTTAATCAGTGTAGTGCCATTGACTCTAATAGAGTTATGCTGATTTTCACCAGCTGAAGATCTGGTTCTTTTTAAAAATGGTTTTTAGCTTTGCAAGTTATTCACATGTGTATTTGATAAATTAAAAACAAGAAAAAGGAAGGGGGAAGAGCCAATTATATCTCCAAAAATATGACACACATCAAAGATATAATGCAGAGGTGCAAAATATGGGCTAAAGTGGTGGGGCAAAATTTGCCATCATCTAGGTGTATGAGACATTTGAGAAAGTACCATTACATTACAGATTATAAGGCCAGAAGAGACCATTGTAATCATCTAGTTGTGTGACCTCCTGTATAAGACAGGCCATAGGACGGTCCTGAATTAATTCCTGTTTGAACAAGAGCATATTTTTAGAAAAACATCCGATCTTGATTTTAAAGATGCCAGTGATGGAGAATGCACCACAACCCTTGGCAAATTTTTTCCAGTGGCTAATTAAGCATACTGTTTACATTTGCACCTTATTTCTAGTCTGAATCTGTCTAGCTTCAACTTCCAGCCTTTGGATCTTGTACTTTTGTCTGCCAGACTGAAGAGTCCTCAAATATCAAATTTTTTGGTCCCCATGTTGATATCTGGAGACTGTGATCAAATCACCCCTTAACCTTCTCTTTGTTAAGCTAAACAGGTTGGGTTCCTTGAGTCTATCAGTGAAAGGCAGGTTTTCTAATCTTTTAGACTAAATTGGTTAGTCTCTAAGGTGCCACAAGTACTCCTTTTCTAATATTTAAGTTATTCTTGTGGCTCTTCTCTGAATTTTCTCCAATTTATCAACATTCTTCTTGAATTGTGGGCACCAGAGCTGGACACAGTATTCCAGAAGTGATCACACCTATGCCAAATACAGAGGTAATATAACCTCCCTATTCCTACTCAGGGTTCCCTTGTTTATGCATCCTAGGACTGCATTAGGCCTTTTGGCCACAGCGTTGTATGTGCATGATAATGCAGCAGGACTTAATGAAGCATGCTGTTTACAAAGCTTAGGAAGGTTTTTTCAGCACTTGCTTTTGGCTAGTCATAAGCGGTGTCTTTGGTGACAAAGTTAAGTGAAGCATCTGAAGGAGGAGTGAAAATCCAGTGCAATGATCAGGATCATTGTTTGTGAGTTCTCAGTTTGCTGTTTGGCGAGAAAGCCACATGCTTCCATGGCAGGCTGGGGATGAAGCATGGCCTTCCAGGGCACAGACACCAAATACCATTTGGTAGCAGAGTGGCACCGCAGTTTAGCTTCAGGCCAGTAAGGTCTTTGCAGGCAGTTGTACAAAGCAGATTCCTTTTTATGTGGACATTTAACTTCCTGCTGCCTATACACATGCTGTCCAGGAGCTGCTGCACTTGCCCTTTATTACAAGTTAATGAGGTTTGCTTCAAATATCTTTTAGAATCTGAGCATGTGATTGTGGTGAGACTGTAGGGGAATAACCAACACACAGCCTTTCCTGTGGGCCTGGAATGGGAGCACATGCTGCAAAGCTGAGTCACTGGTTCACAGCATCATCCCCTTGGGATCAGGGAAATAGCTGTGGTGTAGGGGAGTCGGGCTAGATCACAATGTCTGGTGTTGCTTGGAGGTCTGTGGAAATTTCAGTGAGCACCCCATGGATCCCAGGTTGTATACAGGACTCCTGTGCAGTTTCATGCCATGCTGGCAGATGGGAACACAGCTGACAGAGTTCCCATTATTACCGAACTCCCTCCCCATGGCCAGGCACACACCTCACCCCCACATGGATGTTGTGACTGTAGATGTGGGGCTGGAGGTAGCGCGATGGTGGTGGAGGAAGTTAGTCCCATTTTCTGCAGATTACTTTTGAATTTGCTCCCGCTCTGCACTACACAGAGGAGAGGGGTATGTGGCCCTTAGCTGACAAAATGAATTCTGTATAAGTTCTGAGGTCTTGCGGTGTACGGGGCCTCTCTCTTCAGGTGACACAAACCAGTCTTTACATCAAAACCTCATTTGGATGGTTTTATCTAAACTCCTCCTTGGGATGATTTAGGGTAATGATGTTCAATCCACCTGAAATCCCCACCTATTTTCAATGGGATTGGAGCAGGAAGCAAGAAAAAATACACCCTAATGTTGTGCAGAGGTCTTAGTTAGGCAAAGGGAACTTTAAGCATAAAAATGTATTTATACAGTAGTTGAACAGAAGCCGAGTATCTGCTTTGCCTGGAGACTAATCTGAAATATCCTCTTCCTTTATTATGGGGTTATTCTCTGAAAGGATTATCTAGAGTATAATGTCTAGAATGCAATGCCAGATTTCCAAGGAAGGAAAAGGAGTGCCCAAATCTAAAGGCTATTTGTGATGGGGAGAAAAAGCTATTAGCCCCAGATATTTCTGCACTATCTCAGGTTGGGCACCCGTAATCACTCGTCTGAAAATCTTGGCTAGAGCCCTTTTCTGGAGCTCCATGTGGTTGATTTTAAAGTAAAGTCTGGTGAATTCCCCCCCCCCCCCCCAAGTGTATCTGGCTGAATGGTATTTCCATAATGTTACATTTTGCAGCTTTTACATGTTACCTAGGAAAGTGATACAAGGCATAATTTCAATATTCCTATGACATAATTTCCATATGTCCTAACGTTTTCTGTGGACATATGCCAAATGTAGTCTACATATGTTTATATAGTGTGTATATATATATATACGCTATATATACACCTTACCAGTGGGAAATAAAAAAAATTAGTAAATCATAACATTTTTACAACTATACTACTAATAAAAAGATACCTGATAACTTACCTGCAGGCGCCCACCCTGGTCTGGTGTAAGTATAATAAGCAGCACATGGGCAGTGGCAGACTCTATATTTTCATTGAATTCACTGACTAGAATTTCAGAGGGGTGGTTATATTACCCTATTCACAAACTCAGGGTTCCTCTACAGAGCAATAGGATAGGTGCAATGACTGGGTAGGCCAACAAAAGTTAGTTCCACTGGATAGTCACCATAATTGACTTCTGTCCACCATTCACAACCTGCTGGGGTCTTTGCTTTATCCTATGTCTTCTGTGTCCTGTATTTGTTTGTGTCTCCTGAAAAATAAGAGGTTTGCATTGTCCATGATGGTGTAGACATGGTGTCTGACTTGCACTCATTTCCTCTCTATATTTAGATGTACATATGGCTATATCACTATATAGACATATGTGCAGAGAGAGAAAGAATATTTGTAGAGCAATAGTTTCATCCTGTGTGCAGAGTTATATATGTTCCTTGTCTCTGAGAGGCCATTACAGGTTTACCTGTTCTAGGAATTGCCATACTCTTTCATCTAGCCCAGTATCCGGTCTCTGATCGTGTCTGATATCATCTACTTTAGAGGAAGGTGCAAGAACCTTGTAGTGGATAGCGAGGGAGCAACATGCCTGGAGTGGAAGTTTCTTCCTAAACTCAATTAATGGTCACTTTATATCCTAAAGCATGAAGGTTTATAACCTTGTTTTTAATCATATTTCATGGAACTGTGGATGTTCTGATTATCCATATAGTGAATTCTACTATGCAGTTAGTATTAATGGCACTTCGTTGCAATAAGTTCTCAGGTTAATTACGTATCAAGTCGAAAATGCATTTGCTCTTATTAGCTTTAAATGTGATACCTTGTTCTTGAATTATGAGGGAAGATAAATAGGAGTGCCTGATTTACCTCCTCCTTCCCAGTCATGATTTTGTATCCCATTAGCATGTTCTCTGTTGTTTTTGTCTCCTCTCTTAACAACAGTCCCAGGCTTTTCAATCTGTCTTCACGTCAACAATCTAATCACTTGTTGTCTTTGGACTTCCCTCTATTTCTGCAATATCCTTTGGAAAATGGGGTGATTAGAACAGAAAACAGTTTTCCAAGTGAGGGTGTGCCATTGCATTATGAATGATGTTATAATATATTTGGTATTATTCCCCATTCCTTATGTGTTTTAGCACTTTGGTTGATTGGTTATACTCATGCTGCATATTTAGGAGAGCTGCCCACAATGACACCCAAGTCTTTCCCCCAGTGGTTGGAGTTAATTTAGAACTCAGCAGTGTGAATGAGTAATTCAAATTATTCTTTCGAGTTTACTCCCTTCCATGTGCTCCTCTCTGATTTTGCTCATTCCATAGCCTTGCCTTAGAGCAGGCATTCGGTGAAATGTATAAAAAGTTGGCAATGCAGCTGTATCTGTTCCAAGCAGTGCACACTGGGAGTGGGAGAGATGGATGTGTTACCTTTTAATTACAGGAAGAACCCTGCAATGATTGTGCTATCCTTCTGCATTGCCATACAGGATGTCATTAGCCGTAATTAGTGATCTCTGTTCTGCCTCTGCATCTTTGACCTACTTTTCCGAACTTAACACAGTTGCTATTGTGACGAAAAGCAGACTCCTGGCACAGCCACCATCACAGAGTAGAGGGAAGTCTGGCAACTTTCACACAAATCTGTTATAATTAAAGCTTCCGGTCTGGGGCTTCAAGTTAATCTCACTAAAAAGCCAGATGCATTTTTTTAATGTTTCTAACTGAAAGTGAACCTAATGCCTTTAAAAGCGAAGGCCTGGATACAAGTTGGCCTGGGGCTGGCAGGTGCTCTCACGTCCCTCAGTGAGCTTTGATGATGCACCTCAGTCCTGGCTTGCAGCCTTGGATGTTTTTTTGGGCGGAAACTTTCAACTGATCCAGAGCATGGTGGGACACTGACACAGTGCCATTAGTGAGTGGCTGAGCATGCCAAACTTGTCGTTACTTGAATTCCAGCCATACTCCTGAACTCAGCTCTCTGGACTCCTGCTGGAGTGTTAACCCTCTCTACCACCTAATTGCAGAACTGGTGCTAGTGTTTGTGGGGCCCACTTCCATGGCATTCCCATACCCCAGTGAGAAGTAGCATGCTCCCATCCTATCAAACCCTCCCCACCCCAGCACACCTCAGTGACAAAAGAATGGACTCCCCCGACCCCCCAGCTGCCAAACCTCCCATGCTCCCCATCAGTGGCAAGGGAACAATTTGGCCCTTCCAAACTCATCCCAATCCCCAAAAGGGGCAAACATCTATAACCCTCTCTAAGCTACCAAACATCCCCATTCTCCTGGTCCAGCTCAGACTGCCTGGGTGTGACTAGAGCTTCACCCAGTACTGCTCAGACAGGCACATATGACAATTTAAAGGCACCAGTGAAACACACAAAAAGACTGAGAGAAAAGAGGCCTGAGGACAATTGAGCCAATTCAGGGAGCTACAAGCCCTGTTCAGAGGAGCACTGCCCTGTAGCCTCCCTGCAGAGAGAAGGTAGTGGTTACAACAATAGCTGCAACAATGTGGAGGCATTTGTAGCAGCATGATATATATTCCCAAATACATGCCTCACCTGAGGCTTGTGGACACCCTCTGTTATTAGCTTGACACTAAACTTATTAATTGGAGAGCAACATTTCAGAGCAAGCTGTTTGTGTTATTAAGCGCTGAAAGCAGAGGAAGGGTTGCCAGGAGCTATGAAGACCATCGCTGTAATGTACAGCACAGTCCTGCTTATCCAGAATATTTGGAGATGCCAAATATGTTCTGCTGTCATTATGCCTCAGAGCTGAGCTGGAGCGTCTGCCTAGAGGAAACTCAGTCTCCCTGCCTAGTCACTTCTTGGCCTCTTTGCCGAGGGCGTTTGCACCAGTTACTGGTGGTGATTTTTATTATATGGATGCTCAGGCCCCTTCCAGAGAACACCAGTGCACAGGTCCTGAAACAGTTTTCACCTTGGAACTGATTTCAGGTGACACTGTTGTGTTGCCAGCCCCAGCTTTTGTAGATGAGGCAAAAGTGTTTTGAAAGGGTTATTGAAAAGTGTTTTAGGACATGGGAAATGGTGTAGTGTGGCTGGAGCCTTTCTAGCTCATGCTCTGGGACAGAGCCATTCACTTGCACAACACAGGTCACTTGGACACTGCTCTAAGCCCTCATTACACATGGCTCCCTGAACAGGCAGCAGGCTGGGTTTTGAAAATCGATATATTGGTTGTGAGAGGGGTGTTAAACCCTGAAGTGCAAGATCTCGCTTTTGGGGGATTCCTGCCCTTTTAACAGCAACAGTAAGTTGCAACAGAGCATGCATAGGCTAATGACATACTGGACATGTACAGACATGTTTCCTGAGAGAAGAGCTGACTTTGTATTTAGAGACAAAGACAGACAGTAAATGACGCAGCACAGACGATCTTAAAGGCACTCTTTACCTGACTTCAGTCTTGAGAATGGTAATGCACAAGATGAACATCTGCATCTGAAGGTGCAGTGGGGCTGAACAGTACCCCAAGAACTGCTCATTGAGGGGTCCATGTAAATCTCCCCTCCTGTGGAGATGCCATCCTCTGCTCCAATAGTCCTGGTTCAGCTGCTTTCACAGCCCCATTCCCTCTGCCCCTTCCTACGGCTCCGGCTCCGTGGAGGGCTCTCTGCAAGGCTGAGCTCCACACAGGGGGTGGGGGAAAGGACTGCTTGAGTTGTGGGGAGGAGATGTTGTTTAGCTCCACTTTGCTTGTGGCCGGGAGGAAGCACATCAGCTTGGAGTTGCAAATCCTTCTGCGTAAAGATCCCCTAAGTCTGATCCCCTGGGCAGCAATGGAGGAGAAGAGTCCTTGGGTGTGCAGCTCCACTCAGCCTGCTGCTGGTGCTTGGAGTGGTGAGCAGGGTCTGGAGTTGGTGTGGGAGCACCGAGGAGGGAGTCCCTGCCTGCAAGTGGGCATGCTCTCTGAGTCTGGGGTTGGGATCCTCTCAGATCCCTGATTCTCTGCTGCCATTTCCAGCCCGTAGTATAACCCTGCCGATCCAGTGGATGGAGGTGGGGGCACCTGTGGTGCTTTCCCACAGTTTATTCCCTTCTGTACAGGGTAGAGTCTGTGCGCGTCAGTTTTCACTCCAACAAAACTTCCATTGACGAGAGCTTTGTCTGAGTAAAGATTTAGGGTTCTGACCCTGACACATTTGGAAATGCTCGCTTCAGATCTTACCAACTTCTAACTTACAGTGAAGGAAGAGGTCAGGAAAAGGGGGTGGGGGGATGACAGACACAGGCTAGCTGCACACAGGACCACCAGCAGCAGGTTCTAATCTCTAGACGCTTAGGACAGTGTAATATACTGCCAGATTTGGCATTCATATCATGGTCTGCATTCCTCTCCTACTGAGATATCGTCCTGTCTTCCACTACGACACGCACCAAGAACTAGGAACCCTGCTGCTTTTATTACTGGCTGATATGGATGGATGATAGAAAACAAATGTAAACAATGAATCAGTGTTTTGTGTAAGCAATAACTGTGGAGGCACAGGGCATTTCCTGGGGATTTATGGCTATTTGGGAAGAACTGATGGGCTAAGGTACGGCCCAGGGCCATCAACTCCAGATGGCCATTAGCAATTCCCAGCAAAGGCCCTGAACCTGGGCAATTATGGGTGTTACAAGATGAAATATATTTTTAAAACATAAGGGCAGATCCTCAGCTGGTGTAAATTGAAGCCCGTGGAGCTATGCTGACTTGCACCAGCTAAGGATTTAACCCATAGTTTTGAAGCGTTCATGATATTTGTTCTTTATTTGAAAATAGCAATTCATGCATGATGTCACTGGGGTCATAGGTGATTGTGACAGCCCTGATGGCAGTGCTGCATATGTAATGTCACTGACCTCAGCGGTATATGTGTAATGTAAGTGGCATCACCATGTCTGCCAGCCATGGGTAACATCAATCACATTAGTTATATGCTGATGTGGGTCTGATTTCACTTCTGTCGGTGGTGCACACATGACCTCAGATAGCCATGGTGCTCATGTGAATGGTATGTCTAGGTTCAGAAGAGTGCATCTATGGTTATGCTGATGTCAGTGATGTGTGTAATGTCACTGATGTGTGTGTGACATCACTGATAGCTGCAATAGCACGTGAGGTCATTAGCATCAGTGATGTGACATCATATGTGTCTTCCAAGAGTTGCAAGTGAGGGAGCAAACTCCGTGGAGACTGAACGCTTGCTATGAGAAAGACGACTAGCCCTTGCTAATGATGAATGATAAATCTGCTGGATGGAGGATCAAGATGGCTGCTGTTGAAAAACGATGCAGTCTTTGTTCCTCAGGTGTTTCCAGGAGTGTCCTTGTTTGGGGAGTGAGGCCCCTAGATGGCGAGTGAGGGCCCTAGTGAGGCCCACTTTATATAGCTTTACCATATGGTGGGAACCCTCTGTTCCAAACTTAGATTCTAGGCCTGTTTGTGGAAAAATACAGGTACTCAAAATGCAGTTTAGTATCATGCGGTCTGGTCACATGCCCTTGCTGAGTAATAGCAGCCATTACTTACAGGCTGGCAGAAATGTTTACAGGAGGGCTACACTCTTCCATGGTCCATTGTCTTTGTTGATGGGCCATCAGCACTGTCTAGCTTCTTCATTTTTGTACCTGAAATGCTATCTGTGGGTATTATCCAGAGTAAGTACATTTGAATTACAGATACATAGTCAATATTCATAACTTCAGATACAAAAATTATACATGCATACAAACAGGATAATCATATTCAGCAAATCATAACTTTTCCAATGACACCTTACAAGACATATCTTGTACCAGATGGATTATAATTATGTCATCATCATATCAGAACCATACCACTATGATGAATGTGGGGTGTAGTGTCACAAGGATCAAGAGGGCTGCTGTTGAAAAAATGCTTGGTAGTGTTGAAAAAATGCTTGGTAGTGAGGAAGGGAAAGGCAGGTTGTTTGTAAGGAGAAGGGAGAGAAAAAGTGACCTGCTGCTTGCAGTTGAGGGAACAGCCAACTACTCTGAAGGCTGGGTGGAGAAAGGGAGAAAAGCCCACTGCTTGTTAGAGAGGAAATGGAGGAGGGTGCGGAAGAAGCCAGTTACTTGTTTGAGGAAGAGGGGAGAGAACCTTGCTTCTTTTAAAGGGGAGTAGGAGATTGAGTGGTCCACTACTTGCAAGATGTTAGTGGAGAAAGGGGAGCAAGGCCGTAAAGCCATAAGGATGAGAGGAGAGAGTTGGTAACTGACTGGTTCACTTCTGTTTGTATGTGAACCAAACAGTTAGGATCCATTCCATTTCACTGTAATTTGCAGTAGCTGCTGCCTACAGCCGACTCAGGTCATATATTATAGACCAGGAATCAACACCTCTTCTCATTTGTTGAGAAATTTCATCCATTGCTCCAGGAATTCTGAGGACTCTCCAAATGCTGGCCAATTGCACTCTTTCACATTGTAAGGCACCCACGGGGTAACGGACAAGGAACATCAACAATGGCTGATAATTGCATTCAGCACTGTACAGACTTAGCAACACTGGATCAAATTGGCTGGCCTGGCTAGGGGATGCTGCATGTATGTGTGTGGCTTAGCTGATTGCCATGGTGGGTGGGTGGGTGTGTGTGTGTGTGTGCGCGCGCGCGCGCACACACATATGGAGCCATAGATTATTACACTCTGTCCAACTTGACTATATAAACAGAGTCCAAGTAATAGAAACGTCACCAGGAATATTCTATCCCCCAGTTAGGGGGAACCATTTGATCAGGAGAGTCCAATTTTGCCCAAGAGAGGGCCATTAAACAACTTTTCCAAGAGACCAAAGGGCAACCTGCTTGAATCAAGACTACACCCTGGGACTTATTATCCCTGCTGGCTGCATCTCTCTATTAAGGAAAGCGTGGGCACAGTCCGTGTTGTATAATTCCATAGGCTGTGTTTTCAAATGGCCACCTTTGAAACAAGCATTGATGGTGCTTCCATTACTCACGGCATACTGAGATCTGCAGTGATGTCATACGAAGTTTTGCTGTATGGGCAATATAGCCCCAAACCTGGTGATGGAAAAGCTAACTGACTACACATAGATGTAAACAGGCTTTTAAAAATGATTAATAGTTCTAATTATTACTATTATTATTTATTATTGTTAATGCAATTAGAACTGTAATTCTACATGGCACTTTTCAAGTGTAGATGAAAATCCTGGATACAGGTGCAGAACGAGGAATAGAAGCTTTTTTTTTTTTTTTTTTACAGCCTGTGTCTGTGGAGACCGAGTAGGAACCTGAATAATAATAATAATAAAAAAGAACAAGGATGTAAAGCAGAAGGGAGGAGCTTGTCTCACACTAATGGCAAAATGATTATGTTGTTCATCTGCTGTGTGAGCTATTGGGCTCGGGGTGGGGGCGGATCAGCTTTTTTGTGATATATCAGGTCTAGTCACAGCAAAAGACAGAAGGGAAGGCGAGAGACGGAAATGTTTTCATTTTAAAGGAATGCCACTCTGTATCAAGGCTAGACTTCCACGGTGTCTTGTGGGAGATCTTAATGGCAGATGTGCTTTTTCTGTCGAGGCTTTTACACATTGGTGGTGTTGGACATTCTGTGAGATAAAGCTCTGAAAAAAGAATTCATCTCTCTAATGTCCGAGAGAATTAGGATATAGAGTCAAAGGTGGAAGAGGAGACCAGAGTGATAAAGCATTTCTCTCTCTGACTGGGCATGCCTTTCATGTCTCTGATGTGGAAGCTGGGAGTAGCCCCACAGCACTCAAGGACAACTGATCAGAAGTGGGTATCAAATATATATATATATATGTGTGTGTGTGTGTGTGTGTGTCCTGCAAGACAGAGGCCAGATTCTGCCACCCTCCCTCACACTGAGTAGTACCTTCTTTTGTGAGTAGTCCCATTTGATGTCCGTGTGACTACTTGCAGGGTGTAAAGTACAGCTAAGCTGACTGCAGTGGGACTAGTCACTGAATAAGGGACTACTCTGCTTGAGTGAGGCCAGCAGGATCTGGCCTCCAGCGTTGGGGTGCTCTGAATCCAGAGGCATTGAAAAACATAACAATTAAAACTGACATTAGCGCTGCCTTTTTGTGGGCAAGGGCAATGGCAAGTTAAAGCAAAGCAATCCTCACAATGGAGCCTGAGCTGTGAAATCAAAAGCAGCTGGTGGCAATGGTCGGAGGCGTTACCAATTGTTTCTTTTCAAAACTATAGCGAGATGAAGAGTTAAGAGTTCACCCAGGAGGTTTGCTGAAAAGGATTTTCACTCTGCTTGCAACAAACAATGATACTGAGATACCCGTCCCATGCACCCCCCTCAGGAAACACAGGTGGTGGCTTGAACAACTGTTTGGGTTAAAAGTACCATTGTAAATCCATATTGCTGCAAAGACTGAGGGTAAACTATCTAAGCAGGGACTGTCTTTTTGTTCACTCTTAGTGTAGTACCTAGTATAATGAGGTCCGGGATGGGGTTTCCTGGGCACTACCTCAATAATAATAATACTTAAGCCTGATTCTGCCATTCTTACTTTAGGTGGAGTAGTCCTTAACACAGGCAGTTTATTTCCAAATCTGGCCCTGTGTGTCCTGAGTTTTTTTTTTTTTAATAGTTCCTTTTGAAATGAAAGAGTCATTATCTTACTTTTTGATCAAAATGTCTGAATCATGAATCAGTGAAAAAAACCCCAACACAACGGTGGCTAAAAGATGCAATACAGGCCTCTGAGGAACATGATGGTGCCAAGAATTAATAGGAAAAGTCTCTTCATTTTGTAATTGAACTTGAAGTTTGCATTCCTGTCCTGTTTCCATGCAAAGGTCTTTCCTGCAAGCAGTGAAAGGGGGAGACGGAATTGCCACTTCAATAGATATATTTAAAAAATCAGTTCTTGGAACCCTGAAGGCCCCCTCCTTAGTTAGTGGTCCTCAGCCTTGCGTGGATTGTGATGCTGAAAACATTTCTCAGAATAGTGATTCTGTAGTGGAGTGGTCTGTCCCCTCTAAGGGCAGTAGGGGGTCAGCCAAACACTCCACCTTAGCATGGCCCTTCAAGGGTTTGGGAGTGCTGATGTATACAAGGTCCTAGGAAGCAGATTTTGGTAGAGAGGAAGCAGCCCCAGGGAATAAGTAGTGTTTGGGGGCAGACTCGTTACGGTTCCTTTAAGGGCTTGGGATCAAGGGACTTGTGGTGCAGGATGGGATAAGGTGCCCCTCTCTCCTAGCCACCCGGGATGTGCTATGGGAAGAAAGGCAGCACCTGTATTGCCTCCTTTTTCATAGAGGGGAGAAACTATTAAGAGGAGGCCTGCCTGCATAGGGGTGAAAGGACTGAATGAGAAAAGGGGCCAGCTGGCAAGAAGCTGGCTGAGGCCTGTAGCAGGCCTGAATTACAGCCCAGCTCCAGAAGGAGGTCTGGGGACTCCTGATCCATGGAGAGTGAGCCTGTGTGTGAATTACAGCCCAGCTTCAGGAGGAGGGCTGGGGGCACCTGAACCTGGGAGAAGAAGCCTGCCTGAACTCTCAGGCAGCAAGGCTTGGAGTTGAGGGACTAAAGAAGAGGTGTTTGAACTCTGTAAAGAGTTAATGAATCAGACCCCCACAAAAGGGGGTATCTGAAGTACTTGGGTCTGAGTAAATGATTGAAGGAACAGAGTGGGGGCTGAGGGCAATGAGGAGGTGTGCTCAAGGGTATTGCCAGGCAACACACCCCACAGAGAATAGATATAGTGTTCCCATCTAAATGCCTGATTCTTCCAGGTGACAAAGTCAATGGGTGTTGCTGGCTCAGCGCCCCCTGAGTTTGGGCCCCAAGTCATTATGAAGATTAGCTCGATTTGTATTTATGAAATCTGCTAATGTATTAATTCCGGAAGAAAGGGCTGCGTGTCGTTGTGCACAATCCAAAGAACACTTGTGGCCAGGGCCGCCCAGAGAATTCAGGGGGCCTGGGGCAAAGCAATTTAGGGGGCCCTTTAATTAATTAAGCGCCTTTTTAATTTTTACTCACCCAGCAGCGCTCCGGGTTTTCGGAGGCATTTCAGTGGCGGGTCCTTCACTCGCTCTGGGTGTGTTTGGTGGCACTGAAGGACCCGCCGCCAAAGACCCAGAGCGAGTGAAGGACGTGCCGCTGAATACCCGGAGCGCCGCCCCGCCAGTAAAAGCGCTGCCGGGTGGCGTCTTTTTTGTGATCGCTCCCCCTGTTCGCTCCACCTGGCTACGCCACTGGCCCTTCCATAAAAAAAAGTTGCAATAGTATAGAATACTATATTCTCGTGGGGGCCATTGCGGGGCCCGGGGCAAATTGCCCCACTTGCCACCCCCCTCTGGGCGGCCCTGCTTGTGGCTAATGAGCAGTAGAAGACAAGAAAACAAACAAAATATTAGGCTACATAAGGAATGGGATGGAGAATAATAATGAAATTATTATAAGGTCACTTCACCCTCATCTGGAATACTGTGTCCAGTTCTAGTCACCCTAGCTCCAAAAGGATCTAGCAAAAATAGATTGATTTCAGAGACGACAAGAATGAGTAGAGGTTGTGGAAAGAATGTGTGATATGCAATTTTAGCATTATAGAAAAGCAAAGGGCTGAATTCTGCCTTCTCCTCCACCCTATGCCACCCCATTGAAGCCAACCTCATTGAAGACCATAGCAGAGAAAATAAAGGGAAGAATTTGGCCTGGAGTCCTGTGATATGCCTTTGCGTAATTGTCAGTGCTAATGTTTTCTGTTAAGCCAAACTCTCTGTTTTCCCAGAAAGCCTTAAAATCTAAATTGTATAGATCTGATGTTTGGCATAGTTTAGTACTGTAATTGGATCAAGATGATATAGACAGGTACGGCCCAGAGAAAAACTAAATTGTTGTTAATAGTGAGCAGCAGCCTTACGTAGTTAGTTTTGATTTCTGCTCGAAATTAAGCAGTAGGATAACTTCAGTTCTGGCATCTGGCTAAAGCTGGCCAGAGTCTGGGTGCCAGGCACTTGTCTGTTTTTGACACAACTTAATTTCTGAATCTGCAGTTTTTGCTCCAATGGGGGTTTGTCCAAGTAAGGTCTGCAGAACTGTGCCCCAGCTAGTGAAGCAATACAGACACCGTAGAGCCTGATTCAAAGCCCATTGAAGTTAACACAAAGGCGATCACTGACGTCAAAGAGCTTTGGATCAGACCCATGGTGGGCAGGTGCATGCAACTGCTAGGAATGAATATGCTTTTATCTTAATGTCATTCAGTCAGGATTTGTTGGGGCTAGTACCCAATATTTGCACAGGAAAAGTTAAGGACAGAATGTGGCTGGCTAATGTTTATAAACTAATATAGGACAAATGAGTCCAGCAGGACAGAGTTTTTGCCATGCTCAGGCAGTTTTCATTTTTACTTCAGTGATGTAATTGTTCCTGCTTTGAGCAGGGGGTTGGACTAGATGACCTCCTGAGGTCCCTTCCAACCCTGATATTCTATGATTCTACGATGCCAGAAAATTGTTTCAGAAAAAAAAGTGTCCTCCACTTCAACAAAGAGCAGGTTCAAATCGAACAAAAACAACCTAAAATAGTTTGGAACTACTACTGTCCAAGCTGCTCAATAGGGGGTTTGTTTTAATTTTTTGACTGTTTGGAATATAGTTGCAGGACCCTTTGAGCCTGTTCTAGAGAAGCCTGAGAAGAGGGTAAATAAAATGACAACACATTTACAGCAAAAAAATATTCCTTCAGGCTGCGTGAACCGCAGAACACATGCATTAGAGGGATTGATTTACAGGCAGCATTACCCCTTGAATGGAACAGTGCCCTCTAATAGGCACAATGAGTTAGATTTTCAAAGGTATTTGGGTGCCTAAAGATGCAGATAGTCACTTAATAGTATTTTCAAAAGCACATAGGTACCTGACTCCATTGAATTAAATGGGAGTTAGGTACCTAACAAAGAAAATAGCAGAACGCCACTAGCCGTCACCGTCAGCCCCCAACTAAAACCCCTCCAACGCATTATTAAGGATCTACAACCTATCCTGAAGGATGACCCAACACTCTCACAAATCTTGGGAGACAGCCTACAGACAGCCCCCCAACTTGAAGCGAATACTCACCAGCAACCACATACCACACAACAGAACTACTAACCCAGGAACCTATCCTTGCAACAAAGCCCGTTGCCAACTGTGCCCACATATCTATTCAGGGGACACCATCACAGGGCCTAATAACATCAGCCACACTATCAGAGGCTCATTCACCTGCACATCCACCAATGTGATATATGCCATCATGTGCCAGCAATGCCCCTCTGCCATGTACATTGGTCAAACTGGACAGTCTCTATGTAAAAGAATAAATGGACACAAATCAGATGTCAAGAATTATAACATTCATAAACCAGTCGGAGAACACTTCAATCTCTCTGGTCACGCGATTACAGACATGAAAGTTGCGATATTACAACAGAAAAACTTCAAATCCAGACTCCAGCGAGAGACTGCTGAATTGGAATTCATTTGAAAATTTGATACAATTAACTTAGGCTTGAATAGAGACTGGGAGTGGCTAAGTCATTATGCAAGGTAACCTATTTCCCCTTGTTTTTTCCAAACCCTCCCCCGACGTTCTTGTTATACCCTGGATTTGTGCTGGAAATGGCCCACCTTGATTATCATACACATTGTAAGGAGAGTGGTCACTTTAGATAAGCTATTACCAGCAGGAGAGTGGGGTTGTGGGGGGGGGGGAGGAGAAAACCTGGATTTGTGCTGGAAATGGCCCACCTTGATTATCATACACATTGTAAGGAGAGTGATCACTTTAGATAAGCTATTACCAGCAGGAGAGTAGGGTGGGGGGAGGTATTTTTTCATGCTTTGTGTGTATAAAAAGATCTTCTACACTTTCCACAGTATGCATCCGATGAAGTGAGCTGTAGCTCACGAAAGCTTATGCTCAAATAAATTGGTTAGTCTCTAAGGTGCCACAAGTACTCCTTTTTTTTTTGCGAATACAGACTAACACGGCTATTACTCTGAAACCTAAAAATATCTGCATCTTTAAGCATCTAAAGCCTTTCAAAACCTGACCAACTGAGTCTTAATGCATCCTGAGTAACACCTGTGATTGTGGGGTTGCAGAAGTGCTAATGAGCTGCTGATACAGGACTTGATTAATTGAAGGAGGGTAATTTAATTAATACCAATCAACAAGGGGTTGTGGGGGGGGATTACTGGATTGCTTGGTAAACTGCAAGCAACATTATACATTTTAATATGGTCACGCGTAAATGTGTGCATCTAGGCACAAAGTATGTAGGCCATGGTTACAGAATGGGAGAATCTATCCTGGGAAGCAGTGACTGAAAAAGACTTGAGGCTCATGGTGGATAATCAGCTGAACATGAGCTCCCAGTGCGACACTGTGGCCAAAAGAGCAAATGTGGTACTTGGATGCATAAACTGGAATTTTGAGTAGGAGCAGAGAGGTTATATGTGGCACCAGTGTGACCACTGCTGGAATACTGTGTCCAGTTCTGGTCTCCATAACTCTAGAAGAATGTTGATAAATTGGAGATGGTTTAGAGAAAAGCCACAAGAATGATTAAAGGATTGGAAAATATGCCTTATAGTGATAGACTCAAAGAGCTCCATCTGTTAAGTGTAATATAGAGAAGATTAAAGGGTGACTTGATCACATGCCATAAGTACCTATATGGGGAACAGAAATCTGATAATTGATGAGTCCTCAATCTATCAGACAAAGATATAAAAGGATTCACTGGCTGGAAGGTGGAGCTAGAGAAATTCAGACTGGAAATAAGGTATCAATTTTTAAGAATGAGGGTAATAAATCATTGAAACAATTGACCAAGAGTTGTGGAGGATTCTCCCTCAATGGCTATTTTAAAATCAAGATTTGATGTTTTTCTAAAAGGTATGCTATAGTTCAAACAGGAATTATGCTGGGGCTGTTCTGTGGCTTTATATTATATTAATCTCTGAATTTGACCCACTGAGATCAATTTTTCAATCCAACAAGACATTATCATCCCTCCACAAACTTTCTACCCCAGTCAGTATCTATTTTGTCTCTCTGCCTGATTATGTATGACTTATCACTGTGCTAGCTGAGGTTCTATATACTGTATATACATAACATTTTCCAAAGCACCTAAGGAGCCAACGTCCCATTTTCAGAAGTGACTTGAGTGCTTAGAAGCCTAAAACCATAAGGTTTTAATGAGATTTAGGCTCTTAATTTCCTAAATCGCTTTTGACAATGGAGCTTGGGCTTCTCAGGTGCTTTGCAAAATTTTACTCTGTGTGTGTTGTGTGCATGTGCGTGTCTTTAGAAATATTTCATCTTGAGTTATTAAGAAAAAAACCCCACAAAAAACACATTAGTAAAAATGACACTTTTTTTTTTTGCAGAACAACCTGTTCGCAGATCAGCAAACATTGAACTATTTTACTTTCCAACAGTTTAAAGTTTTGTGTAAAATTTAGACCCAGAATGAAACTTGAAACAATTACTTCCATCTGTCTGTGAGAAAAATGGCTTAGAAAATAATGTGAAGTGAAGTGGAGGGCTTGAGCAACATTTCTTTCACAGTAGCCCATGGAAGAGTGATGAAGAGAGAAGATCAGGAAACAAACAATGACGAGAGCAAGGGATTAAGAAGCACTTTTAGTGGAGCAACTGCCAAACAATCCTTTAAAAAAAAATCATGGTGAACATCACCTTCTGGGATAGACCAGTGAGGGCTTGTGTCACCATTTGCCCTTTAACCCCAAGTAATATAAATGCTCTGTTGCTTCAGTTTCCTGCCTGAGATGCTCACAGGCAGCAACAAGCATGCACTCTGTGTCTGTGTGCGGTGCAACCCTGATCCAGTACTCTGACATCAGCAGTTTGCCTCCTGCAGCAACGCAGTCACTCCCTGCTTTCCACCAGCTTTGATTACACCTAGCAAGATGACCCCAACACTCTTCTGTCCTGAATTTTCCCAAAACCAAGGGCTCTGCATTGTCCCGTCCTTTCCTGGACTATTCAGAGGAATGATAATGTTCATTTGCTCCTCTAGAGAGACAAAATGCATAGCTAATCACTGTAACTGGAGTTGACAATCACTTCAATTCAAACATCCCATTGACTGGGTTTAGATTACAAGTAAAATAAGTTTATTTATTTATAAAGAGAGGTTTTAATTGAGATCAAGTATAAGGGATAAAGATTGAAATGGTTATGAACAAAAGTGGAAAACATTTTCTAATGCTAAGACTTTAATAAGCTATCCTCTAGGTATTTGGTAAGCTTCTTACTGCACACTTCTTCCAGCAAGATGGCTGACCACCCTTCCAGTCAGAGGTGCACCCCTCTCCCCAAAGACAAAGTGCTCAGTTTCTTTGTCGTCTTAGGTGAAAAGATAACTCTGGGTTCTTTAACCCTCTTTTTCATAGTCCAGTGAATCCTTGAAATGGATTCTTCTAAATGTTACCCCTCCAAAATAAAGTTCATTCAAACTGTGAGGATGGAGACATGGAATCTGGTGGTGAAGGAACTTCTATGCTTGTTTCTGTCCTCCTCCCTGGTGTTTCCTCTACTGCAAATTGATCTGTTCCTGCCCCCCTCTGATGCAAATGAGTGGTCAGTTGACATGTGATTGCCAATCGACTCTGATGACACCTGGCTAGAGGTGTCATCTTCTCCTTTGTCTGGGAGAAACCTGTTTAATCACTCCCCAGACTTGTCTGGAAAACACATTTTAGTCCTATATTTCCTTCACATTTGTATGATCCCCTGGGCATTTACCATCCATACACAACACAAGAATATTAACGATCAGTGTGTTGTTAGTTTTCGAATGATACCTTACATGACACACATCAGGTACAGTGTATGACATTAATGAATTGGGGTACACTGAATTGGGACCAACTAAAACTGTCTACCAGATATCATGGAGCCCCTTGCCGTCTGGCATTGCGATGCTTTTTAGGTTTTGGTGAGTTCCCAATTAATGCACCTTTAAAGCAGTCAGTGTTCAGTATTCTTGAAGGAGTAGAACTGTACTAACTACTGTAGTAACTGTTCAGAATTTGGAGTCATTTTCTCACTTAGATAAAATATCTTTTTAAAGGCCAAGAAGACGAATTCAGGTTTAGCTAGGGAACCATAACATAGTTTTTAAAATAAAACCTTATTAAAATTTCAGTTCAACAAAGTTATATGTTTTCAGGTTATCGTGGACCATGTTTGTATAGTTTCACCTCAGTGCTTGTACTAATGGCCATAAATGTTTGCTGACTGTAAATGGGATGAACTTCTTTATGGATAGAGTTAACTTGTAACCTGTGCTATTATGGAAAACTTCTCAGGTTTCTGTTTCTGGCAAAAGCAGACGAATGCTTCTCTAAATAGCAACAGATATACCTATTTAGACTGTTAATATGTCTGATCTTCTACATACATATGCTAGCAGAGTATGTCTCAGTTGTAAAGAAAGTTGGGGTAAGGTCTGAAGATATTCATCTCTGTTTCTTAATAGGTGAATAAATAGATCTCTCTCTAGATAGAAAGTGAGATAAATGGATAAATAAATCCAGTGGGTAGAGCCCTACCAAATTCCATTTTGGTCAATTTCACGGTCATAGAATTTTAAAAATGGTAAATTTCATGATTTCAGCTATTAAAATCTGAAATTTCACAGTGTTGTAATTGTAGGGGTCCTGACCCAAGTTGCGCGTGTGGGGGGGTCGCAAGGTTATTGTAGGGGAGGTTGCAGTACTGCAACCCTTAATTCTGCGCTGCTGCTGACGGCAGTGCTGCCTTCAGAGCTGAGCGGCCGGAGTGCGGCAGCTGCTGGCTAAGAGTCCTGATCTCAAGGCAGAGCTGCTGCCAGCAGCAGCACAGAGGTAAGGATGGCCTGGTGTGGTATTGCCACCCTTCTGTGCTGCTGCCTGCAGAGCTGGGCCCTCAGTCAGCAGCCGCCACTCTCTGGCTGCCCAGCTCTGAAGGCAGCAGCGCAGAAGTAAGGGCAGCCTGGTATTGTGGCTGCTGCTGCAGCAGCGCTGTCTGCAGAGCTGGGCACCCAGCCAGCAATCGCTGCTCTCCGGCTGCCCAGCTCTGCAGGCAGCACAGATGTAAGGGTGGCCATATTGTGACACCCCTAAAATAACCTCATGACCCCTCTGCAACTCCCTTTTCGGTCAGGACCCCCAGTTTTAGAAATGCTGGTCTTCACCCGTGAAATCGGTACAGTATAGGGTAAAAGCACACAAAAGACCAGATTTCGCAGGGGGAGATCAGATTTCATGGTCCGTGACACATTTTTCATGGCTGTTAATTTGGTAGGGCCCTACCAATGGGTAGACCAATGTCTTCAGCTTTCTCTGGTCAATGCAATGACAGTGTTGACTAGTGGGCAGGAAATCGCATTCAGTTCTCTTCAATTATAGAATGGGCACAGGGACAAATGGGCCTTGTAGGAAGGAGCCATATAGAGTTGGGGAGAAATGAATAAGAATAATAGGGATGAAAGAAGAACCTAGAAAGAAAAGAAAAGAAGATGTTTTTATTGAGTAATTAAACCTTCCTAAGTGAATGCTTCACAGATCCTATCTCAGGTGTCTTTTGGAATAATCTCTAGAACAAGCAATGTAGTTCTTTTGGCTGTAGCCATTATTAAATGGAATGAGGTGAAGGTCTTTCTAGGTGGTTATTTTTCTTATGATGATATTTAATTATAAATGTAAAAATATTTCTTATGTCAGCCACAGAGTATAGAAGTCCTCAGTGCTGAATTCAAATGTTGAAACTACACATTTTGACTTTTCCAAATCAAAATTTTTCCGAATTTCCATTTTTAGTGACAAATTTCAAAATTTCAGCGATATATCACAATCTGGGACAAAACCAAATGTTAAAATCTTGGAATTTCCAACAGGAAATTCTGAAGTTTGCTCACTCTGTTGAAGACGTGATGGAATCTAAACTAATTCACTGGGTACATTACTAGATGAAGCATAATGAATGAATAAAGGGCTCCTGTTAAGCAATGGAAGTGTTTTTGGTGGTTTTACTCATAGCAGAATATATATCTGTACTTATCAGGTGGCAAGCTTTTTTACTTGTGTGGGGTTTTTGTACTGATTATTTTACAAAAAACAAAAAAACAAAAAACATACTATAAGGATGATCCTCATTCGGTGTAACTGCAGTGGAGTTATAGTGATTTATGCTGGCTGAGAATCTGGCCCTACATTTCTATCTACCAAAGTACTATTGAAATAGAATGCCTAGAAGCCTTACTCTAGGGGGTATTCCAGTCATGTTGTTGTGTTTGAGCAAAAAACACACTGAGTTCTTTGGAAGATTTTAAGAATTAGAGAAGTGAGAAATGGATATATAAAAAAGGAATCAACAACTGAATGTTAAGCCTGAGTTCATTATTCTAGATTTCACCCTATAATTGAAGGACCATGATGATAAGCTGTAGTCCTAATAATATTTATGTTCTCACACAAATTGAAATCCCTCATGTACTAGTCAAAAAGCTAACTTTTTTTTAACGCCTCTCTTAGGGCTTGTCTACACTACCACGCGGGGTCGATCTAAGATACGCAACTTCAGATATGTGAATAATGTAGCTCAAGTCGACATACTTGGATCTATTTACCACAGTGTCTTCACTGCGGTAAGTCGACAGCTGATACTCCCCCTTCGACTCTGCTTGCGTTTCTCATTCTGGTGGAGTACCGGAGTTGACGGGAGAGCACTCAGCAGTCGATTTATCACATCTATACTAGACTAGACGTGATAAATCGACCCCTGCCGGATCGATTGCTGCCCACCGATCCGGCGGGTAGTCTAGTCAAGCCCTTAGAAGCTTTAGTGTCGTCATCTCACACCCTCCTGTCATCTTGCTCTGCAGATTGTTGTGTGTTGGAAATGCTGTCAGCTCTGATGTATGTGGGCACTGTTTGCTTGGCCTTGTCAACATCAACAATGGAGCATTTTAAGATTTGTGATAGAAAAATGGCAAGACTGAAAAATAAATATTAAATCTATGGGCTGAGATTTTCAGAGCCACATAAGGGATTGGATGCCCAGTTCCCATTCATTTTAATGCCAGCTGGGTAGCCAGCTACATGGCTCTGAAAATCTAAGCCATAATGTTTTAATAATATCTTGCATTTATATTACCTCTCAGCCATGGAATGTAAAATGCATTAACCCTTTATATAACATAGGCAGGTTGTGTTTTACTGATATTACGTATGGGGAAACAGAGGATTAAGTGACTTGCCTACAGTCTCACAATGAGTCTGTGGCAAAACCAGGAATACAGTTGAATCCTGACTCCCACTTCCATGCTCTGATCAGTAGACTATGCTGCTTTATTTCACAGTTTAAACTGCACTGGCTTGGAAGTATGTGTACTGGATTTTTCTTTGATAATGGGATGCATACCTGGGTTTTATTTCTTTGTGTCTACAGGCAGTCAGGTTCTTGTCTATTTTTCTGTTCATGGGCAGTCCCAGCTGAGAGGTCTGCTAATTTCATTGGATTTGACAGACAAAAATATTAGGGATACAGTTTTGAAACTGAAAAGTACCGTGCTTTAATAAACTGTGGTTCTCTAGTCCAACACAAGGATAAAATTCATTCCAGACGTTGTGTTCAAATGGAACAGATTATGAATGGAAGCATAGCTTTAGGATTGTATTTCAGCTTTAGTATGCAGTTTGGGATTGTGTTATTTCCAATGTATATAAGAATATATATTTTATAAGCAGTCACTCCCCTATTCCCTAAAATTGTTCAAATATAAAATCTATCACACTGCAGATAGTTTACAGATGTTTGATGGTACAGAAGGAAATTTGACTGCTACCGCAAGACACATGTTACCATTTTGTCTATATTTTAGATACTGAAAAGCTGTATATTTGACTACCGGGAGATGTTGACCAGTAATTAGAACAGGAGTGGGGTGGGAGTCCTATCTCCTGACTTCCATTCTCAGTTCTGCCACTGTCTTGCTATATAACATTGGGCAAGTTATTTAAATATTCTTTGCCTTAGATTAGTCAACTGTAAAATGGTGATAATTCTAATTGACTACCTCACAGGGTAGTGGCTTCATTAATATTAGTTGGTAAAAGCACTATGCAATGTTTAGATGAAAGGTACCATATGCAGTAAATGTAAAGTATTATAATTTACATGTTCTATTGAACTAACTAAAGGGAATAACATCATATTTACCAAAGAAACAAACAAAAAATAAAATCAGATCTGTTTCAGCAGTATATATTTGGAAATGTGGGAGCCCTGTGCTGAAGTTTACAAGCTTTTCTAGCCACTACTTAGAGACGCAACAGCTGAGAAATATATGCTTAAAAGTAAAGAAGGAGCCAAAACCTGCTGTCAGTTAAACTTTTTGTGGTTTCACCCACTACTGAAAACCCTTAGCTTTTAAATCTCTCAGATGGCTTGCACTATAACATTGACAAAGGAAAAGTATTAGATGCAAAACTTCACATAAAATAGAAAAGCTTACGCAGAAAGGTTTTATATGTGATTTTACAGCTGTTAGCCACAAACTTTAAACCGCTTTCGACTTTCTCATGCCTTATTTGGGAAGATGCTGTGTTCCTGTAAGTTTTGCAGAGCAATGATAAATTATGTTCTAAGCTCATACTTATCTCTCTCTGTTCCTACCATTTTTCCAGAGGTCAGTTTTCAAACACACAACTACCTGATTTCTTTTCTTTTCTTAGATTAATGTGACTCTTTGTTTTTATTATTTCTATGGGGCTGTCTCAAACTTCAGAGTGAAAGCAGAGATGTTAGAGGCTACTATTTCAAAAGTGGAGGCCTGAATTGTGCATGACCAAATGTGGGATTTGTAGGTGCAATTTAGGCAGCTGATTTTGAAAAATTGGCCTGCAGTATGCTCATATATTGGGACACATCTTCGACAGATGTAAATTGATGTGGCTCAGTCAAGCTCAATAGATCTATACCAATTTACATTAGCTGAGGGTCTGGCCCATTGTTGTGTATGAAAGGGGACCATGGAGGAAATTTTAGCTCGAGCTTGTGAAGTGATGTGCGTGTGGCAGCTAAATTTTGCCCAGTTGAAGATTATACTGATAACCTGGCAAGAACTCAAAGGCAGCATTTAATTTGCATTAAATGGAGCACATTGTAGCTGTCCTTGTCTTTAATACAGAAGTTTGACTTCTAGAGCTTTCAGGTCCCAACATGGGTCAAAGTGGATCATTGCATGCTGGTAGCTGCTGTTCAGTGAGCTGAACCTCTCCATTAAATATGAAAGGGCCTTGGGCTGAACTACAGAACTCTGTGGACTGCATTTGGCCCATAGCCTCATGTTGGCTACTCCTGGATTTGTAGGACACAGTGTGAGTTTGAAAAGCAGTCCTTTCACAAATCAAAGGGCTGATACTGTCTTTCTTAACTTCGTCGGTGCTTGAATGCAGGTTTCTTTCTGCCACCCTCTTCCTTCTTCTGCATGGTGAGATTGACTAGATATATTCAGGTGTTCTAGTCATTTCAATGAATGTCTATGGAGTATTGCTGCTGGGACACGTACATGTCCTGGCAGCTAATGTGAGGGTTAATTACATACTTTCTGAGGCCAAGATACAAATCTATGCTTTTAAGTGGCGAATGATCCTGCTGCATCTGCAGCACAATGCAAGACTTAATTGCTGTGCACAAGCTTTTTCTCAGCAATGATGGAGGGAGAAAAGTAGGCCAGCCACGTTTGGCTTGAAAGTAGACAACCACCTAAAATGACATCATTCAGGGCAACAGCAAAGACATAGGAGGGTGGGGAATGGAGTCCTTCCAGAACTCAAAGTGGAGCCATTATTAATTAATGTTGTATACAGTACCTAGAGATACTATACTGATGGGTACTTTGGAACAGCCGAGTCAGATAGATTAGTTACTAGATTAATGGTGAAGCTTGTTTTAGACACCATGAAGAATCTTTCCAACAAAGGTGATGCTAATAGTTGCTTGTTGAAATGCTATGGCCTATGTTATGTGGGAGGTTAGACTAAAAGTGTACCATGGCCCCTTCTATCCTTAAAAGCTATGAATCTTGAACACACAAATTCCTGTAAATACCTGTGGTCTTTATGGGATCCCTTCTGCTATCCAGTGGATAACACTGATTTTTGTCTGTTACTTAGTGCAAAAGCATATGGAGTGGCTTTTTGTATTTTTGTATATTGACTCTTGTCTCATAGGACATTGAACTATCCCCGATGAAATTCTATCAGACACCTTAACAATCTACCATAGATGCAGAAAGTGGGAAGATCTTTACCCCCGCAACCACAAATATAAACTGAAGCTTAGTGCCAGTTTTTACTAGAAATCCTTATAGGGCATCTGGAGTTCGATACAGCAATATTTGTTATCATTCCACTTGCTTGGCTGGTTTACATAGAATAATAGTGAGATTTCAAGAGCAAATTCCATGCTAGTGATGGACAATATCCACTGTCCTGGAGGATTAAAATCAACACCAGTCCCAATCAGATCCCTTTTTCCTTACTCCTAATGACTATAGCTGGACTTTCTCTTGGGCAGCAGGCAACAGAATTTCTTTGAACTCCATATCAACGGTGTGGTTTATATAATTTCATGAGATCATTTTCTATCACATAATTACACTGATTTTTGTGTTAGATGCCTTTACATTTTACTTTTATCATGTACATTTTGTGAAATTATTATCATTTAATATTTGTATTACATTATCACCTAGAGGCCCCAATAAGGAATTGTGGTTCCATTGTACTAGTCATACATACAACAAAAAGTCCTTGCCACAAAGTGTTTCTAATCTATCTCATGTCATTGCCATCTCTATTATCTGTGTTTGTTGTCGTCTATGTTAGGCAGAGGCAATATGGTCTAGTGGACAGGGTGCTGGGCTGGGACTCATGACCCTGGGTTCTGTTCCTGTCCTGTTGCTGACCTACTGGGTGAATGGGGGCAGGTCATTCCACCAAGTAGTGTTTGTTTCCCCCTCTGCTTTTTGTATTGCTTTTCTATTTAGATTATAATTTTTGGGGGGCAGAGATTTACTATGTGTGTGTACAGTGCCTTGCACAACGGGAGCTTGATCTCAGCTGGGTCCTGAGGCAACACTTTAATGCAAATAATAAATAATTATTTATATCATAGCAAAAGTTTTGCTTTCATGTTCCTGTTAGTTAAAGTCCTCTTGAAGAGTTTGGAGTTGGGGCAGATGGCTGGGTACTGTATTGATGGATTTTTATGCTTGTGCATAATCCTTCACACATAAAACATTTGTTTAGATTTCTTTTGATTGTTGTATTGATGTTGCGGTGTGTATTTGCATAATATTGAGAAAAGCAAACCAATATACTAGATAACGTTGAGGGATTGCATGGGTCTTATATTTCAAGTTAAAACTCAGGAATTCATAAAGTCACATATGCTAACGATGGGTTTAACTTTCTCCATTGGAAGTCATTCTACGTTACAGGTTGGTTTTAATCACGCACGTGTGACTTTTCTGGTCCACAAATATTAATGCTGATATTCGATGACAGCATTATTTCATGATAGTTTGAAATGCTAAGCAGTATGGGAAGAGAGAATGAATGGTGCTAATTCATTAGCTGTTGCCACTATGTCATTTTACAAGAGGAGTGGTTTAGCATTGCATACAAAATAGTTAGCTATTCCTGTAAAAGGCTCGAAATCAATGGTCTGCATGTTAGAAATGTAGGACTTGCAGTTTTTAATGCAAAATTAATTAACTTTACGTTTCAAGCAGTACTCTCAAATTACATGATTGATAATATTTATCCAAATTGGAAAAATGTGTTCTCCCATCTCCCGGGATTAAACTTGCATAAAAGGTCTACTAGGCTCTCAGCTGGTGTAAATCAGTGTAGCTCCACTGAAGCCAGCTGAGAATCTAGCCAAGCTATGAGTAAACATATCAAGTTGCTGGGAAAAAAGGGAAAAATTCTTTAAATTGTTTTAAAAGATTTTGGGAATGCTGAGCACAAGAATTGCTACGTGTCACAACAAGACCAGTGTTCTAACTGTGGCCAGTGACAGATGCTTCAGAGAAAGGCATAAACTCCCCCGTAATGCACTTAGCTGTAAACTGGAGGGGGGAAATTTTCTTCTTGATGATGATTTTATGCCTTGAATTAAGGGTGAAGGTCAACATCAGAGCAAAATTAAAGAGAGGAAACCACACAGAGCTGTAGTGTTGCACAATCATTTCACAGTCTAACCAAACTGATTTGATTCAGAATTCCCAAGTGTCAGGGGAGTAAGAGAAGCATTAGAGTTTTGAAATAATACCAAATCAATGCAGCTAACATGAATGATGGCCACTAATGTAATGACATTTGGATAAGGCCTCTGAAAATAATATAATTAATCTTCTGTTTTTAAAAAAGAGAGAGCGATAAATAGGTTACAGCATGTTCTTTCTGTGTTTGGATGGGGAACACATTGCACCCAGAACTCATAAGGGTAAATTTCACTTTGGTTGTGGGGGTGAATGTAGGTGAGTGTAAGTGTTTGGTAAGAATATGGATCTAGGCATCCGATTTTCTCCATGCAGTTCTCTATGATGAAGAATACTGGTACCAGGCTGAGTTTTCTTCTCTTATTCTGCAATAGTAACAAAAGTGAGATACCACACATAACAGCTAAATTACACACATGCCAGTTGGTCTTCATAGGGCCCACTGCCCCTTTGGCTTTTTACATGAATGCTGCACTAAATATTGTGGTTCAGAAGTCTGCATTGCACTGTGTTTCTTGTGGAACTTGCTCTGTAACTACTAGCAGATGATGAAGCATTTCCTGAGGTATAGTGAATGTGCACTTTTATCTTAGTGAGCAGCTCATTGTATGAATGCTTTAAAATAGCTGTTTCTTTTAATGTGTATGCAATGTGTGCCCCAAGGAGATACACAGTTTAGGCACAGACTGTCTCTCTTTTCCCTCTGGGATATTTATAAATCAATAATTCTAAGAAACCTAGGGCAAAATTCTGTGCCTGGATTCTCACTGTGGATTATCTGAGGGGAAGCAGGAAACCAGGATTTAACCAGTCCACAGCATGGAAGCCACAACAATATAACCAATCTGCGGAGTGGATCAGAGAGCAGAAATTTGCCTGGATCTCTCAGGATGAGGTCACCAACCTGCAGCAAGCATCTAAGAATAGGATTTTGCCCAGAGTCTGCTCTGTTTTACCAGTATAAATCCAAACTAATTCTACTGAGGTCAACTGAATTACTCTGGATTTAGTCCAGTAGGACTGAGAGAAAAGTTTGTCCCATTACGTTTTAGTTTATGCTATTTCAGTGAGTACAAATTATGACACTGCTCAGTGGAATTTTGCAGAAAATGCTATTAATTGTTCTCACTTCATCTTTGCCGCACGCAAAAGGCCCACTTGCCTCTTTCAGTTTCAGCTGGAGACTTTGGTCCGTTCCCCCTTTTAGCTCAGACTCCTTTGGTAGAGCTCATAAGGGTAAAAACGCAAGGAAATCTGTAGGAGGGAGTATTGAAAGCCGAGTATCAAAGCATGTGGGATGTTTTTGAAGTAACCTAGCTTTGAAAGTTTGTAATTCAGCTAAATTACAAGAATGAACAAATTTATGAACTAATCCTTAATATGTTCATTTTAAAACACGGAGCAGTGGTTAAATCTGTTTGTTATGGTTTCCCTTTTAAAGGTTTTCTAAATTCACATATTCAATCAAATTTTTTTATTGCTGAAATGGTTAGTTTACATGGTTATTTGTCCAAACTATGAATCTTCAACTCAGTTGCTTTTTCCATCTTAACATATGAATGGGAAAGGTGGAAATTCACCAAAGGTACTGACAGTTTAAATGAATTTGAAAGCAAATCCCTTAGAAAAATACTAGATATTAAATTAAATTTATTTATAACAAATGCTGAGATTAATGAGAGTGTAACTTTATTGGTAGTTATCCAGAAAAAAGGATAGAAATATCTGGGACACCGGTTAATAATGAAGCCAGAGCATCTGCCATGGCAGTCATGCCATTGGGCAGCTGGAGAAACACATAAAAGGGGCTGATTGAAATAAAGAGAAGGAACATGCGTGGGACTTACCCACACCGAGGACATGCATAGAGCAGCCTAGGATAGATAGTCATGGTGGAGCCTTGTTTGTGCCCTAAGCAATGTCTGATGGTGACTGGGGGATTCACATTTCGTTTTGCTTGTTAGTGAATCATGGAACACCGTTTTTCTTATGCCATTCCCAGTACACCCAGCTATTTTGGCTGGGAAGCCCTGCTGTCTAAATATACTTTTTGTTTAATAGGAGAAAATGGTACAGTAGATTCTTCTGGAGTAGACTTGACTTGAAAGGCTCCGTTCATCTTTCTAGAGAGGAGAAGAGCAATTTTTGTTTGAATTCACAAAGAAAATAGAACATTGTAAGTAGCTCAAAAAGCTGTGATTGACCCACATTCCAGGGGAATCATAAAGGGATTTAGATTAGAAGGAAAGTGTGATGCAACCAAGTCTAAAAATGCTGATGAACTTCCAGAGAGAACTGCACAGAACCTAGGAGCTTATTTTAGAAGCAATCTGTAGAAAACGGTTTTGTGCATGTGCTTTGGAAGCTAGGCAGGTAGATCAGCCAGGATTATCTGTCTGCTGTGCCCATAGGAAGTAAATGTGCTGGAGTTTCTACAGCTATGTATATGGTTAATTCTGAAAGACCTTATCTCACTTCCCTTACCCTCCCCCACCATGTTAGTGTGGGATCTTCTGCACCCAGCCCTGAGCAAGGACAAATGTTAGAATAGCTCTCATCATCCTGAGGCAGAGACTTGGGTTTATGGGCCAATCTGAGCAAAGCCTTTGGATTTTAACTTACTTCTTCATTCAGAGTCAACTTTTTTAATTTTCATCCCCACTTCCTGGCTTCCTCTTATGCTTATAGAATTCACTGTTGCTATTAAGAACTGTTCTTCAAATGAGACTTTTCAAACTTATTTCCCAAATGTTGAATATTCTGAATCTATTGGGCAGAATTAACTACACAGGGCTCATGTTTTTGTTTGTATTTTCTTAATTTCTATCTGTTTTAGCCTGGCCTCCAATACAGTAGTATCTGAGCACCTCACAATCTTCAGTGTAGTTATTCTTACAACACCCTGTGAGATAGGACAGTGCTATTATCCTCATTGTACTGATGGGGAACTGAGGCACAGAGACTAAGTGATTTGCCCCAGGTTTACACAGGAAGCCTGTGGTGAAGAGAACCGAACTCTGATCTCCTAAATTCCAGGCTAGCACCCTAATCACTGGACTGTCCTTCCTCTAGTTTGCATCTTCCGTCTCCACTTTGAAAATTGTGGAGTTATGAAAAGTACATTATGATGTCATCATCATCTGAAGGTCCATCCTGTGACCCCTTTAAGGGACGTTCTGCTCATCATGAGATCTAAGCCTAAGAGAATCTGACTTCCTTGACCTTTATGGAATATGCAAAAAATGAACAGAAAAGGAGATGTTTACCAAATACTTTTTATTGGGGAAAAATGTTTAATGTTGTCATATTAATTTTTATTTTTAATGAAAAGTAATACTATTAGCCTTAACAAAAACACTCAATAGACTCCCTAATTTCAAATCAGTTAAATGTGAACTATTAATAATAACACCAGATCTGTAAATATCATGTCTAGTAAAAAGTGCCCCCTACACTGGGATTAAAATACAAAGCACCATAAATTTACAATACCTGACAGGTGTCCTCTATTTCTTTTTGCTGCTGGTGTGGTTTAATAACCTATGGTTAGTTTGTCCTGAAGTCCAGATGGCCAAACTCTCATTGTTTTCAAGTGGAAGCTGGGTTGGACCCTTTCATCCTTACTACTCCAGACAAAACTACATTGATTTTAGGAAAAAGGGAACTTCAGGATTCAGACCAATGGTATTAGCAATATGTTCCATGATAAAGTTCATGGAAAATAATGTACAGTCCCATTACTGGGAAATAGTTTATTTAGGCATCATGCATCTAGAAACTTTACAGCTGTGAGCCATAATTTGCTGATGTGGTAGGGGAAGCTGAAATCACAGGGTGGAGAAGTGTAATGAAATGTTTGTACAGTTAGGCCTGAGCTGATTGAGCTTTTGAGGTGACAAGTTTGTTTGGCTTTAAGTGGTTTTCTAAATCAAAATCTGATCCAGGAGACCTGAATTCAACGTTTCACTTGGAATGAAGGTGACTGCAGTAGGGTGTGTTTATAGATAGGGCTCTATCAAATTCACAGTCAATTTCATGGTCAAAGGATTTTAAAAATAAAAAAGTCATGATTTCAGCTATTTAAATCTGAAATTTCACAGTGTTGTAACTGTAGGGGTCCTGACCCAAAAGGGAATTGTGGGGGTGGGTGGGTTGCAAGGTTATTGTGGGGGTAGGACCCTCAGTATTGCCACCCTTACTTCTGTGCCACTGCGGGTGGCAGCACTGCCTTCAGAGCTAGCTGGCCAGAGAGCAGCAGCTGCTGGCTGGGAGCCCAGCTCTGAACACCAACAACAGCACAGAAGTACGGATGGCATGGTATGGTATTGCCACCCTTACTTCTGCGCTGCTGCCTTCAGAGCTGGGCCCTTGGCCAGCAGCCACCACTCTTTGGCCACCCAGCTCTGAAGGCAGCAGCACAGAACTAAGGGTGGCATGGTATGAGTTGCCATCCTTACTTCCACGCTGCTGCTGGCAGGGCGCTGCCTTCAGAGCTGGGTGGCTGGCCAGCAGTCGCTGCTCTCCAGCCACCCAGTTCTGAAGACAGTGCAGAAGTAAGGGTGGGCAATACCATGACCCCCCTACAATAACTTCGCAACCTCCCCACAATCCCCTTTTGGGTCAGGGTCCCCAGTTTGAGAAATGCTGGTGTCCCCCCCCACCCCCCTGTGAAATCTGTATAGTATAGGATAAAAGTACACAAAAGACCAGATTTCATGGGAGAGACTAGAATTCACCGTCCGTGACGCGTTTTTCACAGCCATGAATTTGGTAGGGCCCTATTTATAGAAAAGATTTTTTTTTCTAATTTGCCCCTCTCTTTCTGCTTAGACATGCAAGTTTCCTACGAGCCTGAATGGCATGGCTACAGTAATAGTGGATATGGAGTTCTTCCACAGATAGGTCACTGATTTAAATCCTTATCAGTAGGATCTCTGATTTTATTGTCTAACAGCACACTGAATAATGGGGCTTTTGGCTGAAGCAATGTACATTTCAAAGGAAAGATTTAGCTGTCAAATTAGTTTTTCCTTCCACGAGAAAAAGAAATGCCTCTGTTAAAGCATGATGTGGTGCCTTGGGCTGGTGTGAAGTCAAAGCCTCCTTGTTGACAATATTTTTGGGGTGAGGGTAGGTGGGTTATAATTTATTTAAAGATGTTGGCTCCGTGTTTTCTGTATATTGCAGAAGGACACACCTTTCTAAAGTGTGGGTCTCTGAAAAGAGATTGTAGTGTAGTAAATTACATTGTGGGATTGCCTATTGATTCTCATAGCAAATGCACTCATTTCATGACTCCAGAAAGGATTCTTCTAACTGCCTGAACACTCCACCCATTTGAGCAGGTGAATTATGCTGCAGGAAAATGTTTAAATACATTTGGCTTTTTTTGGAAGATGCCTATCCAAGTATTTACTTGCACTCACTCTGATTAGCTTATGTGCTCATATACTGAATGAATTACGTGCTTAGACCATGAAGTGTTTCCTCTGTACGCACTGTGTTTATGGGGGGTAATCTTTTCAAAAGTGCTCAAGTGACTTAGATGCTTAAGACTTGTTGAAAGTCAATGGGAGTTAAGCTCTTAAGTGCCTAAAGACATTTCTGAAAACAGTACTAAGGCTTCTAAATGACTTAGGTGCTTTAAAAAAATTTTACCCAGTATGTCTATGAATAGTAATATTCTTTATCATTATTCACAACTGGTATTTAGGGCTTGACTGTGATTCTCCATACATGGCCACCCAAGAGAGTAAAGGAGCATTTGCAGGGCTTATCCGGATTATGAGTCTGGGCACAGGGGGCTGGGGAGGAGCAGTGACTGTGTACCAGTGCAAGTGTTTGTGTAGGGGGAGTAAGCAGAGCCATGGCTCCATTCTCCATTTCACACATCTCCCCCATATTCCAGGTAGTGAATCTGGCAAGGGCAGGGGAGTATGCGGTGTCTGGTAATGATGCAACACAGGATGTTTCCTCCCCACTACACTTAACAGGAGCTCTGGAGGAATTGTGACTTTCAGGGGGTGTGTCTGTTCCTTTTCAGAGCTGCTGTGGGATTTGCACAGCTACACGCCATCTTCGCATGGGGCTGAGAGTAAACTCTCAATCTAGCTGTCAAATAGCAGCACTGTGCTCAGTGATTCACAAAACGTGGAACAAGCCCATCTCTGCCCTGAAGAAGTCTAACACATGGAAAGGACTTATTTATTAGTTAAAGTTTGTACAGTACTTTGAAAATATAAAGTGTTTGATATCATGAGTGTTAAATCTTATTAACCATAAGAATAAATTTGCAAAGTGCAATGGTCTCACTTCAAAAGTGTGCTATCATAGCTAGTGTCCCCAAGAACACTTTATCAATGGCACTGTTCTGGCCCAGCTACGTCATTTATAGGATTTGTTCCTCCTTGCAGCTGTTTTTTAAAGGCTGAAAGGCTCTGTTTCAGTTTATAAATGAGTATTTCTCCAATACTTGTATCTGTTGTCACTGTTCAGGTCCAAATAGTCATCTCCACATGGAAAATAAAGCTTTAAAAATAACCCTATACATGGAACCAATTGGAATGATCTTTTGAGCAGTGAGTCGAAAACGTCAGCCACATTTGAGCTGCTATTTGTAAAGTTTTGTAAGCTGTGTTTCCTGTGGAAATACATAGCTCGGTGTTGACAGTGGGAACGGAGCAGAGAGAGATTTGGGATATCGTTACATAACAAAAGGTATTTCATTATTCTTTATGTCTTGGCTCTGATTTTCTCAGTAGAACTGGAAATGGCCAGAACTTGCTGCTATTAAAGAGGACACCTGAAATTCTGGTGCTGCTGGTATCAGAAAGATATTTTACTTTTTTATTTTTTAAGAGAATTTCTGTCACTCCCCTGAGAATCAGACTATATTGACTTCTTACTAGGAAAACCCTTCAAATTATTAGGAAAACATAGCTGTCTGGAGCAGCAGAGATAATGCACTGAAAGTGTGTGCAGTAAAACTTAAGCCTCAGATTTTTCTGAAATGATCCAGATTTATATCCACCCAGGTGTTTTCTTTAGTGTTTTACTCCATATACAGTCACTCTGGTGATTCAGCTGAGCACCTCGCAGTGTTTTTCATATCCTGTAGTTTTCTTCCCAAGATCAACAAAAAGATCTTTTGCATGATGCTTGCATGAAACTGGATACAGATAATCCTTGATTGATCTGTATGGATGTCCTTTCTATGCTGAGTGCTTCCTTCACACGAAACAGCAAAGATTTACCCAAGGAGCACTGAGTAGGGAGAGTTAAGATTGTCATAGATATTAAACACAAAAGACAGACATATTTCCAAAATAAAATTATGAGTCGTCTATAGGAGATATGACAGTGTCAGACGGGACAACTGTAAGAGAGCAGACAATGAACTCTAAGTGAGATGAAGGGTGAGCCAGGGAAATCAGGGGACCATCCTACCCCTGGGAATCTGGGGACTACCTAGCTTCCCTCATTCCCTCAGGGGTTCAGAGACCTGTTCTAGAGCAGCACACACAAAGGACCTCCAAGGGGAATTTGAAAGTAGCACGGGATATAGAACACACTGGACCTGTCATGAAGGCACAGCCCATTCAGAGGTCACCCTAACCACAAACAGGGCAAGACTCCCTGCAACCTCAAGGTCCCGGGACTGGGGGAGCCTTGATGAGGCCCTAGCAGAAGAGATGGGACGCTGGCCACTGCAACAGGGATTTTATTTCTTCTTCCTCTCCTGGGAGTAGCGAGGGCAGAGCGGAAGGCAGGTATATCAGCCTTAGAACAGTGAAAGCCCTTTTCCCCATGAGCTGAAAAGGGATTACCTCAGGTCAACTAGGAACACCTGAGTCCAATTAAGGACTGCCCCCTGTGATCTTTCAAAATCCCTTTTCTGGTGAGGTGGGGGGAGGAGATATTGCAGACAAGCAGCAGCAGGCTAGTGGCCCCAGGGAGAAAAGGCTTCTCCTGGCGGAAAGCTGCTCTCCTCCCTATAGGGGAAGCAACCATGCTAAGGGACTGTGTGGGGAAGGACTGACACCCAGAGGCCAGCATAACAAGGCAACTCCCCAGAGAAGGGACAGGGAAGAGGTATCCCTGTCCTTTGTTAGGAACTTGTTTCTTTTTGTTTGGATGAAAAGTACTCCTGGGGCCTATCCTGAGGCCCACCTTGCAAATATTGAAGAATAAAAACCTGAGTTAGGAATAAAATCTCCCCAGAGTGGGACTGATTTATTCCAGGTCCCCACTGCCGGAGGCAGAAACACTGAGCCTGGCAAAGCAAAGGAGGTTCCTTGCCAGAGAGACTGTGCATCCTAGTCCCTTGACGATTTATGCTCATAATTCCAATTACTATTAAAGAACATTATCAGCATGAGTGCCCCTCAATCAACAGTTGATTAGCTCACCACAAGAGTATTACATTTTAAATATATCATTTCATTGATTAGTAAATTTGGTAACACAGAAGATCTTTGTTTAGTACTAGAAGAACTGAAGGAATGACAAAAGCTGAAACGGGTCAAAATTGATGTAGTTTTGAATGTCCTAAACAAGGCAAAACTAAAACACAATATTTTGTCTGTATAGCACATGGCACAATGCGACTCTGACCTAGTTGAAGCTTCTGTGTGCACTGTACTGCTTCCCGTAATAATAAGTAATTGCAAGCCAAGCTGTCACAGAAAGGTTAACTGAGGTGGGTTGAGTTTTGAGTGAACTTGTGCCAGTTTATGGTACTGATGGGAAACCCTGTGGAACTCGGTATGTCAGACCTGATACAAGACAAAACGGGGTAGCTTCAGTTCAGTTTTGCTTTCAGTTTTTGGATTTGTTAATTTATCAAACCAAGAAAAAAGGTTTGAATAAAACTGAAACTGCAGAGTTTTGGCATGCTATAAATCTCATAATATAATTATGTACCTTTTTGTGGCTTGTATTTATAATATGACATGGACAATTTTATTACAAAAGCATTATGTACACTATGTACACTATAGAGAGCACTCTAGCAAATTCACTTGTTTATAGATTCCAAGGCTAAAAGAGACCACAGTGATCATCAAGTCTTATATCCAGTGTAACACAGGCCATAGAACCTCCCCAAAATAATTCCTAGAGCATATCACATAGAAAAACAGCCAATCTTGATTTTAAAATGGTCAGTGATGGAGAATCCACCACAACCCTTGGTATGAAGTCTTTGAAGTCTTTAAACCACGATTTGAGGACTTCAATAGCTCAGACATAGGTGAGAGGTTTTTTGCAGGAGTGGTGGGTGAAATTCTGTGGCCTGCGTTGTGCAGGAGGTCAGACTAGATGATCATAATGGTCCCTTCTGACCTAAATATCTATGAATCTATGAATCTATGTAGTTCCAATGGTTAATTACTCTCATGATTTTTTTTTTACACCTTATGTCCAAGTCTGGAATTTGGCTAGCTTAATCTTCCAGCCATTGGATCATTTTATACCTTTCTCTGCTAGCTTGAAGAGGTTATTATTGAATATTTGTTCCCCATGTAGATATGTATACATAGAAATCAAATCACCCTTTAACCTTCTCTTTGTTGAGCTAAATAGATTGAGCTCTTTGAGTCTCTTACTCTAAGGCAGTGGTTCCCAAACTTGTTCCGCCACTTGTGCAGGGAAAGCCCCTGGTGGGCCGGGCCGGTTTGTTTAGCGGCCGTGTCCGCGGGTTTGGCCGATCTCGGCTCCCAGTGGCCGTGGTTCGCTGCTCCAGGCCAATGGGAGCTGCTGGAAGTGGTGCGAGTGCTTCCAACAGCTCCCATTGGCCTGGAGCAGCGAACCGCGGCCAGTGGGAGCCGCGATCGGCCGAACCCGTGGACGCAGCAGGTAAACAAACCAGCCCGGCCCGCCAGGGACTTTCCCTGCACAAGGGGCGGAACAAGTTTGGGAATCACTGCGCTAAGGTATGTTTTCTAATTGTTTAATTGTTTTCGTGGCTCTTTTCGGAACCCTCTCCAATTTATCAACGTCCTTCTTGAATTGTAGGCTCCAGAACTGGACACACTATTCCAGAAGGGGGTCACACCAGTGTCAAATATAGATCTAAAATAATTTCTGTAACTCCTTCTAGAGACTCCCATTTATGCATCCCAGGATCACATCAGCTCTTTTGGCTACAGTATCATATTGGCAGCTCATGTTCAGCTGATTATCCGCCATGACCCTTAAGTGTTTATCAGTCACTGCCTCCCAGGATAGAATCCCCCATTGTGTAAGCATGGCCTATATTCTTTGTTTCTAGATGTATACATTTACATTTAGCCATATTAAAATGCACATTGTTTGCTTTCACCTAGTTTATCAAGCATGCCAGACCACTCTGACTCAGTGACCTGCCCTATTCCCTATTTACCACTGCCCCAATTTATTTGTCCTCTGCAAACTTTATCAGTGATGATTTTCTGTTTTCTTTCAGGTCATTGATAAAAATGTTAAATAGTATAAGGTCAAGAACTGGTCCCTGCCAGACCCTGCTGGCTCAATGATGTTTACAATTACATTTTGAGACCTAGCCAATTTTAATCCATTTAATGTGCACCTTGTTAATTTTATATCATTCTAGTTTTTTAATCAAAATGTCAAGTCAAACACCTTACAGAAGTCTAACCATATTACATCAATATTATTACCTTTATCTCTTGTTGAAGGACATTTTCTATATGAGGTTTATTAATTAATAATTAGTACTTTAGATAGGGTGTGTGTACACACACACACACCTGTACATATATGTATATACATAAACACTGTATGTCATTCATCTGTGTGCAAATTCCTCCCCCTCTTCCCGCTGACACATTTCAGCCAATGGTACTGTAGTAAGCAATTGAATTGAAGAGAAGGACTGTTAAAGAGACAGAGGAAGAAAGAAGACTATGCGGGTGTGATATCATCTGTGATATCAACTCACCACTTTGCAGTGAGCCATGTTGTTCATAGAGCAGATGGAGAGGAGAAGAGAATATTTGTGTACTATTTTGAGGGTTTGGGTTTTTACGGCTTGATACTATATAGCTGATAGCTCAGGGTCTGATTGTTGTTTGGGGCAGGGACAGTCTTTCTCATAAATGTTTGTACATTTCATAGCCCTGGCACAATGGGGCCTCTTGGGTTCTACTATAATGCAAATAAAAAATAAATATTTTGATATTTATTTCCTATCAGTGACTTCCATGTCAGTCTTACTCAGTTTACAAATCAGAACAAGGCTGGGATAGCCACCACCTGCTCCAGTACAATCCAATTTAATAAAATCAGGCCCTGTTCTTTGTGTTTCATACACTAACCCCATTAAGGAAGTCTGGACTGTTGATGATGTGTGAAGGAGCAGAATAGAATCCAGTTTTGCTCTATAGCTATATGATCTCTGTAGCACTGAGAGTAGTAAAGTCTTGTTTTGTCAGCTAACATGTAGATGAGACTCATAAGACATATTAGCAGTAGATATATGCACTGCTAAAGATGCGGTTTAAACAGAGCTGCTTTCTGACCATAACCATGCTTTAAGAGAGCCAATAAAGATTATTTGTAGGGAACAGAACCAAATTAGATCTCCTCAGCATTAAACCTAAATCTGTAAGAATGCAGAGAGAAGCATTAATGATGCTTTCACTGGGAGGAATGTGTGAAGCTAGCATTTGAAAGTCTGCTAGAGTGGGGTTGTCCCACGAGATGGGGAAAGTTTGAGTCCAAATGTGTTGCTGGCTTGCTAACGTTTGGACTGGGAGCGCATACATGTTAGATGATAGTTTTTCACCCCAGTTTTGATTCGAAGAAGGTATTTCCATATGGCTGTTATACTAAATTTACCCCAGTGCTTATGGAATGTTCTTTACTTGGCAACAATCCACGCTTTCCTTTTAAGGGAAAAGGGACTGAAATTTTATCTGATCTGAGTGTTAATCTGACGTCCCTCAGGCTTACCCCATGGCCTTTCCTATGTTGCAAAAGCAGCACTGGATATGCTTTTTCAATGAGATCATTCTAAAATCAAATTCCTATTAAATTATATTTTACTCATGGCTTCGAATTGGATTAAACTAGGAACACTAGCTCTAAAATTTAGGGCTAGTGTATTGGAGACTGGCATTCCAAGTGCTGCAGAAAAAAAGATTCTAACGTGTATATAAACACCTAAAAATGATGTTCGGGTTACATGTTCTAAAACTGTTAAATAGTAATGATATTCAGCATTACAACCAATCTGAAAACAATACAAGGGACCAGACGTTCTGCAGGGCTATTTCCTGATAGCATCAATTGACTAGGCAGGAAGTTATCCAGTATTCTTGATGATGCTTTTGAGGATTGCGTACCCTATTGCCTCCATTGGCAGTGCAGCTGGTGTAGCTATGCTGTGTGTGAGGAGAGGCAGGATCTTGAGGAGTTTGTACATCCTCATGCATGAAGTTAAGCTCTGTGACGGCACTCAGTATAGCTGCATGCTGGAGGTAGGGGTTGGTCTGGCCTAGGGCAGTGCTGGGAGCAAGGCAGGAATATCTAATACTATGTGGGTCTGGATCCTTGTCCTCTTGCCTGCCCAGGAAGCAGGAGGGTGTTAATTCCCCAAACACTACTCCAGTACAGTGAGTCTGCTCCTGTTCAGCAGACTAGAAAGCGGGAAGCTCCCGTTAGCCAAATTCCCCAGTACCAGCAAAGATATTCAGGCTTAGTTCTGGGGAGAGGATTTGTCCCTTAATCTCTGAAATTTGTAGCATAGAATCATAAGCCCTTTGGAGCAGGAACTTGTCTCCTTAGATGTCTCTAATGTGCTATATGCACCAGTGGCACTATAGAAATCACGCATTAAGAATAGTAAGGGTGGAACAGATCTAGCAAATCATCTAGCCCATCTCCTAGTCAGTGCAGGACAAAAGGATATTTTGAAATTATTTGTATTTGTTGTTTATCTGACATTTGGAACCCAATAGGTATGATGATCAAATGAATGTGTCTCTCGCCAGGGGTTCAGCTGTCTTACTCTGAGGAGAACTGTGGTTGTTACAGAAAGTTGTACTTTGGAAGAATCCCTCCACTGGCAGCAGTTGCAATTCATAGTGGTTAGGTTATAACAAACTGGCTCGGGTGTACGTGTGTCGAGTGGGCTTGTATTGCCTGGAATGTCAGAACTGTGCGAGTGTTTTTCTCTGGCTCACCCTCTGGTGGCTGGAGGCTTGAAAAGGGATTTATAATCCTTTAGACTGTTGGTAGCTTGCGGAGATTTTCCTTTTGTTCAAGTGGCAAAGATCAGTGCTTTGGGAGCTGACGGTCCTGAGTTCTGTTGGTCAGTTATCGGTGGTCTACCATATGACTGTCAGGGCTGTATGGATTGTTACAAAGTGATACTTGACCATGCATGCCCCTTGAAATCTATCAGCTGGTGTGTGGTAAGGAGACAGGGAAGCTTATTAAAACCATAGTTATAATTCCAGCAGGTGTTATCAGTGACTATGGCACTATCTCTTTAGCAACAGACTCAGTGCCCCAATATTTTAGCTTGTTAAAATCTCCCAGGAGAAGGGTTAAATAGGAAAATCAGCAATTTCTTCTCTAGTGAATCTTACTGGTATTTTTAAAACTACATTTGCAAAGGGCGACTCTTGAAATTCCTGACGTTTCTTCTAATGGCTTTTCAGTGTTGATTCACACTTTCCCTTTTTGTTCTAGTATAGATGAGTGAAATTCCAGCAAGTCTGACTTAGTGAAAACTGAATTAGTGTTGATGTTTGAAGAGAAATGTAATTTGATCTTCTGTCTCCAGTGGTTGAATCAGGAGCAAAAATAATTGTTCTAAGAGCCTGGTAAAGTTGCCAGAAGAGAGTGGCACTTTTTTGCCAGATAGTTACCACAGAAGTGCTAGACATTCTTTTTGTGTGTGTGTGTGTATGTGAGAGAGAGAGAGAATGTAACTAAATGCTTTCTGTCTCATTGATGCTTGCCGAGACTGGTTGAATCCTGCTACAGCTACTAAAATGCAAGGATTGGATGGGAGTAAATTACATAGAACTCAAGCAAACACTGCTGAGTCTCATTCTTACCCCTCCACATTGCTAAATGAGTGGCGTTAGTCGATCCACCAGAATAAGCTGGGAGACGCCAGGGGTAAAGCTAACCAAAAGGGGACAGAAGGGTCTGTCATACAGCAATAGAAGCCAGCTTGTTCCCTGTGGAATTCTTAGTGCACTGAAAGAGAAGATGTTGTCTGCCAACTACTAACGCCAGCTGTACTGGTTAATGATTCCTTCTCTTAACTGAAATCATTGTGCAGTATTATAGCTCTGCCCTGTGGGAGCTGCTGGTGCAATAAATCTTGATTTTTTCCATATTAGAAAACCATGTTCTTTGGGGATTTAAAAATGACATTTTTTTCTTTTGCTGTTGCTATAGCTCCTAAAATTCTTAACAAAGGGGCTACGAGGAGCTTGCTGCATTTAGCTGACATTATTATGACTCTTGTGTCGTTGCCAACATTTACTTTTTTCTTTCCAGAGACAATTCTCCAAACAAACGGGAGCAATCTGGGAACTGCTAGACTCCTCTATGGAAGGGCTGTGCATGCATTCTGGGGAACTTCAGCCTTCTTCAGTATGAATTAGGGTCTCAAAAGATTTGGAGTTTGGATGAGCAGCTGTCTGGAGTCTGCATACCTATCCACATTTATGGAGTCCCGCCCCCCCCACCTGCGACTCCAAAAATCCTCCTCGTAAAAAGAAAAGGAGTACTTGTGGCACCTTAGAGACTGACAAATTTATTTATACAGCAGATTTATTTTAAATAAATTTGTTAGTCTCTAAGGTGCCACAAGTACTCCTTTTCTTTTTGCAGATACAGACTAACACGGCTGCTACTCTGAAACCTCCTCATAAAGGCTCTCCCTATCTAGAGGGTCTTGGGAGGGAGGCACCCTCTGCTGTATTCAGGAGAGTATGGCAGGTCCATTCCTCTTAAGGGATCTTTAAGAGTATGACATAAAGATTATAAGGCTTTTCCTGTAGGATATAAACAACACAGAGCAACTCCCCTTTCTCCTGAGGAGAGATGGGCTTTCCTCTCTTCTGCTGAGGGACAAATGGGGCAACCCCCAAATGGAACTCATTTTTCTCTCCTTTCCTGGAGATTCTTCACTTTCCCCATTTCTCTTCCTACTGAAATTATTCACGTCTCTTCTCAGTATTTCCCCCATTTGTGTCCCATCCCTTTGTTCCCCCTACAGCTCAACTCCACTTCTACCATCAGTCTGTCTGCCTCCCTGATCCAGTCCTTCCATCTTTCTGCCTCCCTGCCCTCCCCACCTCCTCCCAGTCCTTGCCCCATTTGTCTGTCTCTCCTTCTCCCCAATTCTTCCTGCCATCTCTCTGCCTCCCTCCTGCAGCATGGCAATGAGGGGAGCTGATTCGCTCACTGTGTTTGCCAAGGCTGGCACCCCTGCTGCTATCCAGCCTCTCTTTTCTGTTTGGTCCACTGTCTGAAGACTGAGGTGGGGCTGAGCTGGGCAAGGAAGGGAGCAGAGGCCGTCATGGGCCTCCTGGTCCTGATCCCCAACATCCCCTAATGGCAGGAAGCCAGTTTCATTTAAAAAAAAAAGTTATTTGTGTTTTTTGTAGAGCTCAGCCAGCTGTGCAGGATGTTAGCAGGGACCGCAGGGTCGGCTGCACGAAAGCTGCACAGCTGGTAGGTCCTCTGAGCTCTTGCCACTCATCTGGATTGTTAGCCAGTTTGAAATATTGTCCTCTCACAAGAGCACCTCTGAGATGGGGTCAGTTATTTACCTTATCATCATTTTAGTGTTTTTGCCAACTGTGGCAATATGCTTGTCACGGCACAAGACACGCAGTACAGACAGTCCCTACCCAAGGATCTTATAATCTAAGCCATTGGTTTTCAACCTGTGGTCCGCGGACCCCTGAGGATCCGCAGACTATGTCTGAGATTTCCAAAGGGGTTCGCACCTCCGTTCAAAACTTTTTAGGGGTCTGCAAATGAAAAAAGGTTAAAAATCACTGGCCTAAGCAAGCTAGACCTGTGGGTTAGGCCCAAGGGAGTGCTGAAGAGGGAATGGCTAGCATGTTTCTTGTTTTTTTATTAATAATGGATTTATTCATTCATTGTTCTTGTGAGGTCAACAAAGAAATCTATCCAGGTTTTCATACAGCCCCCATCCTAATTGAGTGCCTCACATACACTAATGGATTTATCCTCACAATGCCACACTGAGATGAGGGAGCATTATTCGCTCCAATTTACAAAGGCACAGAAAAATTAAGACAAAGATTTTCAAAGATAGGTGGCTGAAGTTAGGCTTGACTTCAAGAGCAACTGCTGGGTGCACAGTACTTTTGAAAAACAGGCCACGTGCTCAGATGGGCTAGGGAGCATAACGTCTGGCACTACGTTTTGAAAATCTAGACCTAAGTGACTTACCCAAGGTCAACACAGAAAGTACGTGGCAGAGCTAGACCTGAATCCAGATCTCTTAAGTCACACTCCTTAACTGCTAAAGCATCCTTCCCCTCAGAGGGGGAGTGATTAAAAGAGTGGGAAAGCATTGCGTGCATAGGAGTGGTGCACAGGGAAAAATGCACAGAGGCAGTTGTGGGTGAGGGGGGTAAATGGGGTGTTGAGCTTGTCATCTGATTATTAATTATTTGCTGCGTGCAGAGTGTGCTCAGGATTGTGTAAGACAAAGGGAAACAAGGGCCTACAAAGAGCATGACGGTGAACTAAGCTCTTAACAGTCTGAAATGTGGGAGTTGGTATCACTGGAGATAGAAAGTGATTTGTGTCTTTTCTAGCTCTGTATATATGAAGTGAAGCTGCCGAGGGATCTCAAGCCATCGGGCATTGGCTTACATGCCCCCTTTGTTGTCATAGACATAGGCCAAACGGCATCCCAGAACTCCATGGAAAAAACTCTGGCTCTTGAGCCACTCTGACTAGCCAGGCGTGTTACATAGGGTTTTCGTTTCCCCATCATTCCTGAGCATCACTTTCCTCCTTCCTTGACTTTCCTCGTAACTGTACAGCAGGATGATCCACGCTTCCTCTGAAGCAGAGGGAGCAGAGTCCCCCTGTGGATTGGCCGACACAGGGCTCCTGCATGGTGATATGGGCTTTGTGTTTATCCTCATGATTGAAAGCATTGCCAGAAAGCTCTTGCCAGTGGTTTGGATTGAGAGGATCCTGAGCTGCTGCTTCAAGGAAGTGTGAGTGTGGATCCCACTGTTGGTGCACGTGTGCCCCAGGCACACGAGGCCAGATTTTGTTGACTAGAATGTTGGCCTGGGCTGCGTGTGCACCCGGTGCCATTTCATGCTCCCATATGAGGGCACGCAGGGCTGAGCAGTTGCCCCCCTCTCTCACTTCCCTTCTCCCGCCTGTGGTACTAAGACAGCCTTGCCAAGTGTCTAATCTGCTGTTTTTCTCTGACCTTCAAACTCATCTTCTTCTCTGGTTTGGTGAAGAAAACATGTCTTCACTCTCCTGATCCTCAATAATTCCTTAATTTGGAGGGTCCTTAACACCCTCCCATCCATACACACACACAGAGAGAAAGAAGAAGCCCCCCAGTACAGCGAGGCGAGGCACCTCGCGCCAATCATCATGGTGGATTCTAAACCTGACCGGCAATGGATGTATTCCCTTGGACAATGGGCATAGATGACACCATTCTTGTCTTGGGAGATACTCATCCCTGATATGTGTTTTTGGTGCATAAGTCCTCCTTCTCCTTGAGGATTCCCAAGTCGAAGGATGTGCAGCTAAAACTTCACCCTAAAGAGAGGAGAGGCGACATCACTCCTCTAAGGACAGGGTGTTCAAGACCTCAGCTAAGGGGTGCTAGATAAGCCAGCACCGGCAACAACAAAGACACCAGAGCCAGCTACTGTGCCATTTACAGGACTTCCTCATGGAATCATCAAGATCCCCTCCAGAGAAATCATCAGTACCGAGATCGAGACATTACCCCATGCCAATGCTGTTCACTGAGCATTGCTGGATTATACCTTCTTCCAGCTTTGAACAAGGATCCCTCTCCTCTACCTTCTGAGAGTGACCCAAGAGCCACTACCAGAGAACCCCCTTGCAAGGCTCCACTACAAAAGAGACAGGAATGGCACTTGGCTGACCAGTTACAACTGGGCCAGAACCCATATACCATGCACCCTAACCATATTGGCCTTACTGGGGACTGTCATCGCAGCTATCCTGCAGACACCCCTTCAGTAGGTCCAGTAAGAAAAGGAGATGGATATCTCTGGCTCTGGCTCCCCAGTGGGATCTCTGCCCAGACCACCACCTCCAGAGTCCAATGGCAGCACCCAAGAGATAGGAGCTATGGGAGATTCAACCAAAAGAATCATCCTTGTCACCTGATGAGGTAGTCACACCAGCTCCTACCCCAGTGGCTGATTGTTTTATAGTGTTTCAGGATCTCCTACCTTGTCCCAGAGAGACCCCTGGGGCTTGTGTGCACAAATCATTAGTTTGTGGCAAGCCAGGTTGTGAATCTACCCCACAGACTAACCATCTATGTGAATCCGGATATTGTGCATTAACTGTTCGTTTGCTTTGATCTAGCCCTCTTTGAACTGTTAGTGCATGGCAGGCTAGTGTAGGGTAGAGTCGCACCCCAGCTTGCCGTGAACAAACTGTTCATATAGACAAGCCCAAGGTATCAAAATGACAATCATACAAGACAAATCCCATAAACTCTTTGACATTTTGAACACATCAGCCCCAGCCAGAATTGCTTATCAGCCCCTGGATTCAGCTGCGAGTTCAGGGGCTGGCAGGCTCCCTGACACAGTGCACAATACTGTCAGCCCCTGGAGCCCTGTCTCTAGCCAGGACTCCAGGGGCTGGCAGGCTCCCTGCTGTAGACCCGAGCAGCCCCAAGAGACTCCAGCTCCACCTGCTGCCACTGAGCCAGTGGAGCCTGTCAGACTCCAGAGTCCTGACTCCAGCTCAGGCTCTGGCAGGCTCCCTTCTGTGGTGCAGGGAGGTGCACGCCCCAGAGCCCTGGAAGGCTTCCTGAAACACCGTGGACTCTGAAACGTTGGCTATCTGGCAGGCACATCTACGCTCCAGCTGAGGGTGTAATTTCCAGCTCGGATGGACATACATGCTTTAGCTTTGATTGAGGTAGCATGCCAAAAATAGAAGGGCAGCCACGGCAATGTGGGCCATGAGATGGGCCAGCTGCCTGGGTAAGTACCTAGGGTCCTGGGCAGAATGATACTCAGGCGGCTGGCCTGTCCTGTCCTGCTAACCGTGCCACCACAGCAGTGCTGGAGCTGGAAACGACATCTCCAGCTAGAGTGCAGATGTCCCTGGGTTTTAGAGAGAGTTTTGGCAAATCAGTGAAACATTTCGCTACAACAAAGCAACATTTTCGAACAAAATTTTTGTGTTTTGTCAGAACACTTCTGAACAGGTCTATAGGCAACATCCTCCCCGCTGCAGAAATACACCAGGATGAGGGGTCTGGCATGAGGCAACGTGGAGAAAGGCACTGCCATTTGTAAAATGCTATGCCTTGGACTTAGAGGCTAGGTTAGATGCCAGGTTCAGGAGAGCAGGACTCTAATCACCGTCTGAGAGATGCAGCTGACGCTCATTCCCTGAGAGGATGCTGTTTGCCAGTCACCTACCGGGGGATCCACACTGATTATATCATCTTGAAGAATCACGGTTACTATGGGGTAGGAAATCATTTCTTTTCTCTTGCTCGCAGGGTCGCATGTTCACAGCCCATTGCTCCAGCTATGATGTGGAGTGATCTTTGATTGCTGATGGATGTTTTTGGAGAAGTTACTGTATCTGGGGACTAAATGTAATTCCCTTTCCTTGTTTGCCCAGTCCTGGGTCTTGAACAAAAATGCAATATGAATTATACACTGAAGGCTTCATCTCGGCTTCATCTGCCATGACACCATTTTTATCAGATTTTCTGAAAGGAAATGAAAGCGACAAATTAACCCGTGGTGTAATACTCTGATATTGGTGGAGATACACCAGAAATGAGTTTGGCCCATAGCTTTCAAAGTAAGTGGTGTTCCTCTTACTCCCTGTCTGAAGCTGCTTAGATTTTAAATTCTTCAGGGCAGGCACCAACATTTTGTTCTGTGTCTGTACAGCACCTAGGACGATGTGTCCCAGTCCGTGACTGCAGCTCCTAGCTACTATCACAGTAAAAATAATAATTAATAATAATTAAATCACAGATTAAATGTTGAAAAAAGCAAGCTTTCTAGAAGCTGAAGTAATTTACTATATCTTTCCTTTGTTTTTGTTTCCCCCTTCTGTTCTTTTCCTTTTATCAGACACTTTTTCTCCTGTAAACAGACATCTCATATTGTACGGCGTAGAGGGCCAACCTATCTGGGCTATACGTGGCCTACACAACAGTGCTGCTCCTTAGCATGGTGTCCTAACCGAGTTTTCTGACCGCTCTGGCAATACAAATCTGCGTTACAACACAACCACTGCTAACTGTGGCAAAGAAATGGGTCCTGGAACAATTAGCTCTTGGATTAATTTTCTATACATTTTCACCCATTTGAAATCCTTGTTTGTTCTTTTTCTAAAAACTTCCTTCTCCTCTTTCTTCAACACATACAGGCACATAATGATGAGCATGGTATAAATGGACTGAAAGATGACATGTTTCTTTACCGACTCAGGCTCCCACTCCCCTAGGCTTTACCTTCATTGTTCTCTCTTTCTCTCACCTCCCCGCACTGCAGCTCCCTCTTTCTCCACCATCACCTTTCTGTCCCCTGCTCTGTGGCCCCCTGCCTGTCCTCTCTCCTCCCACACTTCCACCTCCTTGGTCTTCCCTCCTCTGCTCTGGGTCATTTCCCCTTTCTGCTGGTCGCTGCACTGAGGAGGGGAGTCAGGAGAGAAGAGCAGTATCCATCTGTCACTCCATTCCTGCCACCACCTACATGGGAAGAGGAGGAATTAGTATTAGTAGCAATGACATTAGTGTTTGTGGGGGGGGGGGGGTGGTAGTACTGTAGTGTGGTGCTCAGGGCTGCCGGTCAGGTGGTGGTTCTCTCCTCTCTGCATCCATGAAGGTTTCTGCAGCATAAGCCTTTATCCCCCCAGACATCCCAGTGCTAGCCTTTACTTCCTTTGATCTTCTGTGGTGGGACTATTGTTAGCATTGTCACAGCTGGTGAACCTCACAACAGAATTGTTTTTGGAATTTTGAGCAATGGATGCAAAGTGCCTTGTTGTCTCTCACTCAATTTATTCAAGAGTCCGGTATTGCTAATTTAACCCTGAAACTGCTTGTTCAGATATTAGCTATAAAGTCTGGGTTAAATTCCCCACTAAAACTCAGCGTTCCGTTCAGTTTAATTCAATCAGTTACAGTAGCTGCTCCTGATTCCATCAGATGCCTTTGCTTTTATCCAGGCCTTCTTTATGGGGGACAGGTTATTTTCTGTTTTAGGAACAGGTCAATGTGACTGTAGTGTGCCAGAGCTGAGATGGGAAAACCTGCGGATTAATACTTATGCCAAGCCTTGACCACCCTCGGTTAGATACACCATACTTGCTAGTAAAATGCTAAAATCCCTCAAATGCTTAAATATATGTTATGAATATGAAAATATACAGCAACTTAGATTAACATAATGCACCATTTGTTAAAGCAACATCATTACTCATGTTGTGTAGTTTTAACGTGGGTGGCTCTTTGTTTTATTTATTTTAAACAGTCTACTGTATTTCTCAGTTCTGGCAAGAAAGGAGAGCCACGCAGGCTTCTCTGTGATCACAGAGGTAAACTGAGGTTACAAAAAGAGAGACCAAAAAATACATCACCAATACTGCAGATTATGGCACAAAACAAACTTCCCATTACATCCTTTGCATCTGCAGGCAGGGTAAGTGCATATCTTGTAAAGCAGCAGCTGCACAGAACCCTGGAATTCCTAGTATTTCAATACCTGTTGAAAATATTGGCCCTGGCTGTGATGTAGACATCAGTGGATTAACCTGAGAACATTAGGTGGTGCAGGTTTCACAATGGGCGAGAGGTTTTCAGCTCCAGAAGCCTGGATCTCTATTTTGCTCTCATTTATGCAGGTCTCAATCCAAAGTAAGGTCATTCAAATCAGTGTAGTTAATCCAGATGGATATCAGAGTAACTGAGCAACATTTGCCTCCTGAGGCCTTCCCAGGATTTAGGGCACAATTAAAAATGAGTTTGTTCTCATCTGAACCTCCATTTGTACACTTTACAATTAGTAGTAAGATATCGCCTAGGAGTCCTGGTCAAGATCAGGGCCCCATTTTGCTTGGCATCCTACAATCACCCAGTAAGAGAGAGTCCCTACCCTGAAGAATGTAACAATCTACGCAGAGAAGACAAATGAAGGAAGCATTAGTATCCCTGATTTATAGATAGGGAAGTGAGACACGTGGAGCTTAAGTGATTTGCCCAAGGTCTCACAGGAAGTCTCTGGCTGACCTGGGAAATGAACCCAGATCTCCTGAGTCGTAACCCAGTGCCTTGCCTACAAAATCATCCTTCCTTCCATCATATATCATAAAACCATTGTGCACATCATAAAAATGCCACTCTTTTTACAATTTCTACCCATGCGATGTCCTGGATAGGAGTTGCATTGGGTCTACCAGGTTGGAAGTGAAGTGCACCGGCAACCCTGGAGAGAAATGCTTGCACAGCACCTGGCTCCATTGCTGGTTGTTTCCCACTTAGAACCAGAATTTTCCTAAGGAGGGGGCTCAGAGCTCTCCCTCCACTGTCCTGCACCCAGCCCTGCACAGCCCCAACCTGTCCTGAGCGCTGTCATGCTGTCTCTGCACCCAGCCCTGCCCTCTTTCCCCTACACCCAGCTCCACACATACTGTCCTCCTGCAGTCCCCACCCAGCCCTGCCCTCTTCCTCCTCCCACCCTCTACATTGCCCCGCACTCACCTCTGTGGTCTCTCTGCCCCACACGCAGCTCCAAGCTCTTCCTCCCATATTGCCCCTCACTTAGCCCTGCAATTTCCCTGGCCCACACTCAATCCCAAGCTCTTACCCAGAGAATCGATCTGGCTGAAGAGCAGCATCCCCATCAGGGGGCAGGCAGTTCTGGGAACCCCAGACCTCATCCTGCTTTGGTGTCTCTGCTTCTCCAGGAAGCACCAAAAGCCCAGATTCAATCCTTCCACCCTCCTGAGGCCTGGATGTTCCTGGTGCCCCCTGCTCTGCTTCCCCCCAGAGGCGCTGGGGGAGTCTGGTGACCATGGGTGCTGGAGAGACAGCAAAAGTAGGGGGTGGTGGGGGCCAAGCAGGCACACGGGGTTGCAGTGCCACTCAAATTTGGCCCAGCCACCCCTCCATCCTGCCAGTTCTGGTCAGGGATTAAAGGGGGGCCTGGGACCCCTGGTTCACCCTATTGCACCCCTGCACTTACATGGCTACTACATTTACTCACAAATTCAGAAATTAGTTTATAAAGTTTGAGGTGCTTCAGTTGCCTTTTCTAAGCTATGCAGCAGGTTCTGCATTGAGATTGTGGGGTGGGGTGTGTGCATATGAAGGGGGGTTCTGTTACAAATGCAGTGCGAAAGTTTTCAGAAGGTTCATTCGGGGAAATGCCACGAGCCCCAGCTTAGCTTTAGTCCCTTTGTGTCTGCTCTGCAGCATGTGCTCCTCAGCAGCCACAGAAGCAGCAGCATGTGATGAAGAATGAAGTGTCCTTTGAACTGTAAAGTGCATGTTTTTAAGAGTTGCTGAAACCCCATAGAAAACCTTGAGAAAACAGTCTGTTGTTTTAAAACAAGTTGTTTGGTGCACCATTTTCCCCATTTCTCCCCTTTGTTCTTTATCACAAAGGAAATTTGCATGAAAAAAGGATCTCTGCTTCATAAGAACTCATCTGGTCGTATTGCTCGTTCCTGCTGAAGTCATAATCCTCCATTTGTGACATCACAGACAATTGGCTATTGTGCAAATTATTTTGATGTCACAAACAGAGGATTATGACTTCAATGGGGAATAAGCAACCAGAGCAGATGAGCTTTTAGAAAGCAAAGCTTGTGTTTTCATGCAAATATCCTTGGGGAGAAAAGAAAGGACAAAGGAAAAAAAATAGAATATGTGGTATATTAGTGACATCATTTATAAATAGACAGTGGTTCAAAGTTTTCATTCAAGCACCAGGTCCTCTTTGAAGTGATAAGTTTTCACTTGTAGGTGTTGCAAAGACCAGACATATGCATGTTTCTGACTAGTTCTAACTTTGTTCTTTTCTCATGTGAAAAGTTCTGATTGAGAGTTTTCTTCAATTTTTGTATGAGAGATGTTGAGCTTGGACTCAATTAAAGACCATAAAGTAGATCATGAAACATATTGAGAGGGATTATAAGATTGTGAATTTACACTCAAATACAGCAGAGGGAAACAAGTAATTCTTACCTATGAAGGATTTGATCAGATGGTCCAGATCTGGGGATGCCCACATGTAGCTCTCATTGAAGTCATTTGAAAACTTCATGACAAAATTTAACTAAGAGTTTATATGGCTCTTTTAATGCATAAAAAGTGGTATCTTTCATTGTGTAAGAGAAAGAATGGTTAAATGGACCCCTTTTTCAATTTTTTTCAAAAAAGTGCAAATAGTTGTTATGCTTGCAGAGTCCAAAATGTATTTTATATACATTAGTGACATAAAATATATTTAGAGTGCATTTCTACATTAGCATAGTTCTGCCTTAAAGTGAAAGCATAAAGACCGTCTGAGGTTTCAGTGCCTTGTTGAGTATAGTATGCACTCAATTTAGCACAGGGACAATTTCCTTGTGTCAGATAGTCTCTGATCAAGCATCCTGTCTTTGTTAGACCAGCAACTCAGCAGTTCATTCCCCATTTCTGTTTCCTTCTTCCTGAACTGAAGGTGTGTAAATAACACACTCTTCAAGAGCATTTTTCAGTATCTTCTAAGATTCTGAAGTAATTAGGGCTGTCAAGCAATTAAAAAATTAATTGTGCGATTAATCACACTGTTTAATAGAATACCATTTATTTAAATATTTTTAGATGTTTTCTACATTTTCAAAATATTGATTTCAGTTACAAAACAGAATACAAAGTGTACTGTGCTCACTTTATATTTATTTCTGATTACAAGTATTTGCACGGTAAAAAAACAAAAGAAATAGTATTTTTGAATTCACCTAATACAAGTACTGTAGTGCAATCTCTTTATCATGAAAGTTGAACTTACAAATGTAGAATTATGTACAAAAAAACTGCATTCAAAAATAAAACAATGTTAAACTTTAGAGCCTACAAATCCACTCAGTCCTACTTCTTGTTCAGCCAGTCGCTCAAACAAACAAGTTTGTTTACATTTGCAGGAGATAATGGTGCCCTCTTCTTATTTAGAAGTAGGACTGAGTGGACTTGTCGACTCTGAAGTTTTACATTGTTTTGTTTTTGAGTGCAGTTACATAACAAAAAAAAAATCTACATTTGTAAGTTGCACTTCAGGACAAAGAAATTGCACTATAGTACTTGTATGAAGTGAATTGAAAACTACTATTTCTTTTGTTTATCATTTTTACAGTGTGCAAATATTTGTAATAAAAAATAATATACACTTTCATTTCAATTAAAACACAGAATACAATATATATGAAAATGTAGAAAAACATCCAAAATATTAAATAAATTTAAATTTGTATTCTGTTGTTTAACAGTGCAATTAAAACTGATTAATCACGATTAATTGTTTTGAGTTAATCATATGAGTTAACTGCAATTAATCGACAGCCCTAGAAGTAATCCAAATTAAATAAAACTGAAGAAGTATTTATTTTAAGATACAGCAGAGGAAAAAATGATGAAACAGATATTTTTTTAAAAATACACTGTATGATTGCTATAGAAATCCTGATGCATATTAGTTGAATTCTACAAATACCTTACTTACAAAGGTAGGGTCAGGCTCTACTCTGTTACACTGGTGTAAATCTGAAGTGATTCCACAGGAAGTCAATGGAGTAACTGAGTTCAGAATCTAGACCATGGGATCTAAGAGCTTTTCTAGACAAGGGAACAGGTGATTTTAGTTGAGTTAGCTAACATGATTTGAAACACCACTTACTTCTTACATCTAGGGCAAAACATGTTTTAAAAAAATTAGCTAATGTTTTAAAACTCTGTTGTAGATAAGGAAACTTTTACAGGTGTTGCCTGGTTGAGATGAACCCTAAGCTCACATCTAGGTTTCAGTTGATTAACTAATATAGTTCAACTTGCCTTGTCTACACTAAAGATTCAGAAAATGTTAGATTGTGTTAGCTAACATGATCTAAGAAACAAGCCTTTTATCCTAGTCCAGACATACCCCTAATGTAGATGCACTTTAAGGCTTTGTCTAAATGAGGATTTAAAGGTGTGATGATAACATGCATTAGCTAATACACTCTAATGTATTTGTTGGACAAGACACACTGTCTTCAATAAGTGCAAACCTAGTCAAGCCAAAGCACTAGGAACTAGTGCTTCCTTCCCCTGGGCTACTTCCCTCTCCTGCTCTTCAGCTTGTGGGGCTTCCTGCCCTCTCTCTCTCTCCACAAGCCAGGTGTCTCTTTACCTAGGGTCTTGGTCTTCTAGCCAGCCACAGCACTTCTTCCAACTGCACTCTGCTCCAACTCCTTCCCCTGGCTGATTGAAGCAGGGGGGTTTTATCAGGTGACTAGCTTCAGGTGCTCTAATTGGCTTCAGGTTCTGTTAATTAATCTATAGAAACCTTTCTTCCCTTTACAGGGAATAAGGCTTCTCCTCATCCTGGGACTTACATATCTCTCCTAGATCACTCTCCTGCAGCCTTCTGGCCATGCTGTATCACATGATCTTATTGAAATCTTTAAAGGACGTGACCAGCTAACGCAACTGTAAAAGACCACGTATAGGCTAGGATAATAGGTATGTTTTTTGCAATATATAACAACATGTGCTAACATGTTCTAGACAAGGAAACATGTACTTTAACATATTCTACATAGGCCTGGGTCCCTCCCTCTCCGGGTTACTAGTGGGACAATAGATACCCTAGTTCAGGGGCAGGAAACTGTGCCCTGAAAATCTCCCCCCCCCCCCCCCCGCGGCAAGAAGAAGAAGCGTGGGACCCATCATAATCGTGCCAGCAATTTGCCACAATCAGCAAACATTATTGGAAAGATGGTAAGCAGTGTCAATGCTAGATGATAAGGGGTGTTTCAAATCAAGTTTGTTAATGTGATTTTATGTATCTTTTTTCCCCAGCCTAGAAAGGGACTCTGACTCAACAATGACTAAGCCCATTTTCTTAATGTTTCCTTCCCTACCATTGTGGGACCAGTCACTTCTAATATTCCCATGGAACAGTTAGGCGCACAGTTTCAGATAGAGCAGTAATGTGCAGTGAAGGCTTATAGAGTCTGTAAAAGTTTATCTTCAGCGTAATGTATTTGCAGTACTGGACATGTTCATTTGCAAGTTAAATAATTAGCACAAATGTATTAGTAAGTCTTTGCCACAATGAAGTTGTTTCTTTGCTTGTTTGACAATAGCTATACCTTATCAAAAAGGGAAATAACTCATAAGCTAACTAGTGGCCAAATTAAGGAATAAGTGGTTTATCACAGTTCGCTTTAAACAAGGCACAAATCAATACATAGTTTTGTCATTCCAGATTTATACAAATATAAGTGTGCAAGGTTTAGTTCAAATCCACCTTACCTATAGACATGATTTAAATATCCAAGGCCAAGAATTAAAAAAAAAACCCTCATGCTATACTCTAATAAATGAATAAATAAATCGTGAAACACATAAAAGCCAAGCAGTATACTTACCTAAATTCAGAACTCTGTCAAATACATATCACAATATGTTCCCCATAATTTCAACAACAGAAAAATCCATTTTAACAATATTGAAAACATCCAGTAGATGATAAGCAAATATGGGACAGCAGTGCTGATCTTGTTTAGTTTTTATGTGGTTTTCTTTGTGTTTTATAGCTCTGATTGTCTTAGCAACATTGGAATTATGAGAATGATACAGTGCTTTAACATGACACTTTTAGCACGAACGGACTGTAATACACTCTGAGTAGCAATGATGTAGCCTATTAATCTGTCTGTTCTATCTACTGGAGGATTTATGCCTTCAGCTGATAGGAGGCAGCATGACAGAAAGTAAAAAGCCAAAAGATGAAGGAAATTTGTCATCATTAAGGATTTCTGGCACATGTCCACTGTTGATTAGATCAAGATCTGACAAATGCAGATATTTAAGGAGTAGATTTGTGTACAAAGCAAACCTGGTTTGCGCTTCACGACATCTCTACCCTCTCAACATCAGTGGACGAGATCTGCAATATGGCCTTAGATTGGTGACGATGCCTCTCAGCCCATAAATAGAGGAAATGCTATTAGATAACTTGATTTTGAGTAAAATTTGTCAGACGTGTGTAAGTGATTTAGTAGCCTATGTCTCATTGAATAGGATTCAGGCTCCTAAGTCACTTAGGTTCCTAACCCCTTTATATTGTTTCGGGGGGGGGGAGTGTTTAATATTGAGTTAGGCCTCGACTTCAGCAAAGCACTTGATCCTGTGTTAAACGTAAGCATGTGAGTAATTCCATTGTTTAAAGTTCAGCATGTGCTTAAGTACCCTGCTGGATCAGGACCTAACTGTGGCAGTGAGGTAAGTACAGTTAGGGCTGATCCAATTTTGTCTGAGTGAGGACTGCAAGATTCAGCCTGTACCAATGTGAATATTTAACTATCCCAAATTAATTAAAAGAGGACGGGTTAGTATCCTGTATGCAGTGGCCACTTTTCACATTAACATGGCAGTCAGACCCTAGGGCTCAGAGATTCAGTCCCTACAACCGGGGCTGAATTTTCAAATCAGCTCATCTCCCCTGAAGGCCCCTAAATGAAGTTCCCAGGTGGGTTCTGAGCTCTTGTGAAAATCTGGCTTCAGCTGTGGATGCTGAGCCTTTCTGAAAGGTTTGGCTTAGAGGTGTATCCTGGGCACTCTGTGAGGAACTGAACTGAACTGAACTCTGTTCCCATGTGGGGTGATTGTTTTTTATTTTTCCTGTTGTAAACATGCCAGTTTAAAAGTCACTCGTACAGAGGAAATTCCCTCCTTCTCCAGCTCCAAGTTGTCCAATTCAGAGCTGTGCAGTCGTAGAGGATTGTCAGGAAATAGTTGAGAAAAGGAATGCAGCCTCCCTCCTGGTCGCTCATCACAGCTGTGCAGCTCGGTCTGCTTGGAGCTCCTTTAATGGCTTCCTGTAAACGGCCAAGTGCTCTCAACATTATTTTCTTCACTAAATGGTGACATATTTCTGGGTAGTGACTAATGTTGTTCGAAGAAAAGGGCATTGGTGGAGAAACAAGGCTGGGCGAGTGGGTTATACTAGCATGTTCTGTACATTGTCACAATAGGTCCTCTTGGTGAGAGCAAGGCCTCTGCGGTGCTCTATGCCTGCTCAGCCGTGCTGGGTGCTATATAGAAGATGGCATAGCTAAAGATCCATCTCTTTTCCCATCCACTTTGGCAAAGCTAGTGACTACTGTGGTGCTAGCTTTCTCAAGCCTTGTGCTGAGAGGAGTGCAAAGATCACATTGTACCCAGACTCTGCACTGAGATGTGTGTGTGTGTGTATGTATGTATGTATGTATTCTATTTGTGCCCCCTTTTCCTCACGTTTGAGCACCTTTGTGCAGGGATGAGTATGATGCACGAGAATATGGGTGAGCATTTGTTGCGTTAAACCAAATATTCCCCGGCAGGCAAATTGCCATATTCTCTGGTACTATAGAACCTAAACTACAGATCTAAAATTATGCCTCACTACAATCAAGAGGGAAAATATACATTGAGGTGCTCTGCAAATAATCCATTTTGGGCCCTGTATGCAGGTCTCTGACTTTCCTCTTAGGGGGGTTCTGCACTCGTCCGAACAATCCTGAGGATGGGCTTGCTTCCGTAGTAGGAGCTGTAGAGCTACCAATCAGTTACATGATGGTCGGCACCCACAGACTGGTGTGAGCTCCCAGCCTGATGATTGGCCCTTCAGAAATTCTGGCACCTTTCTCCTGTGAAGGCCCAGGGAGTCCACTGTAGCCATTGTTTGGCCCATGTTGTATTTATGGATTTGTTGGAATCTAAGGGTCTGACCCTGTAAACCCTTTAAGTGTTGCCCAATCTTGCCATTTTCCTGAGAACCTCATGATATTTGGTGTTCTTCTGACACCCCTGTCTCCTGGAGTAACATGATCACATAAGAATCTCAGCTTTCATTTAACAAAGAAGTTTCTATCCCTAATGGTTAGAGAGGAGAGTTTGAAAGTGTGACCCTCAAAGACTCCATAACTAGGAGGCAACTAAAAAAGAGCCACACATTTATTATTTTTTAAATCCCATGATACTTAAGCCTCTCACAATTTTTTTGCGACCTTACCCATGATTTTTGAATGTGTGGAATTGGCAACACTGTTTTATCTGCTTGAGTAGTCGCACTGGGACTATTCACATTCTTAAGGGCTGGTAGGGTAGAGCCCTAAATTTATACTCTGAACACACAGCTTCTTTATGGGACTGACATGGTAAGCATTATTCTAGTGTGGCACATGTGACCTGAGAGCAGAGTTGAGTATTCTGATACCCCTCCCTTTCTCCACACCTTGACATGAACCATCTTGAATTTCTACCTACTTCTTTGCTAAAACTTGACTTTGGTGGGAAGACTCATAGACAAGGCTGCTATGATATAAAATTGTCCAAAGCTAGGTGTGGTGTCCTCTCTTTGTTTTCTACTGTAGCTAACAGAGCCCCATGGATAGGGAAGCTAGTCTGAAAAGTCAACAGGAGTCTTTCTTCTTCTGGTCTTTTCCTCTCTCCTGGCTTCACACCACTGTGTTGAGCTGCAATAAGAAAACAGTCATGTCTCTGTTAAATCATGACACAAACTTTGACATGTGCTTCTCTTCACAAGTTTTTAGTGAGCAAACACAAGTTATTTTTCCCTAGCCATGATTTTGAATGTTCTGTATCTTGATGTTTGGATTTTAGCACCACTTCTGACAGTGTACAAGCTGCTTTCGTGTCAAAATCCTCAAAAAGGGATCAGCCTAGAAGCTGCAGCTAAAACAGAAAATACCTGGGGGACAATGTCCTATAAAAATGGCTTTTATGGTATCTGTGACGGGTTTGGGCCCTTTGGGGTGTCACCTGATCTGCTGGGGTTTAACTGAGCCTCCCCTGCTCACTCAGCCTGGGTTCCCTCTTACTGCTTTGCTGGATTAGGCTCTCCGGCTTCTTGCAGCGCATACACACACAGGTAGGGCGACACCCCGCTGCAGACACAGAGTGAAGTCAGCTCTGTGTGAGAGAACTCCCCCAACACTCATGTGCCCACTCCCTTTGAGGGGTACAAACCCAAAGGTTTTTTGAAATTTTCCCCCTCCCTCAATGTGGAGGGGGATATGCACAACTTCTTGCCTCCCCAGTTAGAAATTACATAAATTGAGTTATATTGTAATCAAGAAATAAGTTTACTGACTACAAAAGGTGAATTTTAAGTAAATATAAGAGAACAGACAGAACAAAGCAGATACTGAGCAAATAAAACAAAGTACGCAAGCTAAACTCAGTATACTTAAGAAACAGGTTACAAAGTGTAATTTCTTACCCTAAGTGTTATTTTAGGCAGGTTGCAAAAGTTCTGTGGTTCAGAGTTCCAGTTATATTCCTTTTCAGATTGGACCCCTGACTCAGTCTGGACTCTTCATCCCCCCACCCCACCCCACCCCGCTGCCTTCCCTTCAGGTGGCTTTAGCAGTCTTTCTTCTTGGGCAGACAGGCCATGGAGAGGAGGAGACACATTTGCCTTCCTCCTCACCTTAAATAGGATTTATATAAGGTGGGAGTCCTTTGTTTCCCAAACTTGACCCCCCCCCCTTCCCTTCCAGTGGAAAGTTACCAGAAGTCCCAGGTAATGCTTAGTATCAGGTGACAAGACCACATGACTTAGTAGTGTCACAGTTATGTCCCCAGGCAACTCCCAGCAGGCAGAGAGATTAGTATCTTCATGGTTTTGTTGTTCCTTCTTGATGGTTCATCAAGTCTGATGGCCTGTTGTCTGGTGGGTGTCTTCCCAGTACACACCCAGTTGTAATTGTTACATAGTCCATATTCCTAACTTTAGATACAGAAATGATACATTCATACAAATTGGATAATCACATTCAGTAAATCATACCCTTTCCAATGATACCTTACAAGACCCATCTTGCATAAAGTATATCTCTGTTATGTCATATTCATATCATAAGCATATTTTCCTAAAGAATATGTAGTGAAATGTCACAGTATCTCTACAGATACACACTTGAGACAAAAAAATTTTAAACAGTCACTGGCTTACAAGGGTGGATTTTCCTTTTTTAACCAAATAGGGCATTGGGGCTGTTGTGAGAGAACATAGTAGTATGTTTTACTGGAATGGAACAGGCACACTGCCACCAAGCCAAGCTGTGTCACTGAAGAGAATTTAGCAGTGCAGCTGTTCTTGAAATGTAGGCAAGATATCCTTAAACAAAGCATTTAGAAAAAATGTTCTTGCTTTAGAACTAACCCCTAGATGCCTAGACACCAGGAACAGCTCCTGCTAACTGAATAAATAATCAGTCAACAATCTCACCATATTATTATTATTTATATTAATTATTGTTTCCAGGGATTTGATCATTGTAATATGGTGCAGGGACCATTTTTCAAAGCATGCACCAGGATTAGTAGCTTGCAGTGCTTTCCCTTCTCTATAAAGGCTTGTTTCCCATTAAGTCTCTAGCTCTCAAAAATGGCTCCTGATATTCCTTTAGGAGGGGGCCGGTTCCTTCAGATCTGCAGCAATAAAATTTCCTCATATTGTTTTGATCACCAGAACTTGCAAGATGAAAATAATTTGCCTTGACTGGGGCTTTAGAAACACATGCAAGCCTTGGATCTCAAGCAGTCAGCTATTCCTTGGTACATTGGTCACCCATATATTTAATATGTAGCAGCATTCATATCCAGGCAGTTCCGAACTCTTCATGAACGTTAATTAATCTTTGCAACGATTAAGACAGGACACACTTTACCCATGATAAACTGAGGTACAGAGTTTGAAGGGCCTTGCTCAACATTACACAGCAAAACACTGTTGCAGTAAGACTTACATACATGCTGAACTTTTATGTATAATGAGTTGCCCCATTGACATCCAAGATGAAGTCTCTGGAAAATTAAGGCCCAACTCAGTCAGTGACAAAGCCAGGTTAGAGCCCAGAAGTCCAGACTCACCATCCCCTATCCTAAAAACTAGACAATGCTACTTATTCCCCTCCATCACCTTTCTACATTCCCCCAAAATTCCTCCCACCTGATGCATTTGAGCAGGGCTAAATGGGTCCCTTGCACCAGGGACTACATCGCAGGCTAGAACCCGGTAATTGTCGGAGCTAGAGGGTTAGAATCTTGGAGAAGTTAAAACGTTCTGTTTTTTTTTTTTTTTTTTTTTTTAATAGTTCAGAGCTCTTTGGTAAATAATGGAATCTGGACTCTTCATAAGCGGACAGATAAACAATGCTAATGTTTCTGACTTTCAGAGAGCTGGCTTAGAAGGATCACAACATGCTTTAAGGACTTTTAATTGGAATTGTATAATTACTGGAAAATATGCTTTAGAAATGAGGGAAGTCTTTAAAAATCAGAGTGTAATGAATCCTGTTTAAGTCTAAGTAGGAAAAAGTACCATATGGTTGGGGAGGGATTTTGAGTAGGCTATAAAACGAAAACATATAAGTCTGCTAAACTGGAGGAGTTTCAAATGAAGGGCCATATTCTCTTCTTAGTTACGCCAGTAAGTTGAAGTTAGAAAAATTCAAGATGCAATTTTTTTAATTAACTACCAAGTTGTGTGGTGAATGCATCATCTGGAGTCGTTACGTTGAGATTGGATGCCTTTCTCAGGGTATGTCTCCACTCCAAGCTGTGGGGGTGTGATTTCCAGCTTGAGAAGACATAAAACATAGCTGCGGCAGCAGGAGTGGCTAACCTCCCCGAGTACATACCTGGTGTCTCTGACGGGCATGCACTCAGGGTGTCTAGCCCCTCTTGCTGCTCATGCTGCAACGGGTACCATCTATTTTTAGGTGCTAGCTTGATGAGAATTAGTGCAAGTATGACAATCAAGTTGGGAATCACACCCCAATCTTGAAATGTAGACATACCATAAGAGAGAGCTTCTACGTCAGCCACAAGTGATGGGGTTCGAGAGCATTCCTTTTACACAATAGGAATGAATAGGGTCCTGCAGTGCAGGAACTGCTGAGTAAATTCTATGGCCTGTTTTATGCAAGTCAGATTTGATGATTGTCGTGAACCTCCCTCTTCGCCCCCTCCGCCCCCCAGCCTTAATACCTCTGTCCCTCGTTCTCAGCTGGTATAAATTGACAAGGCTCCATTACATACATGCAAAGCTACGTGTATTTACACCAGCTGAGGATCTGGCCCTATGAATCAATGTAACTGCAGTTATTGGTATAAATGAGAGCAGAAGTTAGCTGGGAAAGGACTTGTGTTCAAGTTAACGGATAATGGTGATTCCAAATCCATAGGATACATCAGGAGATGCAGAGGCATTAATGTCATAAGGGAAGCCTAGTTTTTACCTCAGCCAGCTATCACAAAGACCATCTAGTCCAGTCCCCTGCACTCCTGGCAGGACTAAGTATTCTCTAGACCAGTGGTTCTCAAAGCCAGTCTGCTGCTTGTTCAGGGAAAGCCCCTAGCGGGCAGACCGGTTTGTTTACCTCCGTGTCTGCAGGTTCGGCCAATCGCAGCTCCCACTGGCTGCAGTTCGGCGCTCCAGACCAATGGGGGCTGCGGGAAGGGTGGCCAGCATGTCCCTTGGCCCGCACCACTTCCCACAGCCCCCATTGGCCTGGAGCTGCGAACCATGGCCAGTGGGAGCTGCAATCGGCTGAACCTGTGGACGCGGCAGGTAAACAAACTGGTCCGGCCCGCTAGGGGCTTTCCCTGAACAAGTGGCGGACCGGCTTTGAGAACCACTGATCTAGACCATCCCTGACAGGTGTTTGTCTAACCTGCTCTTAAAAATCTCCAATGACAGAGATTCAACAACCTCCCTAGGCAATTTATTCTCGTACTTAACAACACTGACCATTTTTCTTAATGTCCTACCTAAACCAAGATCTAAAACCAAGACCTGGGAAGCCCTTATCCAATACCTCCTCTTTGCTGACGATGCAGCAGTGACAACCCTTATGGACAGTTTTTCCAAAGCCTGTCAAGACTTTGGACTTCCCATAAACTGAAAAAAAACAAAAAAACAAAGATAATGTGCTAAGGAGTTGAGGAAGCACCTCCATCAAGATCATCAACTATGAACTTGAAGTGGTGAACGAGTCCCTGGGGTCCACTATCACAGTTAACCTTTCACATGAAACAGAACTCAGCATCTGCATTGGAAAAGCCGCCACAATGTCTAGACTGAACAAGAGGGTATGGCAAAACAACAAACTGACAGACCACACAAAGATCTGTGTGTATCGTGCATGTGTTATCAGCACACTTTTGTATGGGAGCGAGACATGGACCTTATACTCTCATTAGGAAAAGAGGCTTAACAGCTTTCATATGCGGTGCCTTTGTTGAATCTTTGGCATCTCCTGGAGGGACAGAGTCACCAACACTGAGGTGGTCAAGCGGGCCAGCACACCCAGCATGCAAACACTCCTCAACAGAGATGCCTCCGCTGGCCTGGGCATGTGTGTCGAACTAGTGATGGGCACATCTCAAAGGACATTCTCTATGGTTAATTGACATCTGGAAAAAGACCCAAAGGATGCCCAAAATTGTGTTTCAAGGATGTGTGCAAGTGAGACCTCAAAGAAATGGACATGGATGTGGGCAACTGGGAAGATCACACTCAAGACCGCAGCCTTTGGAAACAAGAGTTTAACAAAGGTCTCCAGAGTTATGAGAGACCATTTATCCAGTTTGTCCAGATCATTTTGAATTTTAATCCTATCCTCCAAAGCACTTGCAATCCCTCCTAGCTTGGTGTCCTCCGGAAACTTGTTATAAATGTACTCTCTATGCCACTATATAAATCACTGATGAAGATATTGAACAGAACCGGACCCAGAATTGATCCCTGCGGGACCCCACTCGATATGCCCTTCCAGTATGACTTTGAACCATTGATAACTACTCTCTGGAAACGGTTTTCAAACCAGTTATGTACTCACCTTATAGTAACTCCATATTGGTTGTATTTCCCTAGTTTGTTTATGAGAGGGTCATGCGAGACATTATCAAAAGCTTTACTAAAGTCAAGATATACCACATCTACAGCTTCCCCCCATCCTCAGGGCTTGTTACCCTGTCAAAGAAAGCTATTAGGTTGGTTTGACATAATTTGTTATTGACAAATCCATGCTGACTATTAATTATCACCTTATTATCTTCTAGATGTCTACAAATTCATTGCTTAATTATTTGCTGCATTATCTTTCTGGGTACAGAAGTTATCATCTGGCAAGATCTTTTGAGAGGTTTTGTGGAAGAAGTAAATAAAAAGGATTTAATAATGAATAGGGGCAAAATTTTATCATCCTTACTCTGTCAGTAATACTTTACTCTGAGTAATTCCATTAAAATTGGTAGGACTACTTGTGGAGTAAGGGGTTATTCAATGTGAGTAAGGGTACCAGAATCTGACTTTAAATATATAAATAAAAACAATTCTATAACCTTTTTTTTTAAAGGGAGAGGGAGAAAGAGAGAGAGAGAGAGAAAGCAAAGCCGGGCATTGCAGAACACATTTGATGTTGTCCATCCATGATTGTTTTGGATCTGTATTTTGCAATGTGTCATAATGCTGGAAATGTTGTTTTTTGTTTCTGTGTAAGTCATTGGTGGGCAGCCTGTGGCCCACGAGCCTCATGTGGCCCATCAGGATAATCTGATTGCAGGCTACAAGACATTTTGATGATGATGACTATCTGCAGGCATGGCCCTCCGCAGCTCCCAGTGGCCGCGGTTCGCCGTTCCCGGCCAATGGGAGCTGCGGGAAGCCACGGGCTGCAGGGCCGTGCTGGCCCACCACTGGTGTAAGTAGTTTATGAATATTGTGATAAAAAGTATTGTCATAGAACCCCAGGGGATGTGGTTATCACTCTGTAATATCTCTCAGAAAGTTACGGGGCTGTCACATTCCTTTAAACTCCCTGAAATAAAACAGCAATACATTTATATTTGATTCTTTTATGTAGCTTTCTATCTGATCTATAAAACTTACTTCAGTTTCATCTATATTTTGATTTAAGATCAATGAAACTTCCTACGTAACTAAATGTCACCAGCTGGTCTCCCAGACACCCCAATGTGATGCCGTTAGTGGTAATAGTACTATTGATTGATTTGTATTATGCATCCGTGACTATGGTATTTGGGTTCACTTTATAGACTGAGATGGTACCAAACATCACCACCCCCAAAATTTTGATACGGAACAAATATTAAAAGTAAAGACAAATTATAAGGGAGAGTGAGATCATATCTCTCACTCTCTAACCATTGAAAGTACTTCCAAGTCACTTCTCTGTGATAGTATTATTCCTGTAGCACTGCTATTGCCTTATTTGCTTTTAAGCTGACAGGATTTTCCCAATGGTAATTATATATTGCATGGGTTAGGGGCAAATTCTACCCTCAGATGTGAGTGGGTGGCTCTCACTGAAGTTGTAATAGAATTTATTTATTTGCATCTTGACCTTTACTACAGTAGTTTCTAGGGGCGATCAAAAACAAGGCTCCATTGTGCTAGGCACTGTACAAACACAGAGTATTGAACCGTAAATATAAGAAATAAACCCCTCATGCTTCTGGACGTAAGCAAACCTCAAACTCTTGGGGGTTAGGAGGATCCTTTCCCTAGCAGGCAAGTTATACCACAACTGCCTGTTGCAGGAACCTCCTCGGAAGCAGCTGGTACTGGGCACTGTTGGCGACAGGACACTTGGCCCCCTTGTCTGATTCAGATAAGGAAGAAGGTCCAGTGGTTAGGGTGCTGGCCTGGAGACTTCCTGTGTGTCCTTGAGTAAGTCACTTTGCCTCTCTTTTCCTCCATCCACTGTCTATAACCCTGGAAATCTTGCGATGTATTTTGAATTCAAGATTTTGCCCCCAAATTTGCCATGTTTTATGAATTTCTCAAAAACTGCTTCCTTTTCTACTGAAAAAGAGCCAGTTCTAAATAACAGTTGGTCAGTTCAGAGAGCTCATGGTAGCTTTGAAATACAGGGTTTAAATTATCACATATTTGATGTGAAAACAATTATATCAAGTTTCGTAGTGCTGCAAAGATGCTCCAAACAGAAAATACTTTTTTATTAGGGGTGTGTGCATGTGTGTATATTTCCTAAGTTTTACGCTACTCTGCAGCACCTCTAAAACAGATTTGTGTCCCAGTTTCTTGAATCAAATTAGTCCATCTTGGTTCCTAACAGAAAAGTAAGTCTTCTAAAATGGATATAGCACATGTGTAGTAAAGGTCATCGTTTGACATTATGCTGTATTTATTTCATTTATTTTCAGCACCTTGTATTAGTGATTCAGACAGTCTTCCCCAGTACAAGCACTGGTGAGTGGAAAGTACTACGAAGCTATTGGTTCATTGTGGAGTTTGCAATCCTAGAAAGCCTGGCTAGCTTCAGAGTGTTTTTTTTTTTTTTCCCAAAGAAGTTCTTTCCCAATTGTAGCAGGCAATTCATTGCAGCTCTGCTATCTGGAATGTATAATAACAATAACATTGAGACCTTAGCGGAATTTGGGGAACTTTAGTGCAGAAAAAATATCAGTGACTGGGAAAAACTTTCATCTGATCTGGGAAAGCTGATACACGTAAGACAATCAGAAAACTCCTGGAATCGGTAGTTTGTATAAGTGATTCTACAGTTTGAGCTGCATTCCACAGGAATTTTCTGTGACCTTATTTGCAGTGGAATAAAACAGTTTAGAGAAGGTCCTCTTCGCAGTGCTGAGTCTGTTTGTACAAGGCTTTATGTGTTGTCAATACCCAGCTCATCTGTCAGCATCGCTTTTCAAGCAGCCTTGATTTATGATGGGTTTAGGTAAACAGCACGTCTTGCAATGCTTTTTATTGTTGCATTAACTATGCTATTTATAGGCTCCGCAGTCCGCAATTCTGGTCAGGGCTTAAGCAGCCCCTGGGTGGCAACTCAGCAACACAAGCTCCAGGCTACTGAGAGCTCAAAAGCCATTGAGACCTAGTGTCTGGGAGTGTGCCAGCATCCTAAATCAAGGGCCCACTTCGTGTTTACGGTACCTGAGTTTTGTCTTGTTTCCCTCATGAGGGATGCTGTGTGGTATTTAAAGGTAGGTTTTGGCAAAACATTTTTATAACAGCTAAGGAATGCCACTAAAGCAGCTGTAAGCAGAGCACTACTCTGTACCAGTGGAGTGGGACTATGATGCAGGCAATCCACAGAGCTAGGGGTCTGTTCTGAAGAGGTGTGTGATGGAGGAGTGCACCAGTCACACATCTGGGATTAGAATCTGGCCCAAAGACTTTGTGGCTATATTCTGCTCTTGATCTCTGCACAAAATTCTCACTGACATCAGTGGGATGCGGGCAGAATCAATCCCTCAGTAATGGGTTGTTTTTTTGCCAGTATGTGGAGATGTTGCAAAAGTCAACTCAGTCTGTGCAGTCCCCCTCTTTTGGCTCTTGGGAGCGTGACTGAACAATTCAGTGTTTCTCTGGCATTCCTTTCTCACATACTTGTGGGACTTGCCGAACACAGAGTTACCACTCACCATCTCTCCCCGTTTACCACTGAGTTTTTTCCAGAATGTGTTTTTTGCTCAGCAATTCCTGCTTTACACATCTAAGCCCCTTTGCAGTTGAGAAGCAAGCTGATAGATATATTTCTTGTTTGTATGTATCTCATGGGGCTACATCAGCAAGGTCTTCTCCACACTGCCTGCCATCTCCACATTGTCATTCCTACAGGATTCTGGTTATTCTTTGTGCCTCCTGGGTATAAAACAGAACAAACAAAATTTGTCTATTTTTAACAGCATTTGGATGCTCTTTTACATTAGGCCATCCATAAGGAATCTGTAAACTCAGGAATGTTAGATTTTGTTTATATTGGAAATTCTAGAAATAATAATTGGATATGTATATTTTTCATTGTGATTAAAATTTAATTTATGGCTTTTGGTTTGTTCCCAGATCCCATCCCGCAGTACTGCTAGGAAGTAATTAGGAGTTATTACCACCTTTCTGCAGAGCGGGAAGGCAGAATCAGTTTTATTGCCTATTTTAGTATCGCAAGGCCTCTTTACTTAAAAAATCTCATGGCTGCTGGGGAGCTAGTCAGAACCATCCGTGGATCTCTTCAGTAACCAACAGGTTTGAGCATGATTCCGTAATGTGCTGATGGCTGTATTCAAAAAAGGTGTAGTGTGGACACAAACTGTGTTAAGTTTCTTAGATTTTTTTAGAGTAGCCAGAACTTTAAGCTCAGCTTTATCATTTGCCCGTGTCACTCACTGCAACTACTGACTTCTGTGCAAGCACTGTTGGACAGAGAGCCAAAGCCAATTAGTGAAATTTTGCAAAACAAAGACCCATCTCCATACTAATAGGGATGCGCCAAAATCAGAGCCATATACCCAACCCCCACACACCTATCACTTCAACTTTGGGTCTGAAAAAATGGGATTCAGATCTGAACCACAATTGGTCAGGGGTTTTGGTTTTGCAAAATCATTATCTGGCGGACCAGATTTTGCAAAACGAGAAGACGCTCTGGGTTTTGCCCGTTGCTGACATGGTATTTTGGGGATATTATCTCTAGCACTTTGGAAAGCTTAATTGCCAGTTCAGCCCTATTTAAGCTTAATTCGCTTGACTTGGTTTCTTGCAGGTATCCAAATCCAGAGAGAGCAGAAATGACCATGACGGCCAACAAGAATGCTAGTGCCACTAACATAGCTGGAGGGAGTAAAGTGCCTCAGGATACTTTGGATCGGTAAGTCCACTGCAGACTGTGAAATTTAAACTAAACATTTCTGTGGATAATTTTGTATGTCTCAACATTTTGTCCCAGAAACTCTGGAAAAGGTTGATTTGGTTTTGGAATTAAGTCTCAGATTTCCAACACTAGGAGAGCAGAAGAATATGTGCTAGGCAAGGGGTGGGCAAACTTTTTGGCCTGAGGGCCACATCTGGGTACGGAAATTGTATGGTGGGCCATGAATGCTCACGAAATTGGGGTGAGGGCTCTGGCTGGGGGTGCAGGCTCTGGGCTGGGGTTGGGGATAAGGGGTTGGGCTGTAGGAGGGTGTTCCAGGCTGGGACCGACAGCTTTGGAGGGCAGGAGGGGGATCAGGGCTGGGGCAGGGGTTTGGAGTATGAGGGGTGGCTCAGGGGTGCAGACGCCAGGCAGCGCTTACCTCAAGTGGCTTCCGGAAGCAGCGGCATGTCCCCCATCCAGCTCCTACGTGGAGGTGCTGCCCCGTCTGCAGGCACCGCCCCTGAAGCTCCCATTGGCCATGATTCACGACCAATGGGAGCTGTGGGGGTGGCGCTTGGGGCACAGGCAGCATACGGAGCAGAGCCCCCTGGCTGCCCCATGCATAAGAGCAGGAGGCGGGACATGCCGTTGCTTCCGGGAGCCACGCACAACGGCCCCCGACCCTGCTCCCCGGCTGGAGTGCCAGAGCGGGGCAAGCACCAGACCTTGCTCCCCAACGGAGCTCAAGGGCTGGATTAAAGTGGCTGCTGGGCCAGATGTGGCCTGCAGGCCATAGTTTGCCCACCCCTGTGCTAGGCAAAGGGTGATGCTAGCAGGGACTGGAGATAGCAGTGTCTGAGAACACGTCCAGTCACTCCTCATGTGATATGTCTTTGTGGAGCTGCTGCTGCTGCTCACTGACTGATTTCACTTAGGATGGATCAGCCTTTGGAGGAGGATTTGTGGTTAAGGGACTGACTATGACTCAGGGGACCTGGGCTAAATATATGTGTGACTTTGGACAAGTCATTTCACCTCTCTATGCCTCATTTCCCAGTTTCCTTCTAATGTGTTGCATCCCTTTGTCCCACCCTTTGTCTACTTAGACTTTAAGCAGGGACTCCCTCTTACTATGTGTAGGTACTACACCTAGCACAATGGGAGTGGATACAGGTCAGGACTGAAGCTCAGTGTAATGACAACATGAGCTGAGGAATGGAGCCAGCTACTGCTCCCATGCAATGATATTCGCATTGCCTCTGTGCTTATAGCTAGCAGGTGCAACATCCAAAACTGATGTTTTCATTTATGCTCTAGAGACAGCAAAGTTGATTTGATGCTAATCTCCTTTGAGAAGCATTGCCAGGTGTATTGCTTTGTGATGCAAATTAACAAATTATTGTCAATCCAGTTCAGTTTAGATTGAGTCCTTTTATAGACTTTGTTTTGTTATTTGTATTGCAATAGCACCTTTGTACTAGGCACTGTACAAAGAAGTAAGAAGGATATTCTCAGCCCTAGAGAGCTCTCAATCTAGCACTTGAAGGCTTTAAATACATTTGTGTCCAAGGCTGCAGTAGAACTGGGGTGCTGGAGTGGATGTGGATCTAAAAATAAATGTTATGGAGAGGGAGGGTAGGGGAAGACTACTGCCATCTTGTCTACATTGTTTTTGGTTGTTTATATTGGGTTGGAGGTAGGGTTGCACTATTGTAGGTACTGTGCTGCAAACCCCTAGTGTAGATGTGCTACATCATTTTAAGCCACGGCTTGCACCAGGGCATATCACCTGCAGGAAGTTGCACCAGTACAAGTCACAGTTTATACCAGAGTAGTGTATTTATGCTTGATATTTGCAATGGTGTAATCAGGCTAGTGCCAACGGCCACCCCTCCGCTCCCCCCCCACAGTGTAAATAAGATCTGATTTAGATGGATGAAGCCAACATAAGTACAGAATGATTTATCCAAAGCGGAATAAGTCCTTAGAGGTGACAGTCGATAACAGTGTATCTGCAGGCAGAGGTAGCTGATACTGAGGTGTGAGTTTCATAGATACTAAGGTCAGAAGGGACCATTATGATCATCTAGTCCGACCTCCTGCACAACGCAGGCCATAGAATCTCTCTCACCCACTCCTGCGAAAAACCTCTCACCTATGTCTGAGCTATTGAAGTCCTCAAATCGTGGTTTAAAGACTTCAAGGAGCAGAGAATCCTCCAGCAAGTGACCCATGCACCATGCTACAGGGGAAGGCGAAAAACCTCCAGGGCCTCTTCCAATCTGCCCTGGAGGAAAATTCCTTCCCGACCCCAGATATGGTGATCAGCTAAACCCTGAGCATATGGGCAAGATTCACCAGCCAGATACCCAGGAAAGAATTTTCTGTAGTTCAGAGAGATGGGGAATTGTGGGCTTTGGTTTTGATTCCCAGTAGTGTGCTATGTGTCAGTTTGTAACTGATGTCCAGGCTTGGCTTGGCTTGGCTTGGCATACCTGCCATTTTATTCTGAACATTTCCAACCACAAGCAGAAAAGAAAAAAATATAAATTAAGTTATGAAATTGTCAATGTGGAAACCCTGGAAGAAAAAACATTTACAGCTGTTTTCTTTTTCCTTTTTGCTTTAAAGGAAAACTATTTCTAATGATGCCTTTGACTGTTTTGTTTTTAAACTACCTTGGTTTGTTCTCAGTTTTGTTTATCTTTCTTAATTTGATCATAGAATCATAGAATATCAGGGTTGGAAGGGACCTCAGGAGGTCATCTAGTCCAACCCCCTGCTCAAAGCAGGACCAATCCCCAATCAAATCATCCCAGCCAAGGCTTTGTCAAGCCTGACCTTAAAAACTTCCAAGGAAGGAGATTCTACCACCTCCCTAGGTAACCCACTCCAGTGTTTCACCACCCTCCTAGTGAAAAAGTTTTTCCTAATATCCAACCTAAACCTCCCCCACTGCAACTTGAGACCACTACTCCTTGTCCTGTCCTCTTCTACCACTGAGAATAGTCTAGAACCATCCTCTCTGGAACCACCTCTCAGGTAGTTGAAAGCAGCTATCAAATCCCCCCTCATTCTTCTCTTCTGCAGACTAAACAATCCCAGTTCCCTCAGCCTCTCCTCATAAGTCATGTGTTCCAGACCCCTAATCATTTTTGTTGCCCTTCGCTGGACTCTCTCCAATTTATCCACATCCTTCTTGTAGTGTGGGGCCCAAAACTGGACACAGTGCTCCAGATGAGGCCTCACCAATGTTGAATAGAGGGGAACGATCACGTCCCTCGATCTGCTCGCTATGCCCCTACTTATACATCCCAAAATGCCATTGGCCTTCTTGGCAACAAGGGCACACTGCTGACTCATATCCAGCTTCTCGTCCACTGTAACCCCTAGGTCCTTTTCCGCAGAACTGCTGCCTAGCCATTCGGTCCCTAGTCTGTAGCGGTGCATTGGGTTCTTCCGTCCTAAGTGCAGGACCCTGCGCTTATCCTTATTGAACCTCATCAGGTTTCTTTTGGCCCAATCCTCCAATTTGTCTAGGTCCCTCTGTATCCTATCTCTGCCCTCCAGCGTATCTACCACTCCTCCCAGTTTAGTATCATCCGCAAATTTGCTGAGGGTGCAATCCACACCATCCTCCAGATCATTTATGAAGATATTGAACAAAACCGGCCCCAGGACCGACCCCTGGGGCACTCCACTTGACACCGGCTGCCAACTAGACATGGAGCCATTGATCACTACCCGCTGAGCCCGATGTATCTGCTTGTTTTGCTGGCTTCCTATTCAACCTTCTGTGTCAAATCTTTCTATTTCTCTGTTTCAGCCATCTCCCACTTCTTCTCTCCTGGCTGTGCTGTGTGAGTCACATGGACTGCATACTTTTTTCTCCTTTGGGTTAAATGGCCTCATCCTAAATTGTTGAGAAGTAGTGTGGTACAGCACATGCAGCACAGGGTCAAGAATCTGGGGTGAAATCCTCACCCTGTTGAAGTAAGTGGGAGTTTTGCCATTGATGTCAGTGGCGCTCCATCCCCATCTCTGTTGATGACTGGCTTTGTGGCCTTGGCAAGCCTTTTAAAGGCTCTGTATCTTCATTTTCCCATCCATAAAATGAGGATAATTATATTTACTCAAACATTTAGAGAGTTTTTCAATCTACAGATAAAATCATGTTATGAACCAAGTAAATTTTATTTCTGCACCAAGTCTCTCGTCTTGAGTTTTGTATTCTTTCCTGAGCCCCTCCTGATTTCTTTCACTGTGCAGATTTACCTTTCCTCTTCTTTACATTGCTTCCCAATTATACTGGGCAACAGGCTAGTGGCATGTGTCACTTCACGTGGTGTATTGATGCCTTTCTGCTAGAGATGGACTGTACATCCGTAGCTCAGTTAGGTTTCACCAGGAATGGACCTGAGGGTCTGGTCCATTCCTAAATTTGCCAGTCCACAGCACTAGGCTCTCCTGGTGTCTCTTTTTTACAATAAAGCAAAAGAACACAAAATAATATTTGGGGCGGGGGTGGGGGGGTGGGGGGAAGCGGGAGAGAAGAGCATCTGTCTTAATTAGAGATGGGCTTGAGTTCAGAGCCAGATTCTTACAGCCTCAAGATTAAGAGGTGTATACGAATGGTAATTATGATACTTGGCACTTATATACCAGTTATCCATCCATCCATCTTAGAGCCTGATTTGGTGTGTCAGTCTGAGGCCATTATAGAGACAGGTCTGAGCTGGGATGTTTGGAGCGAGACTTTACTGAACTTTGGATCTACAGTTCTGGTTCAAACCATTTCTAACCTTAATATTCTTTAGAAGTGTTATGCCTGCCTGAGTTCTAAGGACATGTGACAGTAAGCGTCAAATATCCTTTCTTTCCATAGTCTCATCATCATATGTTTTGACTCTGGTTAAGTAATGTAGAATTTGTAGGTGCAAGCATGGGCATAAATCTAGAGCTAATCCTGAATCATAGTAACATGACAAGTGAGAAGTTTAATAGCTTGCCATGCTTAAATTCTGCATCCTTTACTTTGCCTTTCTGTAATCTGCCTGGATGACCTGACTTTATGACGCTGTGCAAGAGGATGCTAATTGAGTCAATTGAGAAATTTCTTCCTTTTTAATTAGACTTAAATCAACACATTAGGCGCTGGCAAAATTAAAAGTTTAGTTTACGGCGTGGAGTGATTTACTGTAAACATGCTAAATAACCCACTTAAACTGAGCAGTCATTGTCTCCATTTAAAATAGGATTTGATTAGAGATTTGCAAGACCATAGTACAGTATATGATTTCTATACAATTTGCAGGGGTAGCATTTCATAAAGTGCTGATTATGGCATGACACAGGTGTAATTATCTCCCAGTAACCAATCATCTTCCGACTGGTCATAGGATTTGATGAAAACTATTAGCTGAGTCTATCCTCCTGTGAGGGCAGAATATATCTTCTTGGAAAGAAGATCTATCTTATCTATCAATCAGATAGAGGTGATCTATCAGATTTTGATCGATCAATATAATGTTCTTTTCTTTTAGAGCCTGGTAAATAATAATTAAACTCATGCAACCAGACAAAACTGTTTTCAGTAGTAATTGACTCAATGCTCAGAAATAGTAGAACAACAAAACCAGACAGTGGGAAAGAGACACATCAGCTAGCTACTCTTCCCTGGCTTGAAAACGTGTCCATACTTAGCTAGTCCATATCCAAACAGAGGTCTTGGTCTTAGTTATGTTTCTGTAATGAAGGAGCAAATATCAGAGCCAAATGACAAAAGCGTTTAAAAAAAAGTTCTCGATTAAGCTTAGACATCACTATTGTGTCTGAACATTAATAAAACAAGATATTGCATCTGGAGCGATCTCCAAAACTCAGTTCTTGTTCGGCCAAAATAACCTTCATCATTCAAAATAAGTTTATAGCACGTATCCCTCTTTCAGAAAGTGAGAGAACCCCCTTTTACATGTTAATGAGCCCAGTAGAAATGCCTTAGTATTTTGAATAAAAGATTATACCATATGAGGTCCAGCCAGAGGAATGGAAATCTCTTTTCTCTAGGCAAGGGGATCTCTAAAATAAAAGAATGTGCAAAGGTACAGTGTCTGAGCTAACAAGTGCACCAGCCACCTTGATATCTTGTGTCAAGGTGCCAGATACAGTCATTTAAATTTCAGAGTTACCCTGGAAAACTGTACGGGTAAAGGGTTGCATCCCTAAGGTTATTTTGCTTCAGGAGCAAATCTGTCTGTGTAGGGAAGGGAAAGTGCTGCTTTTGTTAAAGAAATGTTTGTGCAGTCATGTGCCTTGACCTGGGTACATCCAAGGTTAGTCAAAACGTGGTTCCGTCTTTAGCTTATGCTTAAGCTTTACTGTCAGGTAACTCATGCAGGTGACTTCCCATCTGCCTAGATTGGAGGTGGAATGGTTTTGTGGTCGAAGCAAGGGAGGTCTGGTTTTCTATTTTAGGATTGGCCATGGATTAACTATGTCACTGTGGAAGAGTCGCACGGGCTCTCACTGGTATATTAAGCACTTTGGGCCAGGATTGTATGTTTGTTTATATACTTGCACAGTTTAACACAATGCGGATAACCATAATAAAATGGGAATCAAGGTATTTACTTATCTCATGTCTGTTATGAGGTTAAATGTAAATTCAGTAATGTTTATAAATGCCTTGAGATCCCTTTCTGGATGGAAGGTGCTGTATGGCTGTGGTTAAGGCACTGGACTGGAATTCAGAAGATCTGAGTCAACTCCTAGTTCTGCTGTGACTCCCTGAGTGACTTTGGGCAAGTCACACAGGGTTTGTCTACATGAATACCTAGTTTGTGGCAAGCTGGGGTGTAAGTCTGCCTGGCACTGGTGTGCCACATGCTAGGTGTCGGTTTGGGACCCTGCTGCCTCACACTGAACCTTCCATTGTTCGCTTTGATCTGCCCTGCTTTGAAACAGGAATACATTGAAGCGTGTCATGGAACCCTTAGTGCTTGGCAGCAGGGTCCACACGGACAGTTAGAATCATAGAACAGTTGGGGTAGAAGGGACCACGAGGGTCATCTAGTTTAACCCCTGGCCAAGATGCAGGGTTTGTTATGTCTAAACCACTCAAGACAGATGGCTATCCAGCCTCTTTTTGAAGGAGCTTCCACGAATTCCCTAGGCAGTTTGTGTTTAGTGTGCAGCAGGCTAGGGCAGGGTAGATTTACAACCCAGCTTGCTGCAGAGTAAGTGTTCAGGTAGACATGCCCTTAGTCTCTCTGTGCCGCAGTACCTTGTCTGTAAAATGATGCTGATAATACTTCCTTTCTCCCAGCTGTGTCTGTATGGTCTACTTAGTTCGTAAGCTCTTCAAGGTATGGACGGTCTCTTACTGTGTGTCTGTACCGTGCCTAGGACAATGAGGTTTTGCTCTTGTTTGCAGCTTCTAGGCACTGGTGTAATACAAATAAATAATAATAAATATATATGTAATAGTTATTGTCACAGTGGCACAGTACTTAACTTTCTCCTGTATTTGTGGTTGGATAAAGTGTTCCTCACTTTCTAAGAATTTGGATAGTGTTGCTGTGCATCGTTTAAAAGCTGCTTCCTTGCATCTCAGAGGGGTCTGTATATTAAAGATGGGTGAAATGAACTATTTATAGTTTGTAAAGTTTTTTGAAAGATTTGGGACTTCTGCATGGAAAGCTATCCATAAAATTTTAGTTATTAATATTATGGTCAAGTAAACTGTTCTTTGAACAAGTCTGGAAATCTCATTGCAGATTCAATATGGATGCATACTTAATACAAGGCAAGATTCTTTCTGGGCTGTAAGCAGACTAACCCAATGTACATTGGAGGGAGGATCCTGACGTATTTTGAATTGCTTGGAATGTAACTGTGCCAAAATAGCATACCAACATAGAATAAAGAACATTACAATTAAGATTTTGGATTTCTGTAGGTGTAGTACATATAGGTATAGAGATAGATATGTGCTGAGTGAATGCAGGAACTCATCTAGTGTGATGTTTTTCTTAGGCCATTGGTTAGCCTTATAAATGAGTACCTGGCTTAACAGTTCCTGGAATCCTACACACACTTGTATGAGTTGTACTTTTCAGTGGTCTTTGGTCCTGGTGACTTGAGGTTTCAACTTGATAAGGCGCGTGAAAAGCTCAAGCTTGAGGCAAAGAGCTCAATCCTCAACTGCGCTGAGTGTAAAGTTTAAGCCACCTTTCTGTTCCCGCACTCTTGGGTGGCCAATGTCTAAACCAGCCAGGGGTGAAAGTAACTTAAGGGACTTATCAGTATGCAGGGCGGCTGGGGTTCTGAGCAAGGGGGTGGGGGGAAGGGAGGAGGCTCAATGGGAAGGGGCGGGGCCTTGGCGAAAGGGGCAGGGCTGGGGCCAGACTCTTCCAGCCAGCCCTTCAGCATGGCCCGGCGGCGATTTAAAGGACCTGGGGCTTCCAGCCACCTCTGGTGCTACCTCGGGGCTCCGGCAGTGATTTAAAGGGCCGGGGCTCCAGCTGCTAGCACGGTAGCAGCGGCCAGGAGCTCCGGGCCTCTTTAAATTGCCGCCGGAGCCCCGGGGCTCCCAGCCACTGCCAGTACGGTCGGCTGTGTACCAGCTCTTACCAGTACGCCGTACCGGACCATACCGGCTTACTTTCACCTCTGAAACCAGATGCCAGTGTAACTTAAAGCAGCCCTCAGGCTTCTAAGTTATACTAGCTGTAGTAGCCCCATTGGGACTGCCGCACTAGCTGCGGTTCAGGTGGAGTGAGTGGCAAGCACTCCCGCTCCTGACGTGCCCCTCCCCACCCTGACACGCTCGCTACCTAGAAAAGAGGGAGCAGGTGGCACCTATGCAGGATCATCGGCTTCCCCTTTAAGGCAGCTTTCCAGCTGCTTTGTGTGGTTGAGGCAGTGCTGAGCAATTGGATCAGGGACTGAGGAATGAGCCCAAGTGATCTGACAAGGAGACTCTATCAGGCCAAAACTATTCATCTACTCTGTGGAATACCACTGAGAAAGCTTACATTATTATCCATGAGTATTATGCAAAGCCCACGGAAAGCATGTATCTCTTACTTTGAGGCAGGTTAGGGCTTTTACATTTTGTCAAAGAAACTGAAAGTTGAATTCAGCTATACCGTTGGACAAATAGTGGTTTAATAAAAATCTGCTGAGGGTAAGCAATATGTCAAGTTATTGAAACCACTATGAGATTTGGCTCTTTTTTTTAGGCACTGAGGTTTAGAAAACAGTTTAAATAAGCTTCAGCCAGAATGTTATGGAAATTGAATAACTGACTTGAGATCCATTAGTAAGTATTCTATTTCATTAAAAGCAGAGGCAATATGAACTATGCATCTGACCAAGATTTCAGAAGGTTAGTTCTCAGCAGTGCAAAGTTCCTTCAGATTCAGAAAAGTGTAGAGATCTCTGTTGTTGCATGAATTGGAAGTTTGCATTGGAATACAGAAACCCAGAGTGTGCCACTCTGATTTGTAGAGCCCAGTATTTGCATCCACACTCGATTCATGATCCACAAACATGATCCTCGGATAGAAATATATATTCTCGGATGATCCACAAACATGATCCTCGGATATCCGCAGATTTGCAGGGCTCTGCTGATTTGTGCTGCGGATGATGACAGGGCAGAGTTTATGAAGTTGCCAAGGAATAGAAACATCACAACTCTGTTAGAGATGGGATTAAATGAAAACATGGATCCAAATCCTGCCTCTGGACTTTGGGAAAGTTTGGATCTGGATCTGAATTCCACCGCTGTCCCTTGTTGCTCTAATGCAGTGGCTCTCAACCTTTCCAGACTACTGTATCCCGATTTGTCTTGCGTACTCCTAAGTTACAACTCACTTAAAAATCAGTTGCTTACAAAATCAGACATAAAAATACAAAATGTCACAGCACATTATCACTGAAAAATTGCTGACTTTCTCATTTTTACCATATAATTATAAAACAAATAAATTGGAATATAAATATTGTACTTACATGTCTGTATACAGTATGTAAAGCGGTATAAACAAGTAAGTAGTCTGTATGAAATTTTTGTTTGTACTGTGCTAGTGCTTTTTATGTAGCCATTTCTAAAACTAGGCAAATATCTAGATGAATTGATGTACCCCCTGGAAGGCCTCTGCATCTCCCCAGTAGTACACATACCCTTGGTTGAGAACCACAGCTCTAATGGGCCTTTGACAGGGTACTGGTTCCCAGTGAATGAGGGGTTAACTCCAGTTCAGCTGCCCTGTGCATATGCTCAGAGAAAGGTGTGATTGCTTAGGAGGTATGGTGGGGTGTATGTGTGTGAAATACTCTTGGGAAGGCAAGATTTCTCACCCAGCTTGTGGTGGAATCCCAAAATGGGGCATTTTGCTGTTTAGTTTCTGGCTATGGTAACTTATTTCAAATTCTTGTTATAAATACTTATCTCAGGAAAAGACCTAGCTACTGTAAATGAACTCTTTTTTTTCAGACAAATCTTCCATTGAAGTCAATAAGAGTTTTGTCACTGTTAGGAATTCAGGATTAGTCCTGGGGTATCTCATTTTCATATGCACACAACTTTTTACAAATGAAATCAGAAAGGAGTTTTGATTGCATTTTGTTTCACATGGTTTATAAAGTAAGAGGTTTTTGTTATTATTTTGCTCTCCAGCTAATATATATGTGTGTGTGTGTGTGTGAATATATGCAAGCAAATTATTTCCCAGTGTAGTCTAATTTCAGAGGCCTTTGAATGCTTTACACAGCCTTTAAACATAGCAACAAGCAGGCCGAAATTAAAGTAATCCATTTTTCCCCTATATTTCTGCAGTACTGTTGTTTGTTAAATTCACTGAAGAGATAATAAGGAGGAAAATAAACTGTGGATTGATAAAGCAGCCTTGAGAGATTACACTAGGAGCAATGTTTGCCATGGAACTCATACTATGTTTCCAGAATAGAGATAGCTTAGACCAGGAGTTCTCAAACTGCATTGCACCGCGACCCCCTTCTGACAATAAAAATTACTACATGACCCCAGGAGTAGGGGACTGAAGGCTGAGCCTGCCCAAGCCCCATCGCCCTGTGGGTGGGGGCAGGAAAAGCTAAAGCCTGAGCCCCACCACCCCAAGCGGTGGCGGGGGGACGGAAAGCCCAAGGGCTTCAGCCCCAGGCAGGGGGCCTGTAACCTGAGCCCCGCTGCCCAGGCTTTCGCTTCCGCCCTGCGTGGTGGGGCTCAGGCTTTGGCCCTGGGGCCCAGCCAATCTAATGCCAGCGGTGGTAACCCCAGTAGCGACCCACTTTGGGGTCCCAACCCACAGTTTGAGAACCGCTGGCTTAGACTAGTATTGCACTACAATATTTACTGCATTAAATAATCGTTTTATTATTGATGATCTTTTTTTACATTATTGTTCCAAAAACGATAGTGTTAAGGATTGAACTAGTCTGCTATTTTTTTACAATAAAATATTAGCTCAATATGAATTTGGAAATGTTTATTTTGCCTACTATGCAACATTAGGGAGAAAGGAGTAATAGTGATGAGCAAGATAACAAAGTTCATTAAATAACTTCTGGAAATCCACATGGCTCTAGCAAAAAGCGTTTAAGTATATTTGTTGCTGGTAAAGAGTGCTTGCTTGACCTACCGGGAGAAAGAAGCCCAGAAAAGGAATAGCACAAGTGGTGACCGGCAAAGTGCTTTCACGTTACCCTACCAATGTGTTTCAAACCTGTGCTGGTAGAACTCGTTTTTCTAGGAAGAAAATCTTGTCTCCATGGTCCTTTCAATCCTTGGCCTTTGCAGTGAGACTACCACTGAGGGTGCCAAGCATGACCATTTGTAATGTTGTCTTTTATTGTATGGACATCTGTCCATTAGGAGCTAGTCTGAGACCACTAAGTCTTTACAGTGAGCCACTGAAAAGCCGTCACCAAAGGGGAATGATTTCCATTTACTTCCTATTTTGATCTGGGTTTGAACTAGTGATTTAGAAGGAAAGATTGTGTGTTCTGTTACCATTTCCCTGAGCTATTCAGTTCCCCTTAGGAGAAATTTTTACCTTAGCGAAACAGAAAATTCAAATAGACACAATAAACGTTGATATAGAATGAAACCCAAAGAAAGCTTTTGAAAATAATTTTTTTAAAATGAGTGAAAAGTAATACTGTGTGTTTCTGCAGTGTCAGTGTCAGAATGAAATAGTCTGTCTAGATATCTGTCGAGAAAGAAATGAACTGGCTTGTGACTCTTAAGTTTCCTTCAGTGACTTTATCAGATGGACCATCACATAGCCATTTGGTATAAGCCATGTGTCCTGATTCACTCTCCATACAGAGGGACATCCCTATGTTGGTGCTTGAAAAGCATTTTCCGCTGTTGAAGTAGCCATTAAGTAATTTTCTGCAGGGGGAAAACTGAAATGGGAGCTAATACTATACACATGTTGAGCTGTCCCCATTATTAATCGTGTGCTTGTGTAGTATTTTTTCCATAATTAGGTTAGTCAATCCTACATACAGTGGAGTCACATCTTACGTGGGAGTTAGGTTCTAAAGTCAGCGTGTAAGACTAAAATCACGTATAGTCAAAATTACCCTTGACAATCCCTTAAATCGCCCATAAAGTACAGTATACTGTACATGGTTTTGTGTATACAACCCTGAACAGTAATATGTATAAATGTATAATTTATACAGTAATGTACAGTATAGAATAAAGAATACATATGCCATATATAATTTTACAGTACTGTATTTTTAATTACAGGGGGTAATTACAGGGGGTCGTCAGGGCTTGATGTCGATCCAGGAGACAGAGGTGACAGAGAGCTTGGGTGACGGAGAGTGAGTCGTAGACTAAGTGGTTGGCTCTGGTTCAGCTCGAAAAGTTGATTGCGTAGGCTCATCTGCTGTTGGTTGTTTTTCCAGGAAAAACATGGTGATTGGCAACTGTCGCTGTTTTCTCTTGAGCTGCTCAAACATTGCTTGATACGGTCTCTAATCGTCCGTAATACTACATGTGATTTTGAGGCTTCGTTCCATAGAAGGATCATATTCAGAAATTAAATCATTCAAGTGTTTTGCTGCTTGGAACACTTAAGCAAATGTATGAAGATTCCAACTTGCTGGCTCTTCCTGTTCGTCGTCATCATCTTCGTCTTCTGTAGACGATTTTATCAGTTCCTCTAACTCTTCGTTAGTCAATGTTTCTCTATGGCTCTCAATTAATTCTTCAATTTCTTCCTCTAGGATGTCGACGAAGCCATCACCACCCACTTGCCTGGTCACCTGAACAATGCGTTTCACTTCTTTGTAAATGGTCGGAAAACCCTTAAAATCATTCACACATTCTTTCCATAGGTTTTGCCAACATGCATTGACTGTTTCAGGCTTGATTGCATCCATTGCCTGTTTAAATATAAGTGATGCAATCGGCAATGTTGAAGGACTTCCAACAGTCCATCACATTAAGGTTGGGATCAGCATCCATAGCGCTACATATCCGTAAGAATGTAAGCCACATGTACGTGGCCTTGAAACAGCGAATCACGCCTTGGTCGAGAGGTTGGAGGATGGAGGTGGTATTGGGGGGGAGAAAGACGACTTCAACTTCATTATGCGCAAACTGGAGTGCCGCAGGGTGGCCAGGAGCATTGTCTACGATCAGCAACACTTTAAAGTCAAGTCCTTTTTCTTCGAGGTACCGCTTGACCTCCAGAATGAAACACTTGTGGAACCAATCCAGAAATAATGCTGCTGTCACCCAAGCCTTTTTATTTGATTTCCAGAACATAGGCAGGAGATTTTTGTTCTTGCCTTTTAGGGCACAGGGATTTGCAGCCCTGTGTAGAGCAAGCTTTATTAGATGCCCAGCCGCATTGCCACAAAACAACACAGTCACATGGTCTTTAGCTGCTTTGAAGCCAGGGGCTTGTCTTTCTGATTTCGAAGTGTAAGTGCGGTTGGGCATTTTTTTCCAGAAGAGCCCAGTCTCGTCAGCATTAAAAACTTGTTCCGGAAGATAGCCCTTTTCTTCTATGATTTTCTTTAATTGTTCGGGGTAGGCTTTTGCTGCCTCTTCATTGGCAGATGCAGCTTCACCAATAGTCTGCACGTTTTTGAGGTTGAAGCGGTTCCTAAAACTGTTAAGCCAACCTTGGCTGGCTTTGAATTCCTTCTCATCAGAAGGCTGTCCCTCTTCGGCGGGAGGTTTGAACAGCGCATAGAGGCTAAGAGCCTTTTCTCGCAGTGTGTTGCCATTGATAGGCACACATTTACGGTTCATGTCTTCCAGCCATAAGTTTAATGCCTTTTCAGTCTTGTCTTATCACGCACCTGACTCGTCACCTTACACAGTTATTGGAGCACTTGATGCCTTGGCTTGACGAATTTCTCTCTCTCAAATCTTGATGGCATAGATGCGAGATTCGTTGCGGCCATATTTACGCGCCACGTTGGAGACCGACATACCGTCTCTCAAGAAGTCCAACACAGCCAGTTTTTCCTCCAGCGTTGGAACAGATCGTTATTTCTTTGAGCACCAGATGAAATAGTTGGCTTGCGTTTAGGGGCCATGTTGTACGAAAAATACGTACGGTATCTTTAAACACTAGAATCACACTCAGCACGGCGAGATGCTCACCCTATGAGAGGCACGCGGGAACTGAGACCGACTGAGGGAACAGCAGATTCACGTCTTCCATCTCACACTCACTCTGGGGTACACGCTCATTGAGTGGAATGGTGGGCGGAATCGTCCGCACTGTTTACAGGTATCTTCTTCTTGTTCTTTTTTTTTTTTTTTTTGCCGAGCGCGTATAGTTGAATTTGCATAAGTTAAATGTACGTATGATGCGACTCACCTGTACCCTATCTAGGAGCAGTTTTTGCGCAAGAAAACATTTTCTGTCGTAAGTGGTCTGATGGTCAGAAGTGTTGAGAACACACAAATCCCACTGAAGTCAGTAAGAGCTGTAGTGGCTCAGCCTTATTTTTTGAGCCTATCTAGTTTTAGGAACCAGATTTGAGGCAGGCAGGTTTGAAAATCTTGTCCACGGTGCCCAAATTGTACTATATGCTTTAATAAAGCAAGCCTGAGGAGAGTTCCAGTTAGAATACAGGAATGATTTAGTTAAGTTAATGATGCTCTTAGTCCAATTTATTAATATTGGTACAGTGTGATCCTTGAGCTATTTAAAAAAATATTTTGGACGTGAAGTAAAGGAATTATTTAGTAAGGTTAATGTATTAATGGTGCTCTTTAACCAGAATTAATCTCTGATGGTATAGAAGCTATAGAAAAAACTGGAATCAAGTTATGCTAAAGCTTTTGTTCCCTCCTTTTTTTTAAAAAAGGAAGGAATGGAAATTGCAAGACATGACAACTTTGCTGATTCCATCCATCCACAAAATTGTGGCTGTATTATGGAAATACCTTTTATGCTGAGCAGTGAACTGGAGCTAATGAGTAAACAGGGTAGTTCCAATTTTGGATTTATATAACGAGCTGTTTTATATCAGACTTTCCAGGCACAACCTTGTGCAGCAGCCCTCACAAATGGGCTTTTTCCATCTGCTAGGACATTTGGGAACATAATATAGACCTGAGCACTACTGGTCCAAGGTGCCTCTTGGGAAAGTCTTGCTAGACATTTCTGGGCCTGATCCTCCAATTGACACATGTCAGTATGCCTCAGCTGAAGCCCACATAGTAAGGGCCTAGTGTAATGAAGTGGAAGATCAGGCCCACTGTCTCCTAAGGCAGTATAATGGCATTCTAGATCTCAGTTTTTCTCACCAGGCAGTATCTAGTTTTGTATGAGTTCTGTTACTGGGCCCACAGTTTACATAGGTGGAACTGCCACTGATTTGAGTGGAAGCTTTGCTTGCATAAGAGTAAAGACTTCAGTACTTGGGTGAATAATTATTTTGTAGCTGTGAGTACAATTATTGTTAGAGTTTATACGGAATAGTGTGGATGGTGCTTAACAGAAGCATAGACAGACAAGGTCCCTGCCCTGAGTCGCTTACAATCCAAAGACTTGAGGTGTGCTGCTCCTTTTCACTAAACTTCTTTTCACCTCTCAGGCACTGTAAAAAGGCCTTAGCGTGGATGCAAATTGCACTCCCTCTGTAAGCCCTCTTTATGATGACAGACCAAGGGAATCAGGCCCTCAATTTTATAATTTTATACATTTTAAAAAAAAAGTGTTAAATTAGCTTTTAGGATCTTGACAATAATGTTCCAAGGGAATAATAAAGCACCGATTGGGATTTATGTTAATAATACAGTGCTTGAGTGTAAACTGATGGGGTCTGTTTTTATATTTTTGTACTGTCACATGCTTGAAGGTATTAACATATGACAATGCAAACTTGATGGATGCATTAAATCAGCTAAGGAATGCTGTGGTATTTGCTATATGGTGCTACTCCCAGCTTAAACCAGTTTCTTGCCCCATAAATCAGCTAATTTTGCCCTGAGAAAGGGGTGAGCCATAAACTGCGCCACTCCAGGCATAGACCCAATAGGCACAGTGACTCAGAGACGCCCCTCGGAGGCACAGTTTCTGTCCCCCTTGCTCCAGAGTTGGGAGTAGTAAATTCAGGCTGGACTGTATCAGGCTGGCTTAGCTGCTCTAGCCAGAGCAGTTAAGGTTCTGCCCATCCCCCATTTCCCCCACACACAGTGCAGAGAGTCAGTGGGTGCAATCTGTGCAGAGGTAGACAGGCTCGTGGGGGAGGCTCTTAGTCCCCTGCACATTTGGAATCCAAGCCACAATCTAGCTCCAGCATACCAGTGTAAAACTACTGGTCTGTTTTCTTGAATTGACTAGAAGTCATATTGAATTTGGGGGCACTGCTTTTTATACAGATACTTTTACAGGTATTGGTTTCACAACTGCATGTGCTAAAAAAGCAGCTCATGTAATTATCTTGTATCTCTCGCTGGAATAATGGCATAAGCACTCAAAAAATCGCTCCTGTATCATAATCATCTCTGTTCCACATTGCAGCAATTTCCCAGGCACTGGCTGATGACTGGATTATTGCAGTAGCTGAGCAGGTTTAACCTTTTCTCTGGGCAATTCCACGAATGTTTCCTTCCTGAAGAGAAAAGTCAATGCATGGACGCTTGTCTACTAACGCTTTACCTCCTAGGGGAAGGCAGGTATCGGGAATGTTGTTTGCTTTCCTCATTGATGTAAGTTTGATGTGATGGGAAAGCACAGTACTTACAATATTTAAGTAGGGGGAAAGTGAGGTCATTGGTTAATCCTCATTTTCTATCACAGCCTGGAGATCCCAGGCTGACTCACCTGTTTTTCTGTATAAAGGGACCTTCCCAGGAAAGCAGCTGTTCCTCAGTGGGGAAAGTGGGGCAATAGGGAGAGCTTAACTGGTGCAGCAACTTTCAGACACAACATAGGAACAAGCTCACTCTCCATTTCAGAGCATTTGAAATTGCTGTCGCCTTGATTTGCTGCCAGTTTGGAAAACTGATGATGATAAAGGAAAACTAAAAGCCGACAGTGGTAAATTAGGCAGCTGGCAGACACACTGCATCATTCCAAGCACTTGGTGAAGATAAAAGCATTTTCTTGTGGATGCTTAGCTGCTCATGGAGTCGTCCTCTGTTTCTCTCTAGCCAGTACCTTCAGCCCAGTGATCTTGTCCAATACTGGAGTGTGTTGTCTAGTGGACCCAATACAGCTTTACTTTTCAGAAGTGAATCAGTGATTTTGTTGGCAATGGACAGTAAGGCTGCTTCACATCACGAAGTTCCAGGAAAGAATTTTAAACTGGTTGCTCCTGCCCTGCGACTTTAAAGAAGCAGACAACATCCATGTTCTCGTTGACAGCTGGTAACTTTCAACTAACCTTAACTTTGCCACTGAATGCACTGGAAGTCAATCTGTCAGAGTCAATGGTAGGACTTTCTGTTTGTCTTGTTCCTGTTAATCATTAATGGCAAGTTCCTCCCTTTATACATACAAAAGGGACAGAGTTTTGACAGACAGATAGAGCATGTCCCATTTGTTGCTTGAGGAGTGGAGTAGTAGGATTCCAAAAACACAGCAGGATGTACCAATCCAAAGGGGGTGAAATCCCCGCTCGTTTTTATTTCACATCCTTAAACATGATTGATTAGAACTTCCAACTAAGTTTGGAACCTGTATGACCAGATAAGGGCAAAGTGTGTGACAGTGGCATTTAAAATGTGTGACAAAAATGTCAGATGGGAAAGAGAAATAGAAGGAAAAGAAGCTTGAAATTCTGTAGGGCCGATTTATTTAAATAATAGTTGGTTTCAGAGTAGCAGCCGTGTTAGTCTGTATCCGCAGGAAGAAAAGGAGGACTTGTGGCACCTTAGAGACTAACAAATTTGAGCATAAGCTTTTGTGAGCTACAGCTCACTTCATCGAAAGCTTATGCTCAAATAAATTTGTTAGTCTCTAAGGTGCCACAAGTCCTCCTTTTTTAAATAATAGTGTTTTCTATAGCCAAGGCTGTCCCTAGGTGGGTGCAGGGCCCGGGACAAATCAGCCTGTATGGACCCCCACCTTAACATTTTTTATCTAGGTGAAATCAGGTGTGGGGAGGGGACACCAGTGCTGGGGGGTCCCTGAAAAGGGAGGGGTTGGGGGTGAAAGGGCAATGGATGGGGTCAGCCTGACACTGGCATGTTCCAGTGGCACTAGGATGCTGGTGGCCAGTGCGGCGGCGGGCGAGCAAGAAAAAGAAATACAATGCGACTTCCCACCAGTGAGTGTGGGCCCAACTCGCTGCCAGCGCCAGGCCCCCCACTAACCTCCTGGGCTCTCCTGGACCCCCAGACACTCCTAATCCCAACCCCCTGGGCTGGCCTAGAGCTCCCCGCACGACACATGCACACTGAAGCGCAGGGCCCCCCAAAGCGCGGGTCCCAGAGCAGTCGCCCCGATTCGCCATACTGTCTATAATCAGTTCCATAGTTCAGCCTGCCTGGTGTTCGTAATCTATACTGGTATGCAGGGAGATAACACCAGAGCTGAGCTGGTCAGAGATACAGAGTGGAACAATAATTTTAAAAGTTGACATGCTGCGCATTACGTGCAATTCAGGGATCTGTGTGGGGATACAACCCTCCAGAAACCTGTATATAGGCATTTGTGGTCACTGTTCACAGCCTGAGAAAGCAAGGTCTGTTAGCAAAGACTTTTCTCCCCTTCATACTCAAAGCTGACCTCCAGAATTAAATGTGAGTATATACTCTATCAGTGTATACCCTGCACTCCATTATCCCCCTGGAGATATGATTCAGATCAAAAGGAGTGATGTCACCTATAATTCTGTACAGCTGGGAGGTAAGTTTTAGACCGACCTGGGCTAAATTCAGCTCCAGTGAAAGCAGGTGCTAATCCACTGCCTCAGAGAGGTGATGTACTCACGCTAGGGCGCCATTTGGCTCCCAGTGACTTTAGTTCTCTATTCTGGCTAACAGTGTTGGAACAGAAGCCCAGCATTAAATACTCTGCTGCTTCCAAGCTCTTCTGTGCTTCATTGGCTCTGGTGCCCATTTTTGAAAGTGTTCTAAGAAATTCACCTTCTGGGGTAGAAAACAGCTTGGATCTCTTTTATTCAGATAGTCGTTGAATGACTAGCAAGAGTTTACGGGTCTGTGCTTAAATATACATCAATATTGTGATCCAAACTCTGTGAGGTTGTGAGAAGTGTAACTTAAAGCCAGAATTTGGCCTTGGATTTGTTGTTCCAAGTTTATTAGATGAGATTCCGTTTTTAGTCTGGTTAAATCAAACTTGTTGTAGTTTGTTCTGTTTTTAGAGAGCAAAAATGAATGATTTGATGCAAGCTTTTCATTGCTCTTCATCCCTACCTTCACTTGCTGGCACAATCTAATTTATTTCAAATAATCTTCATGTTCTTGGCCTAGTCTGATGCTATCAATGTGTCTTCCTGTATGAGCATGTTCTCAATAAAAGGGTGTGTAATGGAAATATGTTCCCTCTTCTCGCTGCACTAGCGGGCTGCATTTTTAAGTATTGTATATTGAAACATCAGTCTCATTTATTTTTCCACCCTTTTGTTCTGTGACAATGGGCAGTACAGTGTTTTCTTTCTCCAGATTATTATAATGTGCAAATTTCCACAGAAAAATAAGACACACTGGCAAGCTCCTTACAAAACCTAATAGGCCAACAGAAGAGTGTAAACATAAATCCACAGCTTTATAAGAAGCCAAAGCATCAGAGGAATAAAGCATTCATAAAGAGACCCTCAAATATCATCCAGCGTTCCGCGTTGGCTTCAGATACCATTACTCCTGGATATGTAGAGATGAGAATTGGCCTTGAAGGCTCATTTCAAAGTGGTGAGTTATGTGTGTGTGTTCTCTATACCTATATCCTGTTAACATCTACCTTACAAGCAGGATTTTCAAAAGCGCACAGCATTGGACCTAATTTTCCTCCCACTGACGTCAATGATAAAACTCCTGTTGACTTCAGTGGGAGCAGAGAGAGGCCAACGCTGAGTGCTTTTGAAAATCTCTCCTCCCAGCCCATGTTATCCTATAGTCTGCATGGCATTCTATGAAATGGGGCTGCTTATTGCTGCTGTTCTAAAATCCAAAATACTAGTTCGAGATTAGGAGCATATCCAGCTTCCAGTGAAATCAGTGGAAAGATGCCCATCCATTTCAGTGGAAACTGGATTTGGCCTTGAGTGTACTATTATGTAAATTATTATGATAATGACTGGGCTAGTGAATAATTCACAACAAATTATTTGTTTAATGCATTTTGCTTTATTTTTTCTGTTAATGTTTTCTCTGCAAACAGATTGTAAAATTTAAATTAGGGTGATTGTTGATTGTAAAATTTGCTCTTCATTCTGTGTTGTTTAGTGACATATTTCAGATAATAAGGAAACGTGCCATGCAGAAAGTGAATATTCACAAACCAGAAGTAGTCTGTGGGCCAAGATTGATTATTCACTAAAGAAATTTATGAAATTCACTTAAAAAAAGTTATTTGATAAGAAACTTGCAAATAATTTGCAATAATAAATCAAAAATTTTTGCAATCATCCTAATTTAATTTTTGGTAAATATTCAAAAATTTGGGCAAAAAAAATCACTTTTCATAAATGATCACCTAGTAAAAATCAAGGGCCTAATTCTTCTTCGACTTACACTGACGTAAAGCTGTTATATCTCCAATGACTTCTACGGGCTTATGCTTGATTTACAACAGTATAAATCAGAGGAGAACAACACCCCCAAGTACTCAAGTATTTGCAGAAAGTATAGAAAAAAAGGAGTCGCACATGAAGTGGAATAAAAATTCACTCTTAAATTCAAACAAATATTTGTAGACAGTTTCTTCTTCTATTTGTACAGCTCTAGACAATGTTAAATATAAATGTTACATATAACAAAGGGGTACATTTGCCAGTTTTAGCTAGAATTTATTCTGTATTCAACAAGAATTTGATTAAGATCATGATCGTTAGAGACAGGACATGTATATTCAGTCAAGTCTATCCTCTTGCAAGGGCAGGATACAGTCATGGAAGAGATGACCTGTTTTATTTACTTCTGGGTATTTCTGTTGTACTCATCATAACACCTACAAAAATATATTATGTACAGTCTCTGTGGTTTGTTGTATGTAACTGTATGGGTTTTAAATAAATCACAGTTCACAACATAAAAAGAACAGGAGTACTTGTGGCACCTTAGAGACTAACAAATTTAGTTGAGCATAAGCTTTCATGAGCTACAGCTCACAATACACACATGAACTGTGATTTGTAACCTACAGACTTAGACATATCAGCTCTATAGCCTAGGTTGGGCCACAGCCTTTTGTATCTGTCTATATATGAGCTCTGTTGGAAGAAGTGGAACAGCTTTTCTCTTTTTCTCCTCGTAGCTGGCGTATGAAGTGGGATTGATTACCCTGCAGTGTGTTCTTGCCCTTTGAAGAAATAGTAAGTACACCTGTATTCATGTCTTCTCTTTTTCTTCCTCCTCCTCACCCTTTGAAACCTGCACAATCCAGACACAAGTTCTCTAATCAAATGCTTTATTTTTTCTGGTTTCAGGTGCTGAGAAAGATCCTACTCTGGGTTTTGTTCTTTTGGTTGTTTATATAAAAGCCCTGTATCCCAGAGGATAATTGCTCTAGTTTCTCCTTTTGAAATACTGTTATCAATGTCAGCTGTGTTCCATTAAAAAAAAATTACTATTGCTAGAAAATTGGCATTTGGTCATTTCTGAGAGCGGGAGGCGGGCGGGCGGGCGGGCGGGGGGGGGGGAATTGCACTGGATGAGTAACTTGAATTATTGGTAGCTCAAAGATGGTCAGTGTGAAACGCACTCTTCTGGCCTACCGAGGGCAAAGGAGTGAAGATAAATGCTTCCAAACCAAGCCAGAGAGGAAAGGCTACTATGTGTCTTTAGACACATTATTGTAATAAGTAAAGCAATACAATAATAAACAGAAAACTCTATGCCAGGTTTATGTTGTTTCATTTTTAACCATGGGAATGGCTTTATAAAAAGGCTTCTCTCTACATTGTGTAATTCTATCGCAGTCTCCTGGTATAAGGCATGTTTACTGTAGGCCACTGGTTTAGAGTTTTGTTTACATCAGAAGAAATCTGCACAAAGTTGACTGTGCTGTGACTGATGTTTGCAGAAAGAGTGACACTAAACATAAGGCCAAATGATAAAATGTGGGAATGGGGCCTCCGAGAGGTCTTGCCACAATAGCGACAAAGTTTAAAAATAGGATCGTGCTCTCTCTCCTCCTCCCCCAACCACCCCATGCCGTAGGTAACAAATACATTGCCATCAGGCACGATCTATGTGTGAAGTTCAAGTGCATTATGGTCAGACTGGGTTGGTTCACAAACATTACACTCAGACAGGGCTGGTGCTTGAGGCTGAAATGCACTGAAATCCAATAGAGCTGGTGCTTCATGCTCTGTTGTACTGGAATTCATTTTTTGCTCACGTAGTGCAGGGACCCCAGAAGCGGCACAAATATTTACAGCGCTAGTCTCTTGTGAACTTTTCTCAGCTGATGTGTGACACAAGCAATTGAAATGTGTGACAGGCGACTAAAATGTAGAACACCCGTGTTTCATTGCGTGTTGCACCCCAATTAAAAGACAGTTAATGGTTTTTAACTGTGAAATGTGTGTTAAGGATGTTTTCTCGCTATGTGAATTAACTAAACCAGTTTATAAAAAGAAAACTGGAAAAACAAATTAATTCATGCAGAACCACCACAGAAAGACACCTCATATGAATAATCAGTAGTGTTTGAACTATCAACCCTCAGATCTCCAACACAGACATCTGCCACATGACCTAAAGAAATAACTGTTGTCCTCTATGTAGATCAGCCACTAAAGGGGACTTGACACAAACTTTACCAGTGCATTACCCAGTTGTTTGCTGGACAGCAGTAGAGTGTTGGGAATTAGGATTCCTGGGCACTGTTCCCATCTCTGGAAGGAGTGTGAGGTCTAGTAGTTAAAGTAGCAGCAGTAGCAGTAAAGTAGTAGTTAAAGTTATGACGAGGCTAGCCAAGCAATAGGTTTGGCACATTTATTTTGAAAGGCAGCATGCTTGAGTGGGTGAGACTTGGAACTGCCATATCAGAGAGTGGGGTAAAATGCTGGCTCCACTGAAAACAATGGAACACCTGCCACTGACTTCTGTGGAGCCAAGATTTCACTCCTGGGTTCTAGTCCCAGCTCTACCTGACGTGACCTTGGACTACCTTGCAGTTAGCTTATTTGTAAAATCGGAGAAATTATACTTGACTGTCTACTAGAGTATGGTAGGGGGCTTTGCTCAGTAAAACATCTTGGAGTGCTAAGACATATAAACAGCAGACTGCAGAAGTGAGACCAGGACTCTTGGTTTCCAACTCAGTACATCTTTCCTAAGGCTACAGAGTATTTGAACAGAATAGCCTGTCTGTAAACATTGCCCGGTCTATTTAGATGGAATTCCAGCCCACTTGCTGAATCCAGAGCTCCTTCAGATGTGTAAAAAAAAAAAAAACAAAACCCAAGCATCACTATGTAGAAAAAGCATTTTGCCCCTGTGACTGGGGTCCTAGTAGGTCACTCAATTAGGGTGAACTGCAAAGAATGGGGCACAGTCCCCGTAAAGCTGGTGGATATTCCAATACTTAGATTCACCAAACCAGCATAAAGAAAAGGAGTACTTGTGGCACCTTAGAGACTAAGCAATTTATTTGAGCATAAGCTTTCCTGAGCTACAGCTCACTTCATCGGATGCATACTGTGGAAAGTGTAGAAGATCTTTTTATACACACACCCAGCATAAAACAGCTTCTTTGTTATCTTACTGGTTACTCAGAAGTCCAGACAACACAGTTCCCTTAAAGTGATCTAGCCTCAGGCCCCCATCCAGGTACATCAAATATGATGAAAATTTCTGTATATCTTATTTCATCATATAAAAGAAAAGGTTCTACCAATCCCAAAGAATCGGGCACATTACCTCCCAGGTTCACAAATGTTTCAGATCTTACCCAAATACATGCTACAGCCAATTCTTATTAACTAAAACTAAACTTTATTAAAAAACAAGAGAGAGAGAGTATGGTTAAAAGATCAATAAACATATAAACATGAGTTCAATTCATTGAGGTTCAGATTCACAGCAGAGATGGTGAGCTTTGTAGTTGCAAAGAGTTCCTTTAGAATTCAGTCCGTAGGTCATGGTTCAATGCCCAAATCTCATATTCAGGGTGTACCAGCATAACTGGGGCCTCAGTCTTGCGACTCAAACTTCCCCAGATGAAGTCTAAGCAGATCCGAGATGACAGAATCAGGACCCAAGGATCTTTTATACCATTTCATGTCTTTTGACAAGTTTGGATTTCCTCGGGGAACAAAAGGTACAGGATGACTTTGAAGGAGGTCCATCACGGGTACTTAGTTATACGAATTAACATAAGGCCATTTGCTTTTTCCTCCACCATTCACAGTACCTTTCAAAGAGAGATGAATACGGAGATATCCTGTGCTTACAATTCATTTAAATGCTAGGATCTTCTTTTGACCTCTGAATTATCAGATTTCAGAGTAGCAGCCCTGTTAGTCTGTATTCGCAAAAAGAAAAGGAGTACTTGTGGCACCTTAGAGACTAACAAATTTATTTGAGCATAAGCTTTCGTGAGCTACGTGAGCTCACGAAAGCTTACGCTCAAATAAATTTGTTAGTCTCTAAGGTGCCACGAGTACTCCTGAATTATCAGAATACAGCATAGACAGGGACTGTTGATACATTGTGGACCCTACTCATACATACATAAATACACAAAACCACAAATATTATCTCCCCACGTGTCTTTTGAGGATTATTTATTTTTCAGGATGTTTAACCCTTTCTAGTCATGCGTCACAGCCCCTCTTTCAAATTTGATTCACATAAATCTAGAAGATTTGCTTGATCTGATTGATTTTAATAGGCGCTGCAAAGCTCTAGCAGGATTCATCCCAAAATTGTTCATTTCCTTAAGACCCTGGGGTAAATAAACAGCCACACAGGAAAGTTGCCAATACTGTGAAAAGATGAAACCTGAGAGCAACCGTGCACAGTAGGGCTCTGAACAAACCTGTTTTAGACATGCTTCTTACACAAACAACTTCCAAAGAACCATGAGTCTTAAGAAAAAAATTGATAGCTTGTGGGTTCTGCCTCATTTAAAGAAAACATTCACCCATTTGCAATGTTCAACTCACCTCTAAAATTAAGAGTTAGTAGGAAAGAAAGACAAAAACCAAAGAAACTAGAAGAAGGATGTGACTCAGGTCCTTTATGCAAGGCAGTTTCAAGAATGGTGTCATTAAAGATAAGAAGTGGAGGCACAGCTGTAAGAAAATACATTGTGTGACCCAATATTATTCAGAATAAACCTTGAGGAAAAGAGCAGGGACAAAAAGCAACTAGGAAGTGGTGTTTCATTTTTAATGTTGAATAACAGATTTATGTAGAAAAAACGCTAGTCAGTACATTGTTCTTGAGGGAAAGTGGGGAATTACTATGTTTTTGACATTTCAAATAGCTGTGATTTTTCATATGGGAGCTCATCTTCTAAACACTGTGATGGAAAGCATCAGTTTGGTCCACCAAAATATTCTGAGTCTGATTATCTGTTGTCCTGTACCTTGTTTAGTCATTTATACCAGTGCAAAGTGGATGAAAAATTCTGATTCAGTAGTGTTTAGAAATTCACCTTGCATTGATCAGAAAGACTAAACAAAGTACAGGCCCTGCAATTCCACATAATTTCCGAATTCTCCATTCCGTATTTCTTCACCTTAGAAATTACTTGGTAAAATGTATTCAGAGCATGTTTAGCTAGTGCAGAATGGAGTGCTGCTGGGTTTCTTTCTTTATGATTTACCATTCAAAAAATAGTAAAAAAATCTGTCATCTTTTATGTATTGAGTTTGCTTTGCTTTTGGAATTAATTTGCAAACTGGATACAATTAACTTAGGCTCGAATAAAGACTGGGAGTGGATGGGTCATTACACAAAGTAAAACTATTTCCCCATGTTTATTCCCCCGCCACTGTTCCTCAGACGTTCTTGTCAACTGCTGGAAATGGCCCACCTTGATTATCACTACAAAAGGTTTCTCTCCCCCCCGCCCCACCTCCCCGGGCTCTCCTGCTGGTCATAGCTCATCTTACCTGATCACTCTCATTACAGTGTGTATGGTAACACCCGTTGTTTCATGTTCTCTGTGTATATAAATCTCCCCACTGTATTTTCCACTGAATGCAACCGATGAAGTGAGCTGTAGCTCACGAAAGCTTATGCTCTAATAAATTTGTTAGTCTCTAAGGTGCCACAAGTACTCCTTTTCTTTTTACGGATACAGACTAACACGGCTCCTACTCTGAAACTTTTTTTGTATAGTCATTGAACATTGTCAGACCCTAGATCTTTACTTTAGGAAGTGAACTTGATTAAAGCACGCAGGATCTGATTCACCAGCTCCCATCTTCTTGCAGATTTTTACAATTGTAGAGCCTGATAATAGTCCTGTGCTGTTCACTCAGTGGAGTAACTCCTGAAATGCACTGACGTGAGAGGAGAATCAAGGCACAGAATGATTGCAGTCAGCTGAGTTCTTACGGGTTTTCCTCTACAAAAATTATTATAAAGATTCGGCAAATGTATCTGAAGGGCTTTGCATCAACAGGAATTCATCACAGAGTTTTAACAGGGCTTGATCCCACAGCCCTTACATGCACACAGCTCTAATAGAAGGAGCTGGAACTTCTTTCAATGCCAAGTAGAATTCTGCAGAGTCCATGTAGCTTATGAGCTGGTTATGTTGTTTCAAAGCCTTAGTTAGCAGCCTGTTTATTTTATTGATAGTTATGATAAGGTCTAGGTTTTTACTTCAGCGGAGATTAACAAAACTTTCAGGAGAGTTTTGATTTCAGGAGCACACACTGAGAATGGGCTTTGATTTTTTTTTAAAGCACTGCAACCCACACCCACTCCAGTCAGTTAGCTCTTTTTTGCCTCTCCATCTATAACAGCTGGGATTTTTTTCATCAGTACAGTGTAGTCTGTCTTTCTTATGTGTGTTCATATGAATTGTTCTGTTCTAAGTAGCTATCTTATTATGTAAAACTACTTTTAACTTTGGAATTTCTTTTGTTTTCCTTTTGGCTCAAAGTCAGAGTCAGCCCTGGAAGAGGAAGTTATCCAAAGGGAGTGTTGTCAGGGAGTCTGATATATATGCCTGTTAAGCTCTCAAAAGCAACAACTGGCCTTCAGCGGAGGAAGATTGTTTTGCCACTTGCATCATTTCCATTTCAGAGAAACAGCAAGATACAACAAGTTTTACCTTTTTTGCTTCATGAACAAGTCAAAACAGCTTGAAAATAACCTTATGACACTAGTCCCACCTTTGGGTGAGAAAAGTTCACACCCTGTACTCATAATAAACTGTCTTAGTTAGATTTAAGTTAATGAACTGTAGTACGTATTAATCTATTTGAGTTATTTATAGAATGGCAGTAGTCTATATTATCTGCCTGAATGTCTGAACATTGTAATATGGAGGTTTAGTTGTCAAACCAAATAGATACAAGGCCTGGTTCTCAGTTGCACTGAGGTTTCTGAACAATTACCCACATCCTCATGGCCCTTTACACAGCCAGTGTAAGGAGTTTTAGTGTAATTGAGGATTCAAGCCATCTTCTTTGATATGGTATATAGGGGTTTGTGAATATAGCAGTCGGTTCAAATGTAGAAAGTCACTGGTATCTGTACAGATTCAAAATATCTGCAACAAGTAGGTTCCTGCTGGGGCTTCCCAAATGCCCAGCAGGGGTCTTTCAAGGCACACAAATTACTGCTGGTTATGTGTTTGGCACTAAGACTAACTGCCCCAATGTGACTACCTGGGGTTAGACTATGCAGTGTTGTTGTTGCTGTGTTGGCCCCAGGATATTAGAGACAAGGTGGGTGAGGTAATATCTTTTATTGGACCAACTTCTGTTGGTGAGAGAGACAAGCTTTCAAGTTTACACAGAGCTCTTCTTCAGGGCTGGGAAATGTACTCAGAGTGTCACAGCTAAATAGAATTTGGGACATATCGTTTAGCATAAGTAGTTAACACGTATTTCAAAAGACCATTCAAGATGAAAAGAACAGGAGTACTTGTGGCACCTTAGAGACTAACAAATCTATTAGAGCATAAGCTTTCATGGGCTACAGCTGCTACTTTGATTCAAGATGAAGTGGCTTAGACTGAATTTTGTTCCCTTCGCAGTCAACATCACTGCCATAGAATGAAGGCAGCAGGGAACTTGCCCAGGGAGACATAAAGGTGGTGGAGATAAAAGGAGAACAGTGTGAGATGCAAATAATGTTGAAATTTTGTTATGGAGCTTCTCTATCTAATGGATTTGTCTCATAACCCGTCTCAAAGTCAGCAACTAGTGTATGATGTGTTTGATAGTTAGCTGAAAGAAGCCTGCTTTTAGTTTTTCAGAGGGAAGGACGGGGGAAGTCACTCATAGTTCCTGTGGAGATAGAGAGAGAAAAGAATTCACTGGCCTGAATATTCCTTTACAATAGGCTCATTGCTTCAGTCACAATGTAGCTTTCTTTCAGGCACCCGAATTCTTCTTTGCAGCTAGGCTTTGGAGACCTATTTTTACTAGTGTGAATGGAGGCAGGTTGTACCATAATGGCACTCACCACTGGTAACGCCTGTTTGTGTTCTTTTGGTCTTATTTTTATAACATTGTTGATTGGTATTGTAAGCTTTTACAGGCATGTGTTCGGCACTGACCCCTAGACTGTTTTTCAGGAGCCATTCATTTGCTAGACAATTTCCTAGCCATGGTGTCCATAGCAGAGGGAGAATATATCTGCAGCATGATATCTCACTAACTGAGCTTTGACTTAACTTCTTAGTATTTCTCTTTTAACAAGTTCTTAGTTCTCTAGCTATCAGTACGAGCCGTGCTAGGTTTTAATCTGCAAGTTTCAATGCTTTGCTGCTTAGCCTCTCTCTACTGCCTGTGCAAATTCCACGGTAGTTGTAGGGAAATCAATGACCCATCAAAACATTTAAATTCAGTAATTCACTGACAACAGTGGAACATCATAATAGATGTGGTACATTGGCACCAGTAGCAGATTAATACACTGTAGATTATTGTCAATGTAAAATCTTGTGAAGTAGTTGACATTTTCTTATAATGAGTCAGATTCTGACATCCTTATTCATGCTGACTAGCACCTTATATCATAGGTAACCCATGGCAGAATCAGATTTTGTAACCAGTGGGGGGCAGGGCTGCAAAGGATTTTGGGGGTCTGGGGCAAAATCTGAAACTAAGGCCCCCCCATCCTTCCAAAAAAAAATTATTCATGAGGGAAGGCAGTGTGGGTGGGATTGAAGAGTGAACTGATGTGATCCCATGTGCCAGAGGCCCAGCCCTGTGGGATAGGAGCTACCACTGCTGGGTGAGTGCAGGGTGGGCTCACTCTCCAACCCCATGTAACAATTCATGACTTACACGTCCTTTGAACCGGCGCCACCCATACATCTCAAGGCTGCTGGGGGGACAGTTGCCTTCTGTGCCCCTATTAAGGTAACCACACTGAAATCAGAGGAGCTACCCATGGACTAAAGTGCAACTCAACTGGATTAAGGGCTGGTCTACACTGAAAACTTTCATTGGCCTTGACAGATGTAGTTAAGCCAACCTAACCCCTGGGGTAGACAGCGCCAGGTCCATGGAAGAATACTTCCAGTGACCTGGGTGCCGCCTCTCAGGGAGGTGGATTAACTACAGCAATGGGAGAACCCCTCCCATGAGAGTCTCCATTGCAGCACTACATTGGCGCAGCTGCAGCTATATGCCACCGTAGCATTTTAGGTGTAGGCGTAGCCTAAGGAACATGTTTCAGCTGGACCCATTCCCTGCCTCTCTGTCTGTGGGGTTAGAAATTGACTTCCACGTTTTTGGGTCTCCAAAATGGATTGTAAGTGCAAATTTGGGTATTTGCTACATGATTTGAGCCCATAATAAAGCCCAATTATATTTTGGATGCAGGTGCAGTTCAGGTGTAGTTTTTTTTGGCGACAGCTTATGCTTGCATGAGGAAAAATGCAGGGCATTGGAGCTGTGCTCCGGCTCCGCTCCAGCTCCAGGTGAAAACTTGCAGCTCCACTGCTCCGGAGCTGCTCCACTCTCCAGCTCCACTCTCCAGCTCTGGGCTCCGCTCCAAAGCCCTGGAAAAATGCTCCTCTGAAAATTTATCCCTAAGAATCTGATAAAATATATCCTCCACAATAAGAGGCTTATTTCACTTGTCTTTCAGCTGATTGGAGGCTTACATTAGAGAGATAAGACTCAGACAACAGATAAGCTTATCTAACCATACACACAATAGAAACCTAGAGGTTTAGGTTTTTTCCACCTGTCTGCTCGTTGAGATAACCTCGTTGCACACCTCTTCATCCTGTAAATCTGTACACATCAGCCTTGTTTGCTCGGCTGCCAAACAGACTGACAAATGTAGTGCCAACAGAGGTGTGGACTTTCCCCCTTCACTGTAATGGAATGTTAATGTCGAATACGTGTTTTGACTTCTTACAATCGCATTTTTAAACAACCTCATACAGAGCAGCAGCCCCCAGCTTCAGGCAATGAAGCTGAATGATTAAACAGGGAATATCATGAGACTGCTTTAAAACTGTTAATTAATTACCTGGACACTTTATTTGATAAATATCCATAATATTTATGAGGTATATATCCTCAGTGGGTGTAAATCAGTGTCGCTTCAATTACTTCAGTGGAGCTATGCTGAGTTACACCAGCGGAGGATCTGGCTCCCGTATTCTAAAGCAGGGGTGGGCAAACTTTTTGGTCCGAGGGCCACATCTGGGTGGGGAAATTGCATGCAGGGCCATGAATGTAGGGCTGGGGCAGGGGGTTGGGGTGCAGGGAAGGGTGTGGGGTGTGGTAGGGGGCTCAGGGCAGGGGGTTGAGGTGCAGGAGGGGTGCAGCAGGAGGCTCAGGGCAGGAGGTTGGAGTGCAGGACAGGTGCAGGGTATGGCAGGGGGCTCAGGGCAGGGGGTTAGGGTGCAGGGAGCAGCAGGGGGCTCAGGGCAGGGGGCCCTTGCCTGCAGGTAGCTCCCCCAAAGCTCCCGTTGGCCGCGGTTCTCCGTTCCCAGCCAGTCGGAGCTGCGGGTGGCGGTGCCTACAGGCAGGGGCAGCGCGTGGCGTCCTTTTTCCCCTAGGGCCGCAGGGACATGGTGCCGGCTGCTTCCGGGAGCAGCGCAGGGCCAGGGCAGGCAGGGAGCCTGCCTTAGCCCCACTGCGCCACAGGGCTGGCAATCCCATGGGCCGGATCCAAAGCCCTGATGGGCCAGATGCAGCCCGCAGATCATAGTTTACCCACCCGTGTTCTAAACAGTACAGCGTATGGATATACAGTCTTCAAATGTTTCTCTACTTGAACTTCTCCCCACACTGTGAATGCGGTAAAAGAGTTATCGTGGGGGTTTGGGAGCCTTTTTTAAATTCGGTGCTCCACTGAATTTTGCAGCTTTGGGTAAAGTTGCTGCAGATTTTTGCTAGTATTTTCTACAGATCTCTGTAGATGCTGATTGGAACAATGATCTTTGTGGTAAGTCTCCATTCATCTGAACCAGGCCACGTGTGCTGAAATACACTACTAGCCTGCTTAGGGTCCCAGCTGGTTCTGATTTTATTAGGATTGCTCTGATTTAGGTTAGGTTGCCTTGATACAAATGGCAAAATGCTCAGAGGAAAAGCTGAGATGAGCACAGAACCCGAATAAAATACTCAGCAGCAACCAAGCAGACATGAACCAATTCTGGGGGGAAAAAAACGCACAGAACTAATGTGAACTTTCTAATGTAAACATTAGGCTGAAACAAAGGGATATTAATTACAGCAAACCAGGGAGGGACCCTTGCACTTTCACCACACCCTTTGTAGGTAAATACCTTGCCCAGGTGGTGTACATGTTGAAAAGTGATATTTCCTGCATTAGTAAGATTTAGAAACTATCTCACATTCTGGAAAGATAAAGGTATGTCAAACAGCTTTTCTTGACGTGTTGGGGCTCACCCTCTTCCATAGAATTTAATCTCTGGAGTAATTTATGAAACTTCAGGGAAGCTACAGTGATGCCTTGAAGTTGGTACTGCTTAGTCCTGGGGTCAGAGCAGGGCGCTGGGGATTAGGAATGCTGAGTTTTAGTTCCAGCTTTGCCACTGACTCATCTTGCATTCAGGACAAGTCACTTAACCTCTCTGTGGCTGAATTTATTCATGAGTGTAGAATGTTGCTTAATAATAATGCTTATTTAATGTCTATAAAGCACTTGTAGATCCTTGGATGAAAACTGCTACCTAAGTGCAAATTATTATTGTTACCTGCCGTAATGTATCATCCTAATAAAACATAGGGGCAGCTCCTTGGCCACCACACCGGCTGCTTTGCACTGCAGAAACTGAAAAGGCAACGAGGACTTGTAAAGCCAGTGTATCAGGCCCTGAATCAGCCACACCCAACCCACCATGTAGGAGATGTTCTGGAGTGGTCTGGAAGCAGAAGAAACTGTGTTCCAAAAAGAGATCAGGCCCATAGTACTGATTTAACACATCAGATTGATAATGTAGCTAACACCCTTATTCTGTGCTGAATTGGAATAGTATAACCTGATGATCTTGGTTTGCTTAAAAAGTAATTTTCTATCATTTTTTGTGTGTGGCAAGCATAAGTTAAAGGGCTTTCTTTGGCAAAATGCTTTCAATAGTATCCATGCACTTGTCCCCGATCCTACAAATATTGACGCTGGTGCTTAACTTTGCCACCATGAATAGACACAGTCCATGGTGGCTCATGCTAGTAAAGGTAAGGAGGTACGTAAAACGTTGCAGGATCAGAGCCTAAGCAAGAGATCAGACTCTTACTGGTTCCTTCACTATGCAGCGTGAATACAATGGAATAAAGGTGGGGCATCTAATTTCATCATCATCTTTAACAAATCTCTCTGTGTATGCCAGGCATCTATACATTTTATTCCATACCCTGGTAAAAAAAATTGCTTTGAAATTTACACTGTAGTTTGCTAAGTGAGGTCTGGGCTTTTCTCAATTGCTTGTTAGTGGTTTAAACGCTTCTCAGCTAAGGCAGAAGATTTTCAGATGGGAGAAAATGGCAACTCATAGCAATTTGCTCTGTGAAATACTATTATTTCCAGAACAATGAGCAGAATTCTTGAGCAGGAAAGAAATATTCTCCTAGGATTCTGTTCAAGTGAACCTTTAAGAAATTCAATTTTGATTCCATAATTTTGAGTTATGCTGTTTATACTTATTATTTTGAGGGAATGTGTAATGATACGTCTTCTAAGACATTGTATATATCATTCTGTATATAGAAAACTTCAATAAAAATATTTTGGCTTGAAACAAAGATTATAATAAAGTTATTTAATTATGTCTTTTTACAGTAATATCTATCTATCCTCTCATGGAAGTGGGTTTTTTGGGGAAGAGCATTTATTCTGTGCAGTTAAATTTTGGGAGTATAATTGTACTGTTCCTTGATGCCGGTGGTCTTAGTAAATCACATAGTTGAGTCCTTGTTAGAATGCCTGAATCCCCATGGGCAGAATTCTGCCTTGTATTCGTGTGAGTAGTACTACTAATTTTAAGAGGATGACTTGGAGAGTAAGGTACTGTTCAATCACAGTAAGTGCAGGGAAATCTGTTTGTGGGCCCTGCATCCTATGAGATGTGCACTTTAGAAGAGGTTTTTGAATAACAAGACAGTAGCTCAGAGGCTTTGGTCACATTTTACTATTAGGATCTCATCTGCAATCTGGGGAAATAAGGAGGCTTTTATCTCACTGGTGGCGTTACAGGGCCAAATCCTAAGATTGTGTAAAACAATAAAGTTCCACTGAAGTCAATGGAGATGTGCTGATTTACATTATCTGAGAGCTGGCCCTACTTTTTTAAATTGCAGTTTTAGCTATATACTGATGTGTAAATCAGCCCCCTGGCTGATTGATTCAGGCTATACAATACCTTATGTGCCAAATTCTGCCCTCAGTTACATACATTGGGCCTGATTCTCCACTCACTGCCACCACACCAACTCCACACTTGTGTAACTCATTGATTTCCACAGAGTTATTCCTGATTTACCGTGATGGAAATAAGACTGTGATTGGGCTTTGTCTGTAAAGTATTATACTACCTGGTTCTCCCTATAGCTTTGTGTTTTCAGTCAGCCATTCTTCAACTCATCTCTGCTTTCCACCTTTGGCCCGCTTTGGGAAAGGCTTGAGAATCTGCCATTCTGTTGTGTGTTCTTCAGCCAAGAAGTGTGTTAACAGTGCCAGGATTGTTTTGTAATATTACAAATGCCTAGCCATATGCATTACAAAAATGACTTTTATTCTAAAGACCTGGTCTTGACCGTTAAAGTTAATGGGAGTTTTGCCATTGAACTCAATGGTGCAAGATGAAGCCTTAACAGCAGATAATTTAAACAATAACTTTGCTATGGAAAAAAAAACCTAGTACTTTTGTTTGTGTATTAATATAGATTTTGGAGAAAAACTTTGCAATGCATGCGGAATCATGCAGTTTCTCCCTGCCGATTCAATAAACCTCTTCACAAAAGTAAAACTCCTCAAAAGATGTTCCTGAGACTATAAACTGATCAGGGAACATTCCTAACAGTAACATAGAAATATTATGAATGAAAACAACAGTAGTGTTCAATTCAGAAGAAAATATTAAAGCAGTGGTTTTCAACCTGTGGTCCGCAGACCCCTGCAGGTCTGCAGATGATGTATAAGGGGTCTGTGAATGGAAACAAAGTTTCAGATCCCAGAAAAGGCATTCCATTTTTCTGATCAATCAAAAGTATGTGAATACCCCCACTTACAGGTCAGCACCCGGAAGCCCACAGTTTAGCGCCCTTCTGACACTGCATCAATGATGGGCCGAGCATGTGAGACATTTATAGTTGAATTCTGTTCAGTCCGTTTTCAGTCTAAGACAGTGGTAGTCAATTATTTTTTGTCAAGGTCCAAATTTCTTTTCAAGGCATAGTCAAGGTCCTCACTCCAGAGAAAATAATTAAAAAAAATACAATAATGATAATAAGTAAATAAAAAGATTTCAGGGTCCGTTCCAAAGCATCTGGCGGTTCAGATTTGGCCCGCAGTCCCCCTAATGGTCTAAGACTTTTATGGTAGGGCTCTGTGGACCACAGGTTGAATTTCCAAAGGGGTCTGCACCTCCATTCAAAATTTGTTAGTGATCCGCAAATGAAAGACGGTTGAAAACCACTGCTTTAACATTTAAACGTGTTAGAACGTTTTAAAGCAGTTTTGGGTTATTGCAGTCAGAGGGCAGCACTCCACAAAAGCTCATGAGAGCGATAAAGGTATCAACTGAAGGGGGTTTATTATTTTGTTTTTATCCTGTATCTTTTTAATAAATAAAATAAGGATTACAAATGCATTAATGTGAACAAAAAAACCCAACCCTACTGTCCCAATAAACAAATACGTTAGCATACAAACACTAATATCAAGCACTATATATCAAGGCACTATGATACAGTCAGTGCCAGCCATTGGAGAACTGTGGACTAGTAATTTGCACACAGGGCTGGGAACCAGGAACTCAAAATTATAATCCTGGCGTTCTCTGCTTGCAGCTTTAGGATCTCTGCCTCACTTTTCCCATCTATAAAATGGAGCTAATGTAATTTACCTACTTCAGAAGTGTTCTTATTTATGGGGGTGGAAATGTTAAATGATACACTTTGTTTTCATATGGACTATAACAAGTGAAAACCACTGAAATAGGAGGCTTAACTATCTTATTAAAGAAAACCCAATGTACTATTAGTAACAACTTCCTAAAATTGACTCAAAGAATCTATATGCTGTTTGTTTTGAGCATTTTCTCTATTAGACTGTAAACTCTGGCTAGGGTTGCCATTTATTACGTGTTTGTATAGCACCTAGCACAAAGGAACTCCAGTTTGGTTGACCTCTAGGCACTTTCACATTACAAATGTTCAATAGTTTTCCTGATTATGAAGATTATTATCTTCTATTGAATGCAGCAAGGGGGAGGCAGGATTACATGAAAATCCTTTCAAAAACAACACAGTGAAGGCAATCATTCAAATATTTTCCATTAAACAGAAAAGTCAAAGACAGGCAAAGGATTATCAGGATAATCTCACTAGCTCCAATATCTAACTGCTAATCTGACCCCAATTACTCTGCACTTTATTCCTGCTATTGTGAGTTTAATTTATCATTTGAGTTTGATGCTTTCATTTAACTGAAAAGTCCCCCCCTTGATTTGTAACTCAGTGTTCCCACCCTAGAGAAGAAGGATAATCTTGAGGAGGGGAGAAAATCTTAACGTGCCCTCTGTGGGTCACAGACTCCAGATGGACATTTTGAATCCCAACTGGGGATCTGGCTAACACACATCTTAAAGCAGCAGCGACACAGACTGTGGACGTTAGGCATAAATGGCTCCATTTGGTCCAGGGTGTTCTTGTTACGTTCAGACAAATGGTAGAGTGCCCCTGCAGCAGCGGAAATGCCCTTCTGGAGAACATCATTCCAAATCCCAACAAGATGAGTCAGCATTAAGGATGAAATCAGTAACGTGATTTGGTAGTTTAAAACTGAAGAGGGGGGAAAAAAATCAAGATTCAGAACCACACATGTCCTTCGGAAGCCTGAGAAGACAGATTCAGGAAATGTCTTCAGGACCTACAGTGGTTGAGAGGGCTGCTGGGTAAGGAGGATTCGGTGGAACATTCCATTATAAATTCAACTTTGAGACAAGCTGCCAAAAATACTAAACCTGCTACCACATGGTTGCTCCTGATCTTCTGGGATTTCTTGTCTACAAAGAAACATGTTTTTGAAGCTAAACAGAATAGCAGGGAATTTGACTTTCTGTTCTAGGGCTCAGAATTACACATTTATTCCCCAATACTACCATTACTGTCATGAAGACAAAACTCAACTGCACCTAACCAGCAACTGGTGAATGATTTGTCATTGCTCTATGGGGCAAAGCATGCAGTTCCTCTTGGAGGACATATTTATTTTTTTGAAATGCAGAAGAAGCAAATAAAACTCATCTAGTCAAAGAGGTCTGCAACTTCTGTGCCAAAGAGATGTGATCCCTCACAGGACACTGAAAAAGAGTTAAGTTGCTTTTGGTGATACTTTGTTGTTCTTCTCTGACCTGAGCTTTTATTGTCCTTCTGAGTTTTTGCTTGCAAGGCAGCATTAACTCTGGGAAACTGGGATGAGAACTAACAACTACTTGTTGTTGTTCTGATTCACTGGAATGTTTCTGAAGGAATAAGACTCTCATGTCTCAAGCTAAGCTCTGTAGTGCTGTGCAGTGATTGTTTCAGTACTCTGGATATTCTGACCAGTGTGTAGGACTTGATCAGGATCCACACTGTAAGTATGGGCTGCCCATTAAGGGTGGAGACAACTGAGAAGCAGGGATCTTTCAAACTATTTCTGCACTGGTAATGTCTGAGTTGTATGACTCACATGGTTCTTTGCATTTATCTAAGTAGATCTTCCATTTGGATTTTACGTATAGAGAGCGGGTTAAATTAAAACTGTCCACGTTCTCCTTACAATAGAAAATCAGCTTCAGATGTAAGGAGATATGTTTTTTCCCTTCCCTTTAATTACTGTTTAGAACTGAAAGGGTTTTTAAGACTGACTGTTGAAGGAGTTGTGATTAATTTGGTGCTGTATTTTGTGTGCATTTTGTGACAGGAGACTTACAACCCTGTTTTTGACAGGGTTTTGGCTTAATTTTCACATTGCTGCTATATTACTGATTTGTGAGTGTCTTACTGTTCTTTTTTGAAGCTCTTTGTAACAGTTTGCAAAAGTTTGATAAAATATAACTGGATAGTAACAATGGTGCATTCTGCAAACCGAGGCAAAAATGTGTCTTTAAAGGTCCTGATAATTTAGAAAAGGAATTGCTGAGAGCTTTTTGGATATTTTATGCTTTTTAGAGTTAGCCTTTTTTTTTTCTTTTTCCAGACAGTAATACGTTTTTTGATAAGGAATTATTTGTTCTTCCTGATAAAGATCACTAAATTTCATCTGTTGGCCTCTATCAGTCCAAAGACAAAACAGGTCTTTCCTTTGCCATTTTAATTCGATTTTGTATATAAATTTGTACGTGCTTAAAAATATTGTAATGTTATTATACTGTGGATGTCATGAGATAAAAACCTACATATTTTTAATTGATTGGCTTACTGTTTCCAAGATCTAAGCTATTTTCCTTATGTAAGCTTCCCTGATTCTTGCTTCAGTGGGAGTCTTCTTCGATGTAGTATTGTCTTCCTGCTAAGAGGCCTCAATCTCTCAGAGGCCAATGTATCTATGTTGGTTTATAGCAGCTGAGGATCTGCCCCGTTTTCTCTGTGGTAGATGCTTTCAAGGCAGTGGCTTGATATGAGGCTGACAGCTATACTCAGATGGAGCAAGCCTCAGTAAATCCTGGGCAAAAGGGAGGAAAGTTAGTTTTGGAAATGCCAGTTCTTTGCAAATTGCTACTCCCTGTAATTTTGTAGTTGGACAGCATTTAGTTGCCCTCGGAGAATGGTATTTGCTGTTGTGTGATTTGCATACGTAGTCCTGTTTACTTGTAGATAAGAGATTAGCTATTAACTTTAGTTTTCAAGGGAGCTGATTTTTATTTTCTTTTTGTTTCCAGGTGTCAGTCAGTCTCTCCGCCTCCTCTTTTGTCCCCACCCAGAAGCCCAGCCTATCCGCTCAGTGACAGTGAGGAGTCCTGCCGGTCCACCAAAGTTTCCAATTCCAGGCTGCTCTTCAAGGACTGGAGCAGCCGGGGGTCTGCGCTGAGAGGCACCTCCGGGCTCCACTCAGACACGGACTCTCCAAACCACTCTCTCAAAGCTGTGAGCGTTGGCTCCTTGGATAAAAGGCTATCTGTTCGCAAGGCTGAGGACCAAAAAGAGACCCCCAAGGAGACTCAGGATGGGGATGGAATAGGGAGCCGTCAGCTCACCCGGAGCACTCTCACCTTGGGAACTGCAGCCAATTTACGGAACATCTCTCTCAGCAGGGCAAGCATCCACTCCCAGGCACTGGACATCAGGCAGAAGATTACAGAATGGGAGTGCCGCAAGCAGCTTTCTCCCAGGATGAGCACACGTATGGACAAGAGGGACCTCGGGGACAGATCTGGCAGTGAGGGCTGCCCTAGCATATTGCCCTCTCCTTGCAGTGAGAAGACTTTTGATTTTAAAGGATTCCGGAGAATGAGCAGAACATTTTCCGAGTGCTCCTACCCAGAAACAGAGGAGGAGGAGCTCCCGGACAGAGAGTCCTGCCATAGGCTGGAAAAGAGACCAAGCAGGAGCGAGGCTCCTTCCAATGCTTTCTTCAAAGGGCATGCCAGAAAAGAGACTTCCGCAGTGCTAAACAGAATACAGAAGATTGAACAGGCATTAAAAGAACAGCCTGGCAGGGGTCTCCCTCAGTTGCCAAGTAGCTGCTATAGTGTTGACAGAGGGAGGAAAAAGTCCATGACGCTGGGTACTGTGGAAGGTTTGAGTGAGAACGTGAGCGATAGCAAAGGAGGGACTGTTAGTATTGGGAGGGATCCAGAAACACCTACTGAGACTGAAAAAAGTAGTAAGATGAAACAAGGGGCAACCACAGATTCTGGTAGCCCTAAGCTGCTCCCTGAGAGCCCAGCTGACACAGCAGTGAACCCTGTCCCCAAACCCAAACGCACCTTTGAATATGAAGCTGATAAGAACCACAAAAGTAAACCAAGCAATGGTCTACCTCCTTCTCCGACACCTGCTGCTCCTCCCCCTCTCCCATCCACCCCTGCTCCCCCCGTAACCAGGAGACAGAAGAAAGAGTCACGCTTTCACAGAAAATCCCAAAATAGGTAAAATCTGGGGAAATGTATTGCACGTGATATTAAAATAAATATAGAGTGATTTGTGAATAACAGGATTCTTCTCCCTCCTAATACAATGCTTTTGGCCCAAGAAAAGCCAGAAGCCTTTGATACTGGCTTGAGCTCTACCATAAAAGTGCACTGACTGGTTGTGAACCTGGTACATTACCTTTTCTTATTACAGTTTTGAAGACCACTGGAATTCTCCTACTAGGAAATCTGGATCCACTAGGGGAGCCTTCATGACTGCTCCATACCTGCTGAAGGTCATCTGTGTCAATCTGGCATAAACGCCTTACTCCAGATCTTTAATGAAGCATAATTTCATTATCTTCTTAGCTCTTGTAATACAACCATTATCATTCTATCAGTTTCCTTGTTGTGAGAGTGTTTTAACCTCAAAGCACATCAATAAGGGATGCATTTGCATCTGAAGGTTGCAGTCACAGTAAACATGCCTGTTAGGTGGGATGTTGTTGTCTGTTTCATTCCATTCTTGGAATTGTCAGTCCTAAATGAGTGGCAATGGATTCGTGAGGGTTTAATTCTGAGAAAACTCTTACAGAGTGGCCTTTATATGTAAATACAAAACTGGTGACGAGTATGGTAATTTTAAAGTGTTAATCCTTACAGCTACATTTCCACAGGAGACTCTAAAAAGAAAAGGAGTACTTGTGGCACCTTAGAGACTAACAAATTTATTTGAGCATAAGCTTTCGTGAGCTACAGCTCACTTCATCGGATGCATTCAGCGGAAAATACAGTGGGGAGATTTATATACACAGAGAACATGAAACAATGGGTGTTACCATACACACTGTAACAAGAGTGATCAGGTAAGGTGAGCTATTACCAGCAGGGGCGGGGGGGAAGAGGGGGAACCTTTTGTAGTGATAATCAAGGTGGGCCATTTCCAGCAGTTGACAAGAATGTCTGAGGAACGGGGCGGGGGGAATAAACATGGGAAAATAGTTTTACTCTGTGTAATGACACATCCACTCCCAGTCTTTATTCAAGCCTAAATTGATTGTATCCAGGTTTCAGAGTAACAGCCGTGTTAGTCTGTATTCGCAAAAAGAAAAGGAGTACTTGTGGCACCTTAGAGACTAACCAATTTATTTGAGCATAAGCTTTCGTGAGCTACAGCTCGCTTCATCGGATGCATACTGTGGAAAATACAGAAGATGTTCTTATACATACAAACCATGAAAAAATGGGTGTTTACCCCTACAAAAGGTTTTCTCTCCCCCCACCCCACTCTCCTGCTGGTAATAGCTTATCTAAAGTGATCACTCTCCTTACAATGTGTATGATAATCAAGTTGGGCCATTTCCAGCACAAATCTAGGGTTTAACAAGAATGTCTGAGGAACGGGGGGGGGGGGGGGGTTGTTAGGAAAAAACAAGGGGAAATAGGCTTGAATAGAGACTGGGAGTGGCTAAGTCATTATGCAAGGTAACCTAAGTTAATTGTATCCAATTTGCAAATTAATTCCAATTCAGTAGTCTCTCACTGGAGTCTGGATTTGAAGTTTTTCTGTTGTAATATCGCAACTTTCATGTCTGTAATCGCGTGACCAGAGAGATTGAAGTGTTCTCCGACTGGTTTATGAATGTTATAATTCTTGACATCTGATTTGTGTCCATTTATTCTTTTACGTAGAGACTGTCCGGTTTGACCAATGTACATGGCAGAGGGGCATTGCTGGCACATGATGGCATATATCACATTGGTAGATGTGCAGGTGAACGAGCCTCTGATAGTGTGGCTGATGTTATTAGGCCCTGTGATGGTGTCCCCTGAATAGATATGTGGGCACAGTTGGCAACGGGCTTTGTTGCAAGGATAGGTTCCTGGGTTAGTGGTTCTGTTGTGTGGTATGTGGTTGCTGGTGAGTATTCACTTCAGGTTGGGGGGCTGTCTGTAGGCAAGGACTGGCCTGTCTCCCAAGATTTGTGAGAGTGTTGGGTCATCCTTCAGGATAGGTTGTAGATCCTTAATAATGCGTTGGAGGGGTTTTAGTTGGGGGCTGAAGGTGACGGCTAGTGGCGTTCTGTTATTTTCTTTGTTAGGCCTGTCCTGTAGTAGGTGACTTCTGGGAACTCTTCTGGCTCTCTCAATCTGTTTCTTCACTTCTGCAGGTGGGTACTGTAGTTGTAAGAATGCTTGATAGAGATCTTGTAGGTGTTTGTCTCTGTCTGAGGGGTTGGAGCAAATGCGGTTGTATCACAGAGCTTGGCTGTAGACAATGGATCGTGTGGTGTGGTCAGGGTGAAAGCTGGAGGCATATAGGTAGGAATAGCGGTTAGTAGGTTTCCGGTATAGGGTGGTGTTTATGTGACCATCGCTTATTAGCACCGTAGTGTCCAGGAAGTGGATCTCTTGTGTGGACTGGTCCTGGCTGAGGTTGATGGTGGGATGGAAATTGTAGAAATCATGGTGGAATTCCTCAAGGGCTTCTTTTCCATGGGTCCAGATGATGAAGATGTCATCAATGTAGCGCAAGTAGAGTAGGGGCATTAGGGGACGAGAGCTGAGGAAGCGTTGTTCTAAGTCAGCCATAAAAATGTTGGCATACTGTGGGGCCATGCGGGTACCCATAGCAGTGCTGCTGATTTGAAGGTATACATTGTCCCCAAATGTGAAATAGGTTTTCCCCCCCCGCTCTCCTGCTGGTAATAGCTCACCTTACCTGATCACTCTCGTTACAGTGTGTAGGGTAACACCCATTGTTTCATATTCTCTGTGTATATAAATCTCCCCACTTATTTTCCACTGAATGCATCCGATGAAGTGAGCTGTAGCTCACGAAAGCTTATGCTCAAATAAATTTGTTAGTCTCTAAGGTGCCACAAGTCCTCCTTTTCTTTTTGTGGATACAGACTAACACGGCTGCTACTCTGAAACAGTAGACTGTGAGATTTTAACTGTGTGACTCCCTCTGACTTTTAATGGGAATGACATGGCTCAAAATCTGTTGGCTGCTTGGAAACTGTAGGGGTAAATTGTTCATAACCTTTCAAAGTACTAATTTATGGACACCTTTGGATGCTGTGTGTGTATAATGCGCACATATTCAGTATTTATGAGTTTTACAAGTAACTGTTATGCGCTATTTTGAATGTACCCTATAAATTCAGTATTTGGTACTAGATATTGGCTCAACTTCTTGCAAGTGTATGTCAGCACAACCTGACCTAAAATGCAATGGGGCAGGAGGAAGGGAGGATTGGGCTTTCAGAGCCTGTCTCTGAATTGGATCAAATGACGTTACTACTGCTGTTTTTCAAAGAAAGAGTGAGGAAATGCGAAAAACCAAACTGTGGTTAGTAGTGTGTATCTGTGAACCCTGGCTGAAATCTCAGTGAGCAAAACCAAGCCTATGGGCTAATCAGAGTTCTCCCTGTAGCTGAACGTGAAAGAAAGCTGCACTCATTTTGCATAGTGCAGCACTGTGAATGTTCAGATCACCAGAAGTAATTTTTGTGTGTGCTCATATGTAAGTAATGACATGTGTTTGAAAACTCAGGCAAGTGATATAGTGAGGAATGTGTACAGTGGCTAGAGCAGGGAATTGGGAATTCACTGTGTGATCTGTCATTTATTATAATAATATGTAGCTCTTATATAGCACTTTTCATCAGTAGATCTCAAAGCGCTTTACAAAGGAGGCCAGTAACACAATCCTCATTGTACACATGCTAAGTGTTGACAAACAGTCTGGGTGATGGAGGATATGCATACACCATCACCTATGCACACAGTTTTTGAGTTCAGTCACCTGTGGTGATTAGATTAGATAGTGAACTCACGGGGGCAAGGAATATGTCTTTTTCAGCACGTAGCACAATGGGGCCTTAGGCCTGAATGGGCCCTTTGGGTGTTAGCATTAAACTAATAATGATGATCATTAGGGTGTAAAATGTAGAGTTGAGAGGACTACCATAACTACTTGATTTAGTTGGGGTTGGTCCTGCTTTCAGCAAGAGGTTTGACTAGATGACCTCCTGAGGTCTCTTCCAACCCTAATTTTCTATGATTCTACTTGATGCCTTGCACAAATCAGGTCAACTTCTGCAGCCCAATTCCCCAGCTTTACACCTGTGTCGCAGCACTGATTTCAGTAGAGTTACTGTCAGTTTACACAGGGTAAGAAAGCAGTGAATTGGGCCCCTAAATTCTGTTCACATGATTGCAGTCAAATACTGCAGAAGCAAATTCAAAGCCTGGATTGATGTCCATTGTCGATTCTGGCCCTGAACATCTCTGTGACTCTAGTTTCTAGCTTTAAAATAATTCCCGCATTTGTAAAGTGTTTTGTGATCTTCTGATGCAAATCATTTAAGAAGTGCCATGTTTTTATTATTATTATTAATAAAATCGGCATCTCTGAGCTTCCACCTTACTGAAGATAGATATAATATCTGTGCTGCTTTACACTTGGATATTGTGAGAACTTGAACATTTCGTTTAAACTATTACTTCTCTTTGAGTGTTAATGTAGCATAAAACAGAATTGAAAAGTGGCTTACAATCTTCTATCCTTGGTTGCCAGGGGGGAGATTCAGGCGGTATCCTTGGGATCAGGGCCCCATAGTGCAGGGGAACAGGAAAGCAGCAGTGAATGACAGCGCTGGGAGATATCTGACTTGGCTGGCCCCTGAGGAAAGAAAATGGAAAAAAGGACCAATCTCTTCAGGATGCACTATGTAACTAGGCTTCCTGGGACATCTACGAGAGATGGAGGCATCTTTTGTGAAAGGCAGGGGGAACAATGGAGGAAAAGTTTGGGAGATGTCTGGGGGAACTTGTTAGTAGGAAGGTTTTTCCTGAGCAGGGGGAAGGAGCAATTTGTCCGCATGTTTTTTTAGAGAACCCCAAAGGTCTGGTGGGTCCAGCGTTTGTTTAGTCGTAATCTATCCCCTGCGGAAACAGATATTGTCCTAAATATTGTCACTTCTCAGAAAGATGGCTGCCATTATCAGAAAGGTCAAAGAAGCCAATAATAATGATAAAGTCAGCTTTCAAAGACAGCACAATGTTTTTCAGCAGATGGTTTCTATTTCTGGGATTTTTTTCAGTTTCATGAGTGCATGAGTTCCCTTGACCCATGGGTCCAGAAATGACTTTTTTGAGCCTATGCAGTGCCTTGATTTGTGATATTGCATTGAAGTCAATGAGTGTTAAATGCCTAGACTGCTTAGGCACCTCGAGGGATTTTCAAAAATGTCTATCTGCATCTTTAGGACACTAAATAGTTTTGAAAACTGGCCCTAAGCCTCTGTGTTGCTGTACCGATGGTTTGCATTAGAAATAGGCCTGAACCAAAATCTCACAGCCAAGCATACCCTAAGTTTTGGAGTGAGTTCAGATCTGGATCTGAAACTCAGGGTTGGCTCCTATCAGCATCCTGTATCAGTACCATGGATCTGAACATCCTCAGTCTTTGAGAAGGGACAGTTGCAGAACATAGGCCCCTGTTAATCACAATGGGCCAGCAATCCATGAGGCTAAGCCCAGAGGAATGGGCAGTGTATAGCTGCCACTTCAGGGAGATATTGTGTATCTCAGAGAACAAGACTGTGCACCTACCACTCCTCACCACAGGCCCCTGATGAACAAGTTAGAGAGGGAAAAGCAGTGGGCGGAGCCTAGGTTCCACCTGACCAACACTCCAGACAGCAGCACGGACCTGGCGTGAATGAAAACATAAGCGACACTAATAGGAAGGCTTCAGTAAATTACCTTCCCCTGGGGTAGCACGGCTGCCGGGCTACCAATTGCCAGCCCTGTCACACGTTCCCACAGTCCAGCTGGACGATTTATGCAACCAGCTATACTGCAGGGATGGCCCTGAACTTGTGCCTCCTAACTATTGCGATGCCAGGGTGGAAAGAAGGGGAGGGGCCCAATAGTGGGGCCAGTTTCCCTCAGCAGCCAGAGATCTCCCCCCTGCTGCTCCCAGAGGGCTCTGAGTACGCATTCACCTCCAGACACCCCCAAACAGCTTTCAGAACACCCCCCAGATAGCACCTCCAGATATCCTCCGCACCCACCCCTCCAACTACCTTCCAGCACCCACCTTTGTAAGCCACAGCAGTCATGTTTTGTGCAGCTCTGTTTCCCATCCTTCCCACTGCCCGGAACAGGGTCTGTGAGAGAAATCCGTGACACTTTTATCCATGAGAAACACTGCACATGGAGCTGCGCAAAACCGTGGCAGCCAGGTGCTGCCCTTTATCCATGGCTGAGTCTAAAAGCTCAAACTAGCTCTTCCCCCCCCCGCAGTTAAAACTCAGTAGCAGGGGTGAAAGTAGCTCCAGACACTTACCAGTACGGGGCTGGCTCTGGCCTCGGGCGGAAGGGGCCGGACTGGGGGTCAGCATCCCCCAGCCAGCCCTTCCAGGCCGCCTGGCCCGCACTGCCTGGGGCTCCAGTGGCGATTTAAAGGGCCCGGGGCTCCGGACGCTGCTGCCGCAGTCGCAGCAGCGGCGTCCGGAGCCCCAGGCCCTTTAAATCGCCTACCCCAGGGCAGCTGCTCCCTTTGCCCCCACACCCATCGGCAGCCATTGGGGGGGCAAAAGGGGCAGGGACGTTAAAGTGCTGCCGCAGCAAAGGACCATCCTGCTTTAACATCCCTGCCCCTTTTGCTTCCCCTGTCGGCAGCCCTGCTGGTATGGACCCTACCGGCAGGGCTGCCGACGGGGGAGGCAAAAGGGGCAGGGACATTAAAGCACTGCCGTGGCAGTGCTTTAATGTGGCCTGCGTAGGGACCGGTGCGGGTTCTTACCAGTATGCCATACCGGCCTGTACCGACTCATTTTCACCCCTGCTCAGTAACCATGTAAAACCAACATGGTGCCTCAGCTAAAATGGTAGCTGATAACTATTAATGGCCACGATTTTTTCCAAAATAGAAACCTACATTTATGTAGTCAGACATCCATATCTAGGCACCTGATTTTCACAAGTGTCCAGCAGCTCGGATTTTTTTCTTGGGTAGTGTGTATGTCCCCTTGTCCCCTCTGTGCTTCTGATGGGATTATGGGTATTGAAAACTAAATTAAGTGAGTAAACTGTTACTATGAGTTCCCAGGTCTCCTAGTGCAGTGGCTCTCAACCTTTCCAGACTACTATACCTCTTTCAGGAGTCTGATTTGTTTTGCATGCCCCCAAGTTTCACCTCACTTAAAAACTATTGGCTTACAAAATCGGACATAAAAATTCAAGTGTCACAGCACACTATTACTGAAAAATTGCTTACTCTCTTATTTTTACCATATGATTACGAAATAAATCAATTGGAATATAAATATTGTACTTACATTTCAGTGTACAGAGTAGTATAAACAAATCGTACAAAATTTTAGTTTGTACTGACTTTGCTAGTGCTTTTTATGTATCCTGTTGTAAGACTAGGCAGATATCTAGATGAGTTGATGTCCCCCTGGAAGATCTCTGCGTACTCCCAGGGGTACGCTTACCTCTGGTTGAGAACCACTGGCCTAATGCATCTGGGGAAAGCTTAACTTCAAGAGAGCATATTTCTCCTGGGAAGAAAGGGCAGTGTATTCCAGTGGCTGAAGCACAGGAGAAGTTCTAACCCTAGCTCTGCTATTGACTCATTTACAGCCTATTAAGTATTTACATGGGGAACAAATATTTAATAAGAGGCTCTTCAGCCTAGCAGAGAAAGGTAGAACACAATCCAGTGGCTGGAACTTGAAGCTAGACAAATTCAGACTGGAAATAAGGTGGACATTTTTGACAGTGAAGATAATTAACCATTGAAACCATTTACCAAAGATCATGGTAGATTCTGCATCACTGGAAATATTTAAATCAAGATTGGATGTTTTCCTATGCAGTATGCTCTAGGAATTATTTTGGGGATGTTCTATGGCCTGTTCTATACAGGAGGTCAGACTGGATGATCACAACGGTCCCTTCTGGCCTTGGAATCTCTGATATCTATGAAAGAGCAGTGCCTAAATGTCTTATCTGGACCTTAGTCTCTCTGTGCCTCATTTCCCCATATGTACAATAGGGATAATAACATTTTCCTACCTCCCAGGGTGGTTGTGAGGATAAAGAGAGCAAAGACTGTGAGGCACCCAGATACTGCAGGAATGGTGGGTATATGTAAGTGGCTTACATAGATAGGACCTGTTCTTTTCATTATGCTGTTTCATAATTCATGTAGGGCTTGATGGTGCCCCAGACTAATTGGCCCTATTCAGGTACATTGGAGACTCAGAACCCCACTTGTATCTGTGCATGGGCTACGCAATCTTTGGTTTGGGTGGAAAGGATGGGGAATGGAAAGAGCCTTCAGTCTACCCAGCAGCACAGCTGAACTGGCTTGTGGGGTACCATAATTTCCTACTGGTACAGGCCAGCAGCAACATGGAGGAAACAGAGAGGGAATTTTTCCTCTTGGAGGCACAATTCCTTCCCTGCACCATTCCCTGGGCAACACAGCTATGTGCTACTCCCTACTCAGGGCTTGGGGCCACCCCAGCCCTTAAAGTACAGCTCAGACATATTCAGTGATTTTTATCGTTACTCAGAGAACAAATGAACAGCTAATTCTTTAGGTCATTATAAAACCTTGATTCTAATTACTTCATTGCATTGTTTTAAACTCTAGAAAATCCTTTGAGTTTGAAGATGCTTCAAGCCTACAGTCTTTGTACCCTCCCTCCCCAACTGAGAACGGTACAGAGAGCCAGCATAAGTTTGGATCCAAGAGCACTTTAGAGGAGAATGCCTATGAAGACATTGTAGGTAAGGACCTGTTACAGCACATGAAATAGCTACTTGATGTTGAGCAATTGTGGTTAGACAATACATTGTTGAACACATGCCCTGAACAAGAACTCTCAGCTGCTGCCAGTAAGGAGAAATGAAATGGGGGTGGAAGGGAGGTAAAGGGGCTGATGCATCAGAGCAAATGCATTATTCACAGTCTGCACGCAGGAGGTCTTGATTCCTTCAAACCTCATTGAATGGTCTTATTGGAAACAGATTGGTCAGCCATCCTTGTGCTTTTCATGGACTAACTCACTGTTTCCTAAGGTCTTGGCTTGAAGCCACAGTGGGTTTAAAATGTGCGGGGGGAGGGGAAGGAACAATAGATGCAGAGTTTACAGAACTATCAAGCAGCAGGACTGTTCTTCTTGGAGTTGTGTGGTCAGCCTAAGCTCTGGAGGACTTCTGTGGGGACTGTCCCATAGCAATTGTTCTGTGATCTCCCCTCACTCCTCGTTGACTGGATTGGTTACATAGAATTTCATCTTCCTGTGCTGTCAGGAATGCAGAACATTGTCTTGATTAAGCCACAGAAATAAAAATAATCTTCCTCAGCCCAAGAAGAAAATGACTGGTCCTTCCTACTTGTGTACATTCTTTTAACATATGCCCGTCGAAAGGAATGTTGTTATAATAGGCACTAGGAACTCGAACCACAGATTTTCCATATGGGTGAGGAGCGCCTGCATTTTATTTGATTTTTTAGAAGGGTGCCCAGCTGGCATTCCTGCACACTGAAGCATTCTCATGTGTACGAGACCAGTTGACAGTGGCGATGCAAGTCTTCTTCCCACCCCCCACACCAAAGGGGGGGTCTGTCTGTCTTATCTAGCTGTGATACTAAAGCACCTGTCGCTATTGCTGTGGTGTCTAGAGGTTGTGGAGAAAAATGGAATTTGATCTTGCAAGGGGCTGAGCACATTCAACTCCCATCGAAGCCAGTGGCAGTTGAGGATTCTCAGTACCGAGCAGAACTGTGCCTACGGTGGGATCTTCCCAGAAGGAAGAGTCAGTCCTCCTTATTCCTTGGTTTAGCTGTCTGCTTTTATCTTCCTTTGGTTTATGCTTTGCCAAAGAGGTAAGTCTCAAAGCGGTGAACAGAGTTATTCTTCTCCCATCTATTTTGTGGCAGCACCCATGAGCTGTGGGCCTGTTGTTGAGAAGGCTCTCCCTCTGGCTCCCTTGAGCTTACAGCTGGGCTCCGTTAGTTGAAATGCTGCTGAAGTGGCACATCCTGGCAGGAGATGCTGCCCTTGGACTAGCATGGGTCTATCCCACTAAGGGACTTCGCAGGTTAGTGACAGAGCCTGGCAGTGAAAGCCAGCGTACTTCATCCCTCTCCTAGAGGGACCAGCACTCAAAGTGAGAGAGCATTTGATTTGCCAGCCCATTCAGCCTTTGTTTTGCCAATTAGTTGTGGTTTTCTGTAATGTGTGCAGTCGATCGCTCCTGGTTGGGGTCAGATTACCTTACTAGGGAAACAAAAACCTGCTAAAATATTCCTCACACTCTTTGTTTAATTTTTTTAAAGTGCAGTGGAGAACCTGATAACTAATATGGATGGACAGATAAAGCTGGCCTTATGGCTATAACAGTGTCTCTTTGTTCATCCTTCAGGCCAAATTCTGCCCTTCGGAGGGCAGCTCCCATGGACTTCAGTGTAAATCTGGCACGCACACAAACACACACACCTGAAGGCAGAATTTGCCCCTTTGTGTTTTAAAACAGCTCAGCTGTGCTTTCCAGTTCTCTCACTCGAAGAAGATGCTCTCAGAACTGCAGGGGTACTCCTGTCCCATCTGTGCACATAAACCTGCACCAGAGGCTGTGTAGGCAGAAGAATACACTTGGCATGAAGAGTTTTCACTAGTAATTGCAGAACTTCTACATAAGCTGACAGACCCCCTGGGTAGCTGACATGGGGAAACCATATTGCACGTTACATTACACATCACTGCTCAGGGACTGTCAACACGCTGCCAGATGTTAGTTAGTAACACTTGTTTTCCCCCTTTCCGTGGTTTTTTTACATTGTAAAATCAAAACAAATGCTCAGCATTGGCAAGAATATGCCTTTTAGCCAAATAGGGTCCAGTATAATAGAATAATAATTTGCTCTTCTACCTTCTGAGAACTATAAACTTGCTCCTGGAAGATTATAACTTGGGTACATTGACAGGGCACTGGGGAGAGTCTGCAGTGTTTCTGATCTGTGGATAAACAGAGAACTTCATTGTTTTCTACTTCTTTCTAACAGTCTCTTTTCCAAAGTGCTACATTCAATACATGCTGTGAGGAAAGAATACCTAATGAATATAATTCTTTATAGAAGCCAACACATATTAATAGAGTAAAGCCAAAGCAAAGCAGTTTGATCTCAGCCTTTAATGAAAATCTGCTCGTGTAGTCTACTTGATCATTTGTCATCTAACATTGTATGTCATAATTAATACCTAACTGGTAGTTTTAGGCCCAAATCTTTAAAGAGCACTTTTGTATGTGCCATCATAGATTGTGCTCATGCAAGCCAGCTGCATGCAAGAGTCCATTTTGTAGATTTGGGCTTAAGTCATGGAAAGAAATCACTTTCTGTCACTGCTGACTGGGTTTGCAGATGAATGCTTGACCTAGAGGTGAAAATCTGTCTAGCCCATAACTGATTGCCTGAGACTGATTGCCTGAGTCATCTAGTCACCTAAAGCCTTACTAGTGACTAGCTGACCATGACTGTAGTAATACAGAAAGTTTTGCCAAAATAAATATGAATAATGCTGGTAACTGTACAAAAAGCAGGGAATCTCAGGCATTGCCATGGAGTTGTTTGCTCCTGGGACAAGGCTGCAGAATTTTTCAAGGCCTACAAAATCTATACTTTTCATCCACCTCAAAGCTGCTTGCTTCTCATTCTGTCTAAACTCTGTCTTGGTGGATTCAGAATTAAACCCATGGGAGCTGTATTGTCTGCTGCTAGCATTTGTATTGTGAGCCATTGGTAGCAGAAGTCTGTCCTTTCATTGGGAAATGGATGGCAGTTGTGGATGCTTGTTTTCTCTGAGAGAGAATTATCTACAAGAGAGGAGTGTTTCTGAAAAGCTTTTATAGTATATGGGGCAGTGACATGAGCGCTATCTGATACTGAACTCTGTAATCAGAGCTAATATAGGGATCAAACTATTACCTTCAGGCATGCAAGGACCATTCATATTTATTGTTCTTTGGCAGTAGTTCCCTACTTGATAAACCTCACATTATCCTAATGTATATTTACACCATACTTTTGTCTTCCTTCCTCCATAGAGTGTTTTTCTTTTTCTTTGTCCAGGTTGGGGAGGGCAGGAAATTAGGGGGTGGTGGATTAATGTTGCTAATTTATTTTGTTTTTAATTTATATTAGTCAAAGAGCTGAACTGGTCTTTTACACAATATTTTTAAACTAATTGATAGAACTTTGACGTCCATTAAAGTACCTAAAGTACTAAATTGACGTCCATTAAAGTACCTAAATTGCAAGACAGAAGCTCTGTTTCATTTTGTAACATTTTTGTAATTTTCACAGATTAAATGTGAATTCAAGCAAGAGACGGGAAAACAATGATCCCTGCTGAACTGAGTAGTAAAATATTAGATAAAGAGGGGCACATTCCTGATATTATTCAGAGCTCAACTCAATGTGCATGGAACCATGTGGGCTTCATTTATCTTCCATACTGGAGATTGGTGGAATGTGACAGTCATAGTAAACTTTACATAATTTTGCTTCTTGTGGTTTAGAATGAACCTTTAATCAGACCCAAATTGCTGTGGCTTTATAAATTCAGTTGGGGAAACCTACCATGCTTGGCTTGGTATAAATTTAGAAAACTATCACAGCAATATAACAGAGATGTCTGAAAATGTTGCTTCTGCTGTTCTTGTAGACAGCAGTATTTCCTGCTATATGTGTCATATGTTTTCAGTTTTCCAGCCCCTTTCCCACTGATCAGTGAAGTCATTTTGAACGTTGTTATCTAATTAAGTCTAATCTCTGGTATTTCTAAAGCACCTCTCACCTTAGTGTCTAGCCTTTAGAAGAGAGCAAATGATGTTATTGCCACTGACGGTGAACTAAATGAGCATGAGATGAAGACAATGCACACAACAGTTACTCTCCACAGTCGTAAAATGTTGGTGAAAAATCGATAAAATGATGATTAAAAGACAATCGAACAAGAAAACGGGCAATGATTCATATTAGAAAATAGATTATTTTGAAAAATCTAATTTTACAAGTACCGTAAGAGTTTATTCATGCCAAGAAACACTTGTTACCTTCTGAACCATCAGAGTTTTAGGGGTTCAACAGAATAGCTGGAGCTTGTCTCTAACAAGAGACTTTATAGAAAAGCCACTATTCAGTGGGGCTGCATGTGCTCAAAGAGTGTGTTGCATCTTAGCATGGAACTGGACATGGTCTCTCTGGCACCTCTGCAGTTGCCCTGTCCAAGAAGGATGCTACTCTTTTTGCTGAGAAATCTGCCTACCCCAACTGCTGACAAAAAAAAGTTTGCCTGAGAAGGGTGGGGCTGACTTACATTCTTTTTCTCCTTGGAGCTGTATTAATAGTGATCGTGTAATTAGAAGCTCTGCGGTTTCTTGTTTCTCTGCTACTTATGAAACCATGGAGACCTATTAAACACCCAGCCTTTGTACGTGTGTCAGACTGTTCTTCTAACAGGTGTAGTCCTTCACTGGACTTTTGTTTGAAATAGGATTTATTGCAGTCACATGCATTGGTGCAGAGACGCCTTGATCCCATGATAGATAAGGTTGTCGTTATATCTTGCCAGGTCATACACAAAAATTTGTTCATTTACTAAATTTCTGTCTTTAGCGGGTATGGATCTAAACAGGCTACATGTGATGATCTATTCTAACTGTAAAAATGTAGCAGATAAATTCATCATTACTGTGAGTCTTTCAACTGAGACTAGGTCTAGTTAACCTCAAATTATTTGGCTCCATAGTGTTCACTTAAATAGTAGGGAAGAATAACTCCCCTCCACATGAGGAATTTCTAGGTAGAATTCTGTGACGTGTTATACAGGAGAGTCAGACTATATCAGGGGTCAGCAACCTATGGCACGCGTGCCAAACACGGCACACAAGCCAATTTTTAATGGCACGCTGCTGTCTGCCGGACCTGGGCAGACAGCAGCGTGCCACTAAAAATCCTGCCCGGCCCGGCGTGCTCTTTTCCACCCCTCGCCCACTGCTCTCTCCTTGCAGGGCAGGCAAGCTTCACCCTCCCCCCGCCTTTTCCTCCAGCATGCAGGGTTCCTGCCCCTCCTCCTCTCCCTCCCTGCAGCCGGTCAGCTGACGGCCCTTGCCAGGGAGCAAGAGAGGTAAAAGCGGAGCCGCAGCGCGCTCTCTGCTCCGGGGACCTTGGGGAAGGGGGTGGAATCAGGGCATATCCCCTCCAGCCCCCTGCTGTGAGCCGCTCAAGGCAGGGGGCTGAGAGCACCCCCATGACCCCAGCCCACACCCCCCAGCCCTCTGCCCTGACCCCTGCACCCCTCACACCCCCCAGACCTCTGCTCTGACCCCTGCACCCTCCTCACACACACCCAGCCCCGTGCCCTGACCCCTGCACCCCCCCCCACAACCCCAGCCCTGACTCTGGCACCCCCCACACATATCCAGCCCCCCCCCAGCCCCCTGCCCTGACTGCTGCACCCTCCTCACACACCCCCAACCCCCTGCCCTGACTCTTGCACCCCCCACATCCCCACTCTCACCCTGAGCACCAAACGGGAGCTCCTGCACACACACACACTCCCACCTGCACCCCTCACACCAAATGGGAGCTGCCCAGGTAAGCACTCCACACCCAAACCTCCTGCCCCAACCCTGAGCCCCCTCCCTCATTCCAGCTCCTGGCCAGACCCTGCAGCCCAACCCCCAGCCTGCTTCTTCAACCCCAGCCCTGTTCTCAGCACACTCCCACCCTCATCTCAGTGCAGAGAGAGGAAGAGAATGGCTAGAACCAGGGAGAAAGTAGGTACCTACTCAATGTGGACAGAGCCGGGACTTAAGACAAGCAGCAGACTGAGCAGGGCCGGCAGCCAGGACCCTGGCTGGCAGGAGCCAGTGGACGGAACCCCAGACCGGCAGTGGGCTGAGTGGCAGCGGGCTGAGCCGCTCAGCCCACTGCCAGTCTGGGGTCCCGGCCATCGGCCCCGCTCAGCCCACTGCCAGTCTGGGGTTCTGGCTGCCAGCCCCTTGCCAGCCGGAGTCCCGGCCGCAGGCCCCGCTCAGCCTGCTGCTGGCCTAGGTGAACGAACCCCAGGCCAGCAACAGGCTGAGCAGGCCAGCGGCGTAAGATCAGCATTTTAATTTAATTTTAATTGAAACTTCTTAAACATTTTGAAAACCTTGTTTACATACGACAATAGTTTAGTTATATAATATATAGACTTATAGAGAGAGACCTTCTAAAAAACGTTAAAATGTATTACTGGCACGCAAAACCTTAAATTAACGTGAATAAATGAAGACTCGGCACACCACTTCTGAAAGGTTGCCGACCCCTGGACTATATAATCATAATGGTCTTTTTGGGCCTGAAAGCCTATTAAATCTATGAGAAACAATGGAGATATGCTGATTTACATCAGCGGAGAATCTGACCCTTTGATTTTAAGCAGGTCTGGCTCAAGAACAAGGATGTATAAGTACAGTACCTACAAGGAAATTCCCCTTGTTTAAAAAAAAAAAAAATTAAGCAAATTGACTTTGGGACGCGGACGTGTAGTAACAGAACATGGGGAGGGAGCACTTTTCCTTGCACTATTGCACTCTGCCTTGCACAATACACAGGGAGGACACTACATAATAGACGGAACTTGGAATGCTCCAAATGCTTAGTACACACAGGGCCAGATTCACTTTGTCTAGAGTGGAGAGGGGTAAGTGATATCCTGTCCCCAAGCCCCCAGAAGTGACAGATGTGCCACAGAAGAGGGCCAGTTGTGATATTGTCACTGCCTTCCACTAAGCATTCCTTTCAGTCAGGGGCAGGTTTCAGTTTGTGGCCAGGACTCCATGGGCACTCCACTGCTAATGGGACGTATTGAACAAGTTTGTATCCTGGCTAGGGTTGGTAACATGCCCTAGTTGTTTAATGCTGCATACTTTGGGGTTGTATTAGCCCGTTCTCCCTAATCCTTGGCAGATTTTCTGACAGGATCTTTTCCCCCCCAGTCTGTACTCTTCTGCCAGAATAGCTCCAGGGCTGAATCTATCCCATTAGCTAATTGTTTTCCATAAATCCATTTGTAGGAGATAAGTAAGTGCCTGATACTGCCCCTATGAGAGTTTTGCTCTTGTCTTCAGTAGGATCAGGATCAGGCCGCAAGTATTATTATGTCCATATTGCAGAAGGGGATACTGGCACACATAAGTTTAGTGACTTGCCCAAGGCCACATTGGGGAGTCAGTGTCAGAACTTGGACTAGAACTCACTAGTAGCAGGCTCCTGGCTCAGGGTTAGAATTAGACCACTAGACCGTGTCTCTCTGGCTCACTGTTATGGTTGATATAATCAGCAATGTGGGGGGTTTCTTGTTCATAAAGGTTAGATAGATTTTCAACCACCATTTAAAATATAATGTAGAATGAACAAGCATGGAAGATAGATACCAACAAATATCCACAGTCAGGAAGTGCCCTTGTAGAACCTGATCCAGTGAAATAGGAACTGCATTTGAAAAGCTGTCAAGCTTCTAGATAGACAAGATATTAAAGAAGGACAGAGAATACAGAAAGCCGGAGGAGTGAAAGGATAGTCAGTGGCATTTGTTGGTATCGTGCACATATCTGTCCAAAAATCATTACATTCATTAATCAGGGTCCCAACTGTCGATTATAAGAAAACAAGATGATTTTATTTTAAAGTTGGGCTATGAAGTTCATGTCCAGATCTGGATGCTAATCCCCTGAAAGCATGGAGGCATTTGGATCTGGGATTTGGGCAGTGCCCATTATAGTGATAGGCGCTAGCTTTAAAGTTTGGCTCTAGATTCAGATCTGATCTCTATTTCTCCCGCCCTCCACATCCAGAGTTTTACTTTGGCCTATTATGGGGACTGGAGACTGTCACAAATTCCTGATCTGGTTCCAAACTTCCCCAAAGTTCAGGGATGTCCAGAGCCAGGATTTTGGTTCAGACCCATCTCTCTTTTATTTGTCAAACATTCAGAAATTATTTGAGGCCAGACAAAATGCTCCTTTGAAGCCCTGTGAAGCTTCCAGTCAGCTGAACTATACATGATTTTTTTTTTTTTAAGATTGGCTTTAAATAAAAGGTGATAGTTAAGTTGTGTTGGAAATCTGGCCTTCTGAGAACAGATGTAAGGCAGGAAAAGGAGAGACACAGAAGAACTGAGCAGTTTAAAGTAGATGCAGCTGCTGTCAGCCACTGTGTGAGCTTTGATGTCTGCAGAATTGCTGCAGTCCACTGATGAAAATTGAAGGACTTGCAGTATTTCTAAAATAAGATGGAGTTTCTGAATGGGGTTCAAGCACCTCCTCCCCGTTTGCTTTGGGGGCTGTATAGTAAAGAGTTTACAGCATAGGGAGTTGCTCCCTAGAATGCCGAGACTGCAATGGTGGCTGGGCTTTGTGAGGAATATGTACTGGGAGGGAGGTTCTGTGAGCTCCCCTACTCATCACACCTGTTCACAAGCCACTCACAGTTGAGTCCTGTATGTTTCAATAGCCTATAGATAATTGGAAACTTTAACTAGTAAATGTTTGTAGCTGCACATGGCATTGTAAGGGTAGACAGAGACAATGCCAACTGAAATATCACACTTCTGTCTGAAATACCATTAGCTACTGATGTTACAACGAACACCTAAGAAGATCAGAACCAAAGTAGATTAGAAGAACAAAATATTTCCTCTAGTCTTTCTGTTTGTTGTTATGCACATTTCACTGTACTTGGGATGGAGTCCATTTTGTGGTTTGTCTAGCATAGTTGGTCAGTTTCCCCTGCTGTGGGTCTGGGTCTCTCTCACAGCAACAGGGGAAAGCAAAACATTGAAAAAATAAATGATTGTAAAACTACAAAATTGGCAGAGATACACAGGAGCAGGCATAGTTAACTTTTTTGTTTGTTTGTTAATTCACTAGATTTCAAGATGACTCAGCCCACGTAAATGTCATGCTTAATGGCCTCGACTGATCCCCATGCAGGCTAGCGACAAAAATGTCCCCCCCTTCCCCTCCACCTTTCATAGCAATGCAAAATTGACCAGGTGTAGGGTTTTCACTACTTCCTCCAAGTCTAGTGTTTGCCAAGGTCTGGGGTGCAACCCCTGAGAAGGTGTGGATGACTAGCTGGTGGGGTTAGGGGGGTAGGCCAATCTCTCAGTTGCTCTTCAGAGTGAGCAGTTAGTTATGGGATCGAGCCAAGGGAATTGTGGGCATCGATTCCACCACCCCACACCAATTCCCATAATACACAGTGACAATTTCCCATAAGGAGGTGTTCCAGAAGGCAGAGCAGAGGGCATTGGGATGCCTTACCACTGTGCAACGTGCTTTTGCTGATACAGCTTGATGCTGTGTGGACTCAATGCGCCATCACAAGCAGCTGAGAGGGAAGTAATTACGTAAGTACGTAAGTCGTATTGTTGGTGACAGAGCTCTTACTGGTACTACTTTCTAGTGTATAGACAAGGCCTCGGCTTAAAAAAAAAAAAAAAAGAGAGTAGATTTCTAGCTATGGTTGTGAAGGAACCTTCAAAATATGAAGTGAGCCTAAATGACGCATAGACATTTGGCTGAGTTTCCAGAGAATCTGCCTCGATAGCTTTAAGGTGTGAGCTGCCCCATCTATTCCAACGGGTCTAATGACGATACTTTAAATGTCAAGATTGTTCCCTACTTCACATCAAAGCATGTAGGGGGGGGGGGGGAAATCAGGTTATGAAGTTCTACCCCAGCATGCCCAAAAGGAGATGGCACAAGTGAGGTGGGCATGGGAGATGTGTAAACTGACAGGTGCTGGCCTTTAGCAACACATGGCAGGGCTGCTGGGTGGGGAGAGAGCTCGACTGGTTTGATTTTTTTTTCCCTTGAGGAGAGCTCAGCTTTCAAACGTTTGGGAAACACTTCATTAGTCTGTTCCAGTAGGGCAACTCCTCTGTTTCCTTAACCAGTTAGCAGTTAAGCACTAGAACGCCTGTGAGCCATACCACAGGACATTTAACAAATACATATGAAGAATTAGTTGCTTTACCAAGTCCTATTTTCCGCATGTCAAAAGCTTAAGAATCGATGACTGAGATCCAGTCGGAAAATACTCCTGCTTCATTTTCCTTTCAAGCTAGGATGTGTGCAGAGCTTTTCCAGTAAACCTGGAAATGGCTCAATAGAGGGAGTGCTTGGGCTCTCGATGTTTCCAGTAAAATCCTGTCATTGTGTATCACATCATCATCCATCATACTATCATATCACACCAAGACAGAGTGCCAAATCTGAGAGAGGCTAGAATTGCCCAGCTCCCAGGAAACTGAAGCAGCCTGACTCTTTGAGATCTTACACCTTTGCCTTCAATGCCCTGCTTGTATCTCCACTGAAGCATGACACTTGTGGCTTTAGATTAGCTGTCTGCTGAGCTCTGTGTAAGCTTGAAAGCTTGTCTCTCTCACCAACAGAAGCTGGTCCAATAAAAGATATTACCTCACCCCCCTTGTCAATCAAGACAGAACAGTGATTGGTACAGGATGATGATGGCCCAGATGGTGGCTGGGTCTGAAAGGGAAAGGTATTGTCCTGTCTTCCTTTAGCAGTCTGGAGAGCATAGCAGCTTATAGAGAACGTAATTGTGGCAATGTTAATAATAAATGTTGTGAGGTAATGGCAGCCGGAGCACGTTAAATGAAACAGCATTCATATGTGCATGTCAAAGCAGGGCCAAAGAGTATCCTGCCTGTCCTGTCCTGTTGGTAATTAGACTGCTGATTTGTTGCTACATTGAGATATTTGGGATTCAGTTATTTTAAAATATAGTCTTGGGCTTTGCATATATTCCCCAGTATCCTTTGTAGAGTCTGTCCTCATAATTACAGTTTCTACTATAATTTGTTTTAAAAGTCTTGAGCCGCATGACCAAGTGTTCTAGGTTTATAGCGGTCAGCTCTGCAGGTCAGGAAGATGCAAAGTAAGGGGGCCTGATTCTGATCTGACATATCCTAGTCTAAATCCACATTGAAGCCACTGAAATAAATGGCTTTACACCAGGGTGTTAAACCAGCATCAGTGAGAGCAGAATATCAGGCACAGGGATGTTGTACTGTGCTAACGTTCAGTCGCCACTTACGTTTATTCAAGTGATTTTGGGCTGTGTATGAGATGGATGACTGTTTTGCTGGCAAATATTTTTATTGGTCTATCAGCCACAGTTGTTCATCTGTAACTAATACTGTTAGTATTGCAAATCTGAGCTCTTACAGTCCCCACAGAGAAAGTGGAAAGAGGAAATTCTCTGCGATACTCTTCTGGTTATCTTACTGCAAAGCTGGAAAAGATTAGAAACTGCAGTTTATGAACCACAGCTGGGAACTAACATGCCTATGGACCAGGGCTCAAAGAGCAGATCCCATCTGAGGCTTTTTTCCTTTGGAAACGAAGTACTCCATGCTACAGATGCTGATCCTTTTTCTCCTTCAAAAGCAGGTTTTAAGGATTATAAGTAGGTAAAAATCTCTAATTCGGTTCTGAATTCATGTAGCTGTGGAGCAGATATGCTGTGCCTTGCATGTACTTTGTTATATTAATTCATCCTTAAACACTAAATTACTAGGGCCAGATTCTCAACTAGGGTAAATTGGTATAGCTTCATTGAAGTTGAGCTACACCAATCTACACCACGGGGGATCTTGTCTTGGGTACTATATGATAGGGCAGAGATTTTGTGGTTCTCATCCATGTGCTCTGAAAGTTTCTCCCAGAATGCATGCAGACGTCTGGTTTTTCCCCAGAAAATGGTGGTATTGGTCTGTGTTGGGGTAGTATGACGGGTAAAATGCATGAGCTGAGTGTACCTGGAATGCTGCTTTAGTGTGATTTCAGTGCAGGTGTCTGGCTAACTCTCTGCTGAGCTGTTCTTTTGGCTTTTAGTGGGGTAGGTGCTCTGAGATCTGAAGCCTGTGTAAAATCTGCAGTCTTCCCCACTCGCTCTCACCTACATGTTAAATAAAGCATCCCCACTGAATCTCCATCCGTGGTTCTCCAGCTGCAGTAGAGGTAGAATTCCCTAACCACCCTCCCCAACTCCCTGCTTGGAAAACTGTACTTTGTCTCCCTCTTCTGCAAATGGGGCTGGGCACCTGAAGCCCCTGAGCCTGATGGAATATTGCTGCAGCCTAATGGCAGTCCTGAGCAGGAAGTGGAAAAGGACTGGTTTGGGGATATATGGTTGGGGGGGAATATGTGATTATAATTGGGGGAAGGAAGCTGGATGATGCCCCACATGCCTGACTTCACAGAGGCACTGTCAAATCCAGAGGATGCCAAGGGTGGGTGCAGCCCAAAAGCAAGCACAAGAAGTTGGGTGTTGATGATATCTGGGGTCCCATAGAAACCTGTCCCCCAAAGAAAGGAAGTGTGTATTGGTACCACAGTATCAGTACATACAAAAGAATTCACTGATGTACCCATATGTTTCCTTTTAGCACCTTCTCTGCCCTGTTTCCCCTGCCTCTGCCCCTTTCCTTCCCCACTCCTACTCTTGTTTCCCCTAAGCTTCTGTACATGGCTGCTGCTTTCCCTCCAATTTCCCCTACCAGCTGTAATTTGCCAATTCACAGTGATGTAACAATTATGAATGATCAGTTTGGTTTTTGTCCTGACGCACTGTGGACATGCCATTGCACACTCTGTTGTACAGTAAATGCCCCTGGCATTTACCAAGACTTAGTCGCTTGGTATATGTTACATTTGAGTCTTTTCAGTGCAAAGAAATGCAAAGGGCAGCGATGAAAACATATTCAGCGCTCCATGACTCACTCATTTCCTTAGCATAATTCTTTCTCCCAAAGTGGGAAAGAGACTGATACACTCCACTGCCCTGTGTAAATTGCAGAGGCATCTGCATGCAGTTTTTCTTTCCACCATCCCATTTTCCCCTCTTTTCACTGTGAGGCTGGCTTGCTCAGTTTGACTCGGCTTCCCGTTTGCCACGTCTGAGGGGCTGAGCAGCAGAACATTCTGTGCTGCTTCACGACTCTGTGGGGCTGCCTTGCAGAGCATCACAGAATGAAGAATTACAGCCACCAGTGGAAACTCATCGGCGCTTAAGCTCCAAGGCACTGCATTCCTCAGAGCTTTTCCAAAGAGGCTGATTATTTTACCATGACTTTTTACCGTGGACCAATCATTGTGTTGCCAGTGAGACCATTCTGCAGATAAATGTACTGTAGATTTACCATGTGTTAACTCAGCAATCCTGTACGTAAAGCTCAAGGAAATGGGAAACAAAAGAGGGCTTGTAAAGGGAGCTGATCTGCAAGCACGGACTGTGGTTAGGAATAGTTTTTGCCAACAGTTTAACAGTTAATGCGACAGTATACAGTCGCAGGGCCTGATCCAGCTCCTGTTAGAGTCAATGGTAGTCTTCCCATTGCTTCCAGTGGAAGTTGGATCGGCCACATATGGACAAAGGAAACTTTCTCTCTTTGGCTTCCACTAGGGGACTCCTTAAAGGGCAGTCTGCCTCTCCTTCATGACAAATAGCAAAAGGAGCAAATCAAAAGGACTCCACCCAGTAACAGTCCAGAATGCCTGTGCGCTTCCCTCATGCACAAAGTCCAGTTGTATGTAAAAATTCTACACTTGGGCTGTAGCTGCAGACTGAATATTCTCCTTGGTTCACGGCAGCAGCAGGAGTGTGGCGTGGGATGGGGCTGAGGTTCAATAGGCACTAGAGTTTGGGGAAATGCAGAGATCACGTTTATGAACCCGTGGAACCAGCTCAACACATCGAGAATGGTCACCTCCATTGTGGCATTAGGTCACCCAGTAAGAAGCCCCTTACCTCAATTTCCCTTTTGCAGGCACTTCCACCATATGTGAGAAGGTGGCTCCACTTGGGATGCCCACCTGCAGCAGGCAATGGCACAACTGGTGGTCTGCCTCAGTTTCCCCTTCTGGAATCCCAGTAACTCTACACAAGCTTTCCACATATCACTAGTCTTTGTAGAATTCATTTATTACAAGAGCCCCACAACCATAGTCCAGAATTTCCCCAACACAGCCCAAACAGTACGTTCACTCTTCCATGTCCTAGCAGTCCATCAGCACACCCCTGTTCATTCCCTCTGGAGCACCTGGCTCTGGCCACTGTTGGAAGATAGGATCCTGGGCTATATGGACCTTTGGTCTGACCCAGTATGGCTGTGCTTATGTTCTTATGTATAGCTCCAGCATCTCTTCACCATGCTCCAGCTTGTCTTGGGAGGAATGGCTCTAGCTTCTCTCACCACACCTCACCCCAGCTTCTCCAGCTGAGGTGCTTCCCCACCCTGTTTCCTTCTCAGGGCAGGTTCTAGCTTGCACCTGGGGATATCAGCGGGCTCACCCTGCCATCATTCCCCAGCCCTCTCTGGCTTTCTGGCTTCAGCACTCCAGCTCAAAGAGCCAGCACACGTCTCTCCCTGCTGCTCTCAGCCTTCAGCCCTCTCTGGTTCGGGGAATTTTACAGGTTACCCCCTGACTGCTTTTCTCTTTCTCCAGCCTGATCAGGCTCCACTGCTCAACCAGGGAACTCTCATTGCTCCCTCCTGCAAGGGCTCACCTCCTGAAGCTCTCAGTCCAGCTCGGCTCTTCCTTTGGATTCTGGATTCTCCACTCTCCCTCTGTGGGCTCTGAACTCACCCTCACTTTTGGGCTGTCTCTCATTTTTAACTCCGAGGGACAGCCCCACTCTCTTCATTACATCAAAATAGGGCTCACCTGGACTGGAACAGGAGAGCTGGGCCCAGTTTCATTTAAGAGGCCAGCCACCCTCTTACAAAGGGATTCTTCTTAGCTTGGCAGCAGCACTCCTATCCCACAGCCATAGCTGCACAACAGGACCAGTAACTCTACTGCCATTGGCTGCCAGCACCCAGTTCCCCTCGGTGACCTTAGAGAGGGGAGTCACAGAATACACAGTCACCGTTAGTGCTGCTTTAGGCAGCATTAACTGTCCACCGACATCTCTTTCAGCTTGCCTACAATCTGGGTAGTGAGTGGGAGTGGTTTTCCTCCAGCCCTTCCTTACCTATTCCTGACCCCACTCATTTCTTCTGCATGGTACAGGGGAAGAAAGGGGGGGCAAAGGTGGCTATGCAGAGTGGGAAGGGACCCACTTCTGTGTATAAATGGGCCCACTGGGGCTCTTTTTGCAAATTGGCTTCCTTCTGCGCCATCCAGCAAGGAGAGCATATGGACTAAAAATGATAATTATCCAAGGCTTGAAAAGTGAATTAGACCTGAGAGGATCAAATTCCTCCCAGAACTTCTTGGGATTACACCAAGGAGGAATTTGGCCTGAGCTCCTCTTTCTGTAAAGGGCTCACATCAGAGGATCTTGCTCTGGTCTGTGTCACTTTGGTAACACTGTGCCCTCTTTTTCCTCTTAAAATACTCTTGACACCTATCTCTAGCTTTCATATTTCAGGTAAACATTGCACTGTCCTTCACTCCTTGGATTTAATTGGGTTTGAACCATTCCATGTTACTTAAGTTAATGAAAAAAGAAAATGAATGTTTGTCTACTGACTGGACTCATTTCTGCTCCGAGCTTTGGATACTATACAAGCCAATGCAATAACATTCATTTTGACAGGAAAGCGTATGTTTAACCACTGTCTAATGTATTTGGGTATTTTGAAGTCTGTTAATCCATTCTGAAATGCTTCCTTGACCCCATACTTGACTCATTGGCTTACAAGGAATTTTAATGTAGTAGCTACAGTCCAATTCACTGTGAGTAAGTAAAAAAGGCATTATGCAAAGTTGACTCATTATGATAAACATAATAACAATATCTAGAGCTGCATGATTTTAAAAATCTCAGCTTTACAGATAATGGCATTTGGGTGCAATAGTTATTATTTTTCTTCCTGCAAAAGACACCACATCAGTTTGACTGGAGATTCCCAGGTTCTCCTGTAGCATTTGTAACGTTAGATTTATATTATACAGCATGTCTCACCCCAAAGCCTTTAACTCCATCAACTGTCTTTCATTTGAATCTAAAGATGTCGACTTTATATAATCTGTGGCTTCACTAATACAATATGTACAATTAGATTCCATGCTTATGAGATAATCATCTGCGGCTGCCAATTGAAACATTCTCTAGCAGCAGCAGCTATCCAGTCTTTTTAATTAAAACAATACTAAAATATTCAGTCTCATGTATGTGTGTATATATATATATATATATATGTATATGATTAACATCACTGCCTAAAGTTTAAATACTGTACTTCAGTATCTTACATTATTAACGTAAAAGCATATTTTTTCTCCAGGCCCTTGATGCACATGTATGTGTGCGTGTGAGATATAGATCTAGTGCATGTAAAAATTAACGCTAATGCAATGTTAAAGTAAAAAACAAAAATAAAAAATCAAGCACTCAACATTTAAAAATTTACAGCTAAGGTTGAAAGCTCAGCCTGAACTCTGCTCTCCTATGCACAAGGAGGCAGCATGATATAATGGTTAGACAATTGGTTTGAGCATTGGCCTGCTAAACCCAGCGTTGTGAGTTCAATCCTTGAGGGGGCCATTTAGGGATCCATCCTCTTTTAATTGGCCCCGGGGGGTCTCACTAAGAGCTGCAACGTCAATGTTGAGTCTTGCCAGTTCTCTGGCAGTTATGGCAGTTCTTTCTGGGCATTCACTGTGCTGAGAGTCCATAAGCGTGTGGACATTCCATGTGGCAAATATTGGGGATTGGTCCTGCTTTGAGCAGGGGGTTGGACTAGATGACGACCTGAGGTCCCTTCCATCCCTGATATCCTATGATTCTATGAATTGGACTGGGAGTCAGGTGGCGTGGATTGTAAGCCTGGTTGTGCTGTAGACTTGCTGTCACTTAATTTCTATGTGCCTCGTTTCCCCATTGTAAAACAGGGATAACGACGCTTACTTTTTGTAAAATGCTTTTAAATCTCTAGATTAAAAGTCTTTTATCGGCACATATTATTATATTAATTATTAATATATTCTTATAACTTTATATCATTATACTGTAAATTGTCAATTAGTACAATGTATAATATAATACAAACTGAATTTCTTTTGCACCCTTACATGTAGTACATTGCATTACAGTATATAGAGTGTAAAGATTGGGCTTGATTTTGAAGTCTCAGTGAGGTCTACCAATCAAACCCAGTTTGAAGAAAATCAGTTGAAAGGTTTAAGGTTATGAACATCTAAAATTGAGTTTTGAGAGTCTGAGAGTGAAGACTTGAATTTTGAGAATCTTGAAGTTTGGTGATCGCCATTTTGGGATGATCCCCTGATAACCATGAGACTGGAATGATCCTGAGCAGGGATAACCCAAAGTTCTAAGCTACCTCAGTGATAAACTGATCTAAATAAATTACTGAAAAAAGTTTCAAGTTGCCCATTTTCAGAAGTACATGATTACTAAAATGACTTTATCCAGGACCCTCAAGGAGACGTGTACTCATCCTAAGTGTACCGAGAAGGTGCAGCTCCGCAGCTCCTTAAAGAGTAATGGTTACCTTTTATTATCAGACCATAAATCTAGAGCACAAAATTTGTATCTGGATGTCAGCACTAAAGTTCACAAATGTTGGCCCATCTTTAGCTCTAAGGGTTAGAATAATGCTTTCCCCATAGGTCATGTTTAATGAATTAATTATTTGGACCTCTTTACGTGTTACTGGCCAGATGTGTCCTCATGACCTATGGAGAATATTGATTTAGACAAAATTAAAAGAGAAAGAAGTATTTAACTGAGGAGTAGAAAGTATTTTTGGAGACAACTTTGAGAAGGCAATAGGAGTGGTGCAAAAAACCAGTGAACTGCATACATTTCTTTTGGCATTGTTGAGTTTAGATGCTATTCCCTCTTCACCTTCTCTGGCAAGAGACCACAGAGGTAAGGCAGTAAGTAATAATGGTTGTAATACCTGTAGTTTAATGGTGGTGTGTTGAGAACTGTTCAGTGCTATTCATTTCACTCTGTGAGAAGCTGCTATGGATGCATAAACCCACCAATATGTTTTAAAATAGGTATCTGCCTTGGGTTTTAGACATCAGTAAAATATTCCCAGCTGTGGATGCTCAGAAGCAAGTCTTGTGAAATCTTTGCATTTTATTAAAAAACAAACAAAAACAAAACAAAAAAAAACAACTGCCGACATCATAGCCAAGATCTACTCCAAATACTTCCAGCTGCAGTCGAAGGGATGACTCATGCTGAAAGCTGAGGAGCTTTGCTATGACTCTTTCACTTGGTTCACATGATTTTTTTTTTTTACATTCCTGTCTGTTTTTCCTTTCTTTAAAAAAAAAAAAAAAATGAGAAGGAGATTCACCCAAGGAAAATCCATACGAGGATGTGGAGCTAAAAGGCCGTCACGCAGGCCGAAAATCCCAGCAGCTCTCTGAGAATTCCCTAGATTCTTTGCACAGGATGTGGACGCCACACGACAGGAAGTACACATCACCTCCCCAGGTAATTCAGTACTTCTTAGAGTATAAGCCTTCATTTCTTACTGTGATTTAAGTTATTCTTAACCTTTTGCAAGAGAATCAACCAGGGCATAGCAGGAACAATAATTGTATCCAAGTGAGAAAGGGCATAAAGAAAAACAGTTTAGACAAACACTTCAGATAGTTACTGTAAACACTTAAATGGCCATAATCTAGATACTCTTCAGCATCAATTTACTGTAAAGATTTATTGTTACTTGGAACAATTCTAATATTATTGAATATATTAATTGCTAATATTTAGGAATGCCGATTCTGATCCAGCACCTGTTGTAGTCAATGAGAGTATTTCCACTTATTGTAATGGGACCTGTATCAGGCCCTAAACCCTTTTGATTACTGAGCCTTTCCCTACTTCCATTCAAAATTCTCCACTGGGCTTTTAGAAAGGTCAGAACAAAGAAGAAACGTGTTTTCATCTTGTGCGAGTGTTGTTATGTGGGGCTCACTGAGCAGCAAGGTAACTTATGTTGTATTGTAAAATAGTTTTTATTGCCAAATTTAAAAAACAAACAAACACAGTATTAAATGCATAATGAAGAAGGAGAAAGACAAAGTATCGCACCTTTTCCCCCAAAAGAACAAAACAAAAAAAAAAGGAGAAGCCTGAATGCCTACATTCTGGTCCTGACTTGGCTAGTGTGAACAATTTATAGCACAGTGCAAAGACCTGGAAGTCAGAGAGGTCTGCATTTTGTGGAGAATATCCCAGAGTAGTCCAGTTTTGTGTGCAAATTGTGAAATGGTGTTGTTTTTTTGTTCAATATAGGAGAATTTTCACTCAAAAATGGTCCTAGTCTCAAGCACAAATGTAGATTTAAAATATTTGCATGTATAATGTTAAAATAATATGCATGTATTACTTTGACATTCAAAATTTCATTTTGGTCAAGATGTATTTTTGCACTGAATCAAGCAGACATTCACATCAGTTTCATGAAAAGGTCACACAAAGCCACATTTCCATCTTGTGAAATGGCCTCAAACCAAACTGGGACTATTTCATCACTAAATTAAATTTTTTGGATCTTTTTGGCACCATGGTCCATAAAACTTTCGTAGTGTCAGCGTTTACAGTTCACATGATGGCTCAATTATAAAACAGGAACACTGGCAAAAAAGGAGGACTAAATAAGGCCAGCAAAGTGTCACTGAAAAGGCATTGACAGATGCAGAATGAGTAAGAAGACAGGGGAGAAAAAAATTGTAGCCCCAACAGAGATGAAAGAGTTACCACAGCTGATTATGATGATTTACTTGTATTATGGTAGCACCTCAAGGCCCCAAATGAGATATGCCCCACAGCGGGCCTGCGCTGTGGTTGGCAGTGTAACAGACACATAGTAAGACACAGTCCTTGCCCCCAGGAGTTTGCAGTCTAAATAGACAAAAGGTGGGAGAAAGGAAGGATTATTCTCCCCATTTTACAGTGGGGAGGTGAGGTACAGATTGATTAAGTGACTTGACCAAGGTCACACAGGAAGTCTTTAGTAGCAAAACCAGTAAATGAACCCAGATCCTCAGAGTCCTAGCCCTGTGTCATAGGCACAAGACTGTCCATCCACTGATAACTTCTTTCTGACAAGGGACTAGACTAGAAATTTTATTTAAATACTGTCATAGCTATGTTGTCATTTTGCCTAGATATAAAGCAAGTAGGTAGCTACTATAGCTCATCCATGAACCTGTAGGATTTTTCAGTGATTCGAAGTATAAAAGTCACCATCTCCTGAGGAACAGCCACTTTAGTTACTGTTCATCATCCAGTTTTTCCAGTGCTAGCAGCATAGCTGGTATTCCCTTAAAATCATGCATCATGATGAACAATATGGAAGAGATCAGGAGGTCAGCAAGCTTTGGACAATCACCTCCCAGCTGAATTCCTTTCACTAAGCTGTACACTGCTGATGATTTTTCTGGCTTGAGGACTTGTGGTAAGCAGAGACCTCAGAAACACTGGTCTGCGGTCTTTCTGAGCCCCACTGTGGTTTTGATCTTCTTTCTAATATTTGAAGGATTCAGATTAAAAAAAGGAAGTGTTTTATTGATGGCATTGTGTCTGTGACACAAATCTCATGTATACCTGTCCCATGTATACCAAAAAACCATGCTTAAGCATATAGAATATGCAGCTCCTGGAGCTCTTTAAAGAATAATGGTTGCTGCAGGAATATGAGACCCCAAAAGTGCTGGTTTGGGCTGTAATTGGTTAATCTGTTTGTTTTAAGCAAGTAGACTTCTTACTGTAGCATGTTAGTAGCTAGTAGGTTTAATAGTAAGATTAATAAGTATCACATAATAGCATCTTTCATCTGAGCATCTGATTACACTCTAGAAACCTTGATTAGGCCTCTTAAATTATCTGAGGTAGGTACAGTAATTATCCTGATGCAGGTAGGTAAACTGAGGCACAGAGAGATTCAGAAAGTGGCTTGCACGCATTTAAACAGTGGCTGGACTGGAAAAAGAACCCAGGAATCTTGGCTCCTAGTCCACTGCGTTAACCCCTGGGCAGCAGTACAATATATTGCTGCCACACAATACAAAATACTGTTAGGAAACCTAGAATTGTTCATGCCCATAGATTGTTTGGTGCTTAATCAATGGATACTCAGCTTTCCCACAGTGATCAACTAAGCAGATTCATGTTTTGAAGAGATTTTCAGAAGATTCTTCATGAACGTGGGACAGAGGAAAAACTAAGCTTCAAGTTCTTGAAATGATTGAGATAGTATTTACTGTATAAGGAAAGGCAACGTTATAGAAATACAGAAGGCCTGATTTCCCCACACCAGTGACATCAGTGGAGTTAGTCCTGATTTACATGAGTGTAAGGGAAGGGAGAATCAGACCCACTGAGTCAGTGCTCTGATCTCAGCCATACTTTTATATTGGGGTACAATATTAACATGCACACTTTATTAAATTGTCTGACCTGCACCCCACAACGTTTGTGGACGTTTAGAGCCCTGATTCAAAATCCATAGGAGTCAATGTAAGACTTTCTGTTGACTCTTTGGATCAGGTCCTAGATGCAGATCCAGATCTGATCATTTTGATTTGGACCCTTCTGTGCTTAAAACTGTTGTACATGTTGCAGAGAGGATGCTTGCCTGGCAAGAAAATCTTTGTATTGCCATAACATGTTCACTAAGAGCCTTTTCCAGCTCTCTTTGAAGTCGGTTGAGAGTCTTTTCATTGACTTTGGAGGGAGATAGAACAGACCCCAACACAGCTGGCCTTTGCCACCATGGCTTCATGTCTGTGATAGGTGCTTCTCCAACAAATGGGATGTCAAGTTGTTCATGTTTTTGCAGCTACCTTCAAAGCCCAGCAGCCAGTCCCTGCGCATTGGGAACTGGTCCGAGAGGAAGAGCCATCGCTTACCACGACTACCCAAGCGACACAGCCATGATGACATGCTGCTTCTGGCTCAGCTTGGTATCCCCTCCTCCCCTTCCAGTCTGAATGAGGACAGTCTGAGCACCACAAGTGAGCTGCTGACCACACGCAGGGCCAGGAGGATCCCTAAGGTAATGGCCACAAGACTATTGTCCAGATTATGCATCAGTCACAAGGGTCCAGCCTTGGTTTCACTTTCACTAAGGCAAGTGTGAGTTGTCACAAGAACAGATCCTCAGTCCTGCTCTGACCATGCAAAACAGCCCGTTGATTGGCTTAACTGGCCCCTTAAGGATTCTCTCTGCATTGGGGAATGCTCTGATGATGTGGAGCCGCAGTAGTGGCTGCTATTCCACCCCACCTCCTGCCCTGGGCCTAAGGGACGTGCCTGAGGAAAAGGAGATATGATCAAGGGATCCCTTCCCCACTGTGATCTCAGCTGCTGGAATGGCCTCTTGGGAACTAGGGGACTGCTAGCTTAAGTTAGCACAGCCAGCAGGCTGCTCTGATGTGTGTTGGGTATCTGGGCAGGTGCAGATTGGCCCCAGGATCTGGGAGCAACAAAGATGGCTTAAAGCTTCCCTTGTCCCAGTAGCTGGTTTCATGCTGTGCACAGCTCAGCCAGTCTGGAGGATCTTGCCCAGTATGTCTGTACAGCATTTATCCATCAATTAAGTCTGTTTTCCCTACAGAAAGAAATGTTGTGTCCAGATTTGAAACAGCCAGCAGAAGAGCTAGGAACTGTGGGGAGCAGAGGGAGATCTCACTGTTTACACACATTGGCGGCATGCAGTGGAGCTGGGATGAGAGATCCTCCCCTGGAGGTGGGGTGGCTCTGCAGTGCTCCCAGCTGAGCCTGGCCCTTCATTATGGCCCAGAATATTAAACACCCTTTTGCCAGCCTCACCTAGCTTGATATTTTATTAAGCTTTTCCACTGTTTAAAACAATCACATGATTTTCTGAAAGCTCTATAAGGCCGAGCATTGTACGATACCTAGCTTGAGGAGTCTGAACTTGTAACTGTTGATCTATCACTGTTTATAATGTTCAGTATGCATCTTAAGATTTTTGCTTCTTTTTTTTTTCTTTAAAAGTTTTGTTTATTACAACTGTTCCCAAGGCAATCTCCACTGACCTAACATGGGCCCTATGCTTGACTCACAGCCTGTGCAGACCAGATCAACTTACAGATACAAAATAAAAATTAATTAAATTTAACGCTTTCGGCCAAATAAAAAGTTTCAATATAAAGTGGGAAATGAAATAATTGCCTGGTACAATAGCGTCAAGGAGGAGAGAATTGCCAACATGTTTATTTTTAGCCTGTGAACAATGCTAGTTTTTATTGTACATTTCGCTCTTTCCTGTTCTATAGAGGAGTGTTTTCAAAATGATGTAGCTATAAATATTGTGTGGACAGAAAAGGAACATTTTTATATTTCTGAAATTCTGCCTAAGCAGGAAGCAAACGAAAATGAAGGCAACTAATAATATGCCCTTAAATAATTCTATCAGGACCAGATTCTGATATCCTTACTCACACTGAGTATAATACCTTACTGCAGGAGTAAGATGTTACTCAATGGGACTTCAGTGGGTCTACCCCTGAAGTAAGTTACTACTCAATGTAAGTAAAAGTGGCAAAATTTGGCCCTTAATTTTGTACCTCTTTCCTCCATTTGTTTCTTTGATTTAAAGGGATAGCGTCATCTTGAAAATTACCATTGTTGCCAACTCTCACAACTTTATTGCAAGTCTCACAATATTTGATATTTTCTTAAAGCCTTAGCTGCTGGAATCATGTGATTATGGGAGAACCTCAACTTTCATTAAAAGAAAAAATTAGTTTCTAGCCCTTGTGGAGAAAAGCTTGAAAATGTGATTCCCAAAGACACAGAAACTAAAAGGCAAAAATAAATAAATAAATAAATAAAATAAAACAACTATCTTTTTAAAATGTCATGATTTTTAAGTCAGTCTCATGGTTTTAAGGGGCCTGACATAGGATTTTTGAAGTGGTGGGTTTGGCGATACTAGAGACTACTTGTGGAGTAAAGTACTACTCAACATGAGTAAAAGCAGCAGAATTTGTCCCTTTAATTTTGTACCTCTCTTTCCTCCTTTTTGTTTCTCCAGTGAAAGGGACTCTGTTAACTCGAATATCATATTTCCACCTGAAAATTGTGTATCTCTTATTATAACAAGTATTACCCAAGGTGACCTGAACTGACTAAAATTGATCAGTGAGAAATTATTTGTTCCTCTGCTTGCTTTGTGCATTTGACAGCGCTTTGTGTGGAGTCAGTTTCAGTGTGATCTTGATGGTCAATCGCACCGATTCCCAGAGCAACCTCCTTGGGCCTTAATGTAACGTTGTCACCAGCATGGTGACATCACTCCGATACGCTGCTCTATGGGGAGTCCACGTCCATGCTCTTCCCCAGGCGTTGAAAAAAGGTGTTTACTACCAACAGCAAAACTGGTCTGGGGGGCTCCGCTGCCAGCCTGGGGTTCAGTCCGCTGCTGGCCGCAGGTCCTGAATACCAGTCCGGGGGGCTCTGCTGCTAGCCTGGGGTCCCGGCCGCCGGCCTGGGGCTCTGCTCCTGGCCTCAGCCCAGGGCTCTGCAGCCGCCCCCAGCTGTGGCCCTCTGGCCCCAGCCTGGGGTAGTGAGGGGTGCAGACAGGGCCAAGGGGGGGCGCAGCTCAGCATGGATCGCATGGATTCTTATTACTGGCACGTGAAACCTTAAATTAGAATAAATAAATGAAGACTGAAGACTCGGCACACCACTTCTGAAAGGTTGCCGACCCCTGGGTTAGATCCTCAGCTGGTGTAATTAGGCATTAAAGTCAATGGAACTACGCTGATTTACACTAGCTAAGGATCTGGCCCTGTATCGCAAAATATTTTACAGAATTGGAGTCAAATTATGTAGTCCTTAGTGGAGCAAACTATGTCCCTGATTCAGGAAGAGGCTTAAGCATGTGTCAGTGGGACAAAGCAGGTGTTTAAAGTTAGGCATATTCTTAAGGACCTCCCTGAATTGGGACCTAAGAATTTAGCTCAACTGAGGATCACAGAATCTGGCCGGAAGCAGTGCAGATACAGATAAACAGTAGCACACAGACCAAGAGAGAGAGATTACAAGGCATAGGGTCACATTTTCAAAAGCACCTAAGTAATTTATGAGCTTAAATCCCATTTTTATACAGTACTTTAGCACTGTTGACAGTTTTACCCCTAGATAAAGGGGTTTTCAACTGAGATTGGAAATAAGATGGAGAATCATTGAGGAGGAGAGAGACAGGAAGGCAGTTCCAGACGGCAGAGGCTGCAGAGGACAAAGATGTCATGCCAGTAGGGGTCAGATTATGTGGAGAGTCAGAAGGAAATAAATGAAGATACATAAAAGATTTCTAAAGAGAAAAATGTTTACACTCGCTGTTTGTTTGTCATCCAGGTGATAGTGTATTCTGATGTTTCACCTTCCTGGTTTCTGTTTTGCAGCTTGTACAAAGGATCAATTCTATCTATAGTGCAAAAAGAGGGAAAAAAAGATTGAAGAAGCTATCAATGTCCAATATTGAGACAGCATCACTGCGAGGTATAACACAAATCTCTTGGTCTAATGAGACAATACGGTACTTTATCCATGTGAATGTTATAGGAATTGTTATCCAGCCTTCTGCAGATATTCCCCTCTTTGATCCACAGTGTATATTTTTCTGTGATCTCCTACACTTGCTCTGTTTGTCATGTCCCATTGACATCAGTGGAAGTTCTGCGTCCTGAAAAGGGAAATATTGGATGGCTTAAAACTAACTCGGGCTCAGATCCCACACCAAGGTCTGTCCCACCAACACCAACCCCTGGCTAAACTCCTCACTCTAGCCCCTTAGTCCTTAATTAACTTCTACGGGATTTTGCATTTGTAGATGTTGTACAAAATTCACAGTCTTGTCCCTGCAATTCATTTGTGCTTTTTCCTGGCGCAAAATTGTGGACTTAATTCACTGTGTGCTCAAGATTACACCTGCAAAAACACTGGCCCAGTTAGCAAATCAGGCCCTAAATGTTTATATTTGCTAAGAGAAGTAGTTCAGAAAGTTTTCCATTCTGAGGATCTGTGTAAGTGTATGTGTGTACATGCAGATGTGTAAATGTGCATGTGTGTAGTTTGAGCATTGTGGAACTTTCATGTGAACACTGTTCAAAACTCCCTCTCAGATCAGGTCACATTTCACATGTTCTTCATGTACTATGCTCCATGTCCAGCCAGCTTGAGGTCTTGCACTAATGAAGCCCACAAGAGCCTCCCTAGAGTTTTTTGATGCCATGCAACCTCCTTTCAAAAAGCTGAGAACAAGTGGAAGCGCTCAAATCATTTTTCAGAATGATGCATCCACCCATGTAGTTTTACACAGGTGGGGATTCAGTGAAACAGGCTTTGCTGTAAAGGGGTCTAAACCTTTGTGCTTTCAGCTAGGCTGTACCCTGAATCTCAAACATAAGAATAATCCTATTCCAATTAACAGTCTCCACAAATTGATCCTTTGAACCACTGATTTTGTGCAGTTTGAAACTCCAGCACAGAGTGCGTTGATCGCAGGGCTAAGCATTGCACCTTAGCCAAAAAATAAACATCTAAAAAAGTTGTCATTTTGCCTTTAACAGACATCTCTTTGTCTCTTTTGCAGATGAGAACAGTGAGAGTGAAAGTGACTCAGATGACAGGTTTAAAGGTGAGGGGTCAGTCCGTGTTAGCTTCCAGTCAGTCACACTTGCAGTCCCCATCAAAATAAATGCTCCTTTTATTGCATGATGTTCCTCTTCATGGGAGGGCGTGAAATTTGATTTCCTCTTTGAAACCTGCTACCCCTCACTACCTCCTGACTCCATTCACAAAGTTTGGAAATGCAGGATCATGAACATGGTATAAATATTGGAAATCAGGTGCATGGTGAACTGTGAGGGTCTAACTGATTTTAGGGGAAGGAGAAGCCATGAAACATAATGAGGAACCTGCTTTGGTAATGCCTGGTATGCTGGCATTTTCCTTTAAAGATGCACTTGCCTATGAGTGTGCACATGTATATGTCTGCAGACTCCAGATAGTAAAAACTACTGTAAGCTGTGCATCAGGGAGACTAGCGTAGCATCTACATAAGAACGGCCATACTGGGTCAGACCAAAGATCCATCAAGCCCAGTATCCTGTCCTCTGACAGTGGCCAATGGCAGGTGCCCCAAAGGGAATGAACAGAACAGGTAATCATCAAGTGATCCATGCCCTGTCACCCAATCCCAGCTTCTGGCAAACAGAGGCTAAGGACACCATTCCTGCCCATCCTGGCTAATAGCCATTGATGGACCTATCTTCCATGAATCTATCTAGCTCCCTTTTGAACCCCATTATAGTATTGGCCTTCACAACACCCTCTGGCAAGGAGTTCCAGAGGTTGACAGTGCGTTACATGCAGCACACTTGGCTCAAGCCTGAGGAATTACTCCTTCATTTTCGAGAGCACTGAAATTCAGACCAAACTATAAAAAGGAAGGAAAGCAGCAGGGTTCTTCCTCTGCACCAGAAATTGTTTCTATTGATTTTCTTTTTATTGATTTAAAATACCACACAATATTAATCACAGGGAAAAAGAAAACAGTAGTGCAGAACTGTGGCTCTGAGCTGGGGAGTGGAATGCACAGTTATGTGCGTGTCTCTGTAATGGGCTGGAGCTGTTTTAGGTGCTATCAGTGTCCCGCTCCCTTCGAGAGAACTGAGCAGGCTGGTAGGGTTCTCTGAGAAAAGAGCATTCAATTCCAGGTGCTGGTGATGTGAGAATTCACTGTGTGGTTCCCTGTCATCCTGTTTAATTTTAGCCCGAAGTTTGGATACACTGTAACCTGCTTGCATGCCTAGAAGCCTCTGTGTAAAATGGAGACAGCATGTTAAACCTTACCAGTCACGCTGCCAGTACAGAGGATGGGATACATTTCATAATGTGCATGTATTATATCTTTCTAATTGAAGAAAAAGTGTCTTTGGATAGTAAATGGCTTGTGGAAACTATCCCCACTCTCTGAGTTATGTCAGGCTGAGTCCTGGCCCAGTTCCCATGGCCGAAAGAGGTGCATTAGTCCCATGGAAATAGGCTGTACATGGGAGTGAATGGCGTGGGGAGAGAATCGCTTCTGTTCTCTGGGCAGCTGTCAGTGAGCTACCGCTGCCCTCAACAGCCTGATGCAAATCCTAGTCCTGACTCTCTCTGCAGCGGAAACAGCAGCACTTACTTGCACCCCAAGCTGTGGCAAGATCCTGGGGTGGAGAGGTGAGCGCGAGGATGCAGAGAGCCCTTTCCCACTTAATGTTTGTGCACAGGAGGCTGTAGTGTGGCTGCTTGCATTGCCCAAGCAATTTGGGGGCTGTTGCTAACATGTTAGGATCAGAGCTGGGTGTGACCATGATTTCATCCCTGCCCTGCACATTAGCTAGTATCAGAAGGGAGTCCTGTGAGGAACTCAAGCTCCCCCTTTTCTATATGCCTTGGGCACCCAGGAGCTTGCGCCACACAGCACTCATGGGGAAGGCACTGTGCCTTACATATTAGAGAGCCACGGTGTGTTTCTTCAGCATCGCTAGGTGCCCTACACACCGTTCCCTACAGGCCAGCAGACGCATAATTTGGTTCACGTTAAATTCCTTGGTGATAATCAGCAGCAGTGGGATAGAAACTACAGAAAATGTTGCAGATACTCTGGTGGGGGTTGTAGCATCAAGCTGTGGTCATTAAAGATTGACAGGCTGTGCTACTGGTCTTTCCTGATCTAGCCCAGGTCTGAGTCTGATCTGTTACCCTCACCAAGCCCGTTGCAGACATATACACAAGAACACAATTTAGCCCTTCACTCACTTACTTCCCTGGTCCATCTCACATGAACAGAGAGCAACAATACCCGAAGTCCAAAGGTGCAAACAATTCAGTGTTTATTGGGGTGAACTTCCAGCAAGCATGATTCCAGTTTCCTTCCTTAGTATCCCCCTTCCCAGCTCTAACACCACATAGGCTTACATCTGTGTCCCTGTTCCCATTCCTGCCCTTAGCCAAACATGATTCCAATTTCCCCACTCCCATTCCTGCCCTTAGCCAAACATGATTCCAATTTCCCCACCCCCATTCCCTGTTCCCATCCCCCCACCCACCTACTTCCTGATTGACTGCAGACTATATAGTAAAACTTGAGTTCTGCTTTGCTATACCTTAACCAATCATTTTCCTGAAATTTAACTAACCAATCCCAACATATTGTAACATGATTATGTACCCAATTATATCCCACTACCTTAATTAGTTTACACCCAGCAAAATTAATTATACAGCAGACAGGAACAATCACAGAACCAGACAGAGATTCTACAGACAAACAATAGCAAAGTGGGAACTACAATGACAAAACAATACAGAAGTGAGGATTTCACACCCCAGCTATTGATAAGCGAGTTCTTGCCAGACAGGATGCTATCAAACTAAGTTTCCTTTTACATTTTCTAGGCACTTCCCTTTCTCTGGAGGTGATAGGCACTATCAGGACAGGATTGTATTCCTAACAGCCCAATAGCACCTTCTTTCAATGTGACTAGTTTTGGAATGTGAGGATGTGACCGGTCGCTTCCCAGCTTATGGCTGCCTCTGCTGCTTAGCCAAAGGCCTTAGCCTAAGAACAGGGCCTCAGATTGTCACAGTAAGAGAAGGACCTTACACTGGCGGACAGTGATTTTGATTCTTTCTTTTATACCTCTAGAACTAGCCAAGTGATAAGAATACACCTAAATTCTTAAGTATAGGCCTTTACAGACAGGCCTGAATATCTGTATCCTAACAGCCCTATATGTATAGAACAAACCGAACTTTGGCAGGGTTAAAGTTCTATGAGTTGCAAATGATTCCACTAGCTTAGTGTTACATCATTTCAATTCTTGCAGAAGGCTTTGATTTATGGGTGGAATTAATAAGAGAGAGCGCAGCATGAACGTCTACTTTTAAAGGGGAACATGTTTGGACTAAGATCTTGACAAACATCAAGTCCTTTCTGAATGTCTGCGGCTTACACGTCAGTTCCAGGTAACAATCTTTCTTTCTTTGTACATGCTAGCTCACACCCAGCGTCTCGTCCACATCCAGTCAATGCTGAAGAGGGCTCCTAGTTACCGCACCCTGGAATTGGAGCTGATTGAATGGCAGGAGCGAGAGCTGTTTGAGTATTTTGTGGTAGTGTCTCTGAAAAAGAAACCTTCTAAAAATACTTATCTCCCAGAAGTGACATATCAATTTCCCAAGGTAAAGCAACAACCTACCTTGTTTGTGGTTACCTATTTTCAATGCATTTAAGATGTTTTGGCCAAGATCAATAAAAGGAGCACGTAATAGGAATCTGCTTTTAAGCTGGGTCAATAGACCTGATCTCTGAATTTATCCAGAGCTTTCTGTTCTAAAATGCATCTTATGTTGAGAGCAGGAAGAAAGAGGCTCGGCTGTTTCAGAAATGTTTTTCACATTCTATAGCATATCCTTTCCCAGCACTGAAGAGTTTGGCTTAATTGGGAGCACTTAGTTGCTGAGTTTTAATTTAGTTTCCAAATATTTCATAGACATTTTAACCAGGTCTGGCTGCACAGTATTAGGGTCTGATCCAAAGTCTATTGAAGTCAGTTGAAAGACTCTTAATGACTTCAGTGGGTTTTGGATCACACCCTGACAGCTGATGCTAATTTTGAGGTAGGTTTGCATTTTGAAGTGCTGAGATGCACTGGTTTCACAAGAACATCAGGTGACTCTGGGACAAAGTTGTTTCAGATGAATTTTTTAAAATGTTAGCCATGAGGATTAGTTTTATTGTGGTAGCTCTTAGATTCCCCATCATGGATGATGGCCCCATTCTGTTAGACACTGTACAAGAACAGAACAGGATGGTCCTTGCCCCAATGGGTTAATTAGGAAACCTATTGCTGAGACTGTTCATTACAAATGACTGACTTGCTCAAGCTGGAATCAAGTGAATCTGATTTCATCCACCACAGCTTGAAAGGCCCACCAAGCAAGTGCGAGAAGCAGAGGAGCGTCTCAAAGCCATCCCACAATTCTGCTTTCCTGATGCCAAGGACTGGATCCCAGTATCAGAATACAACAGGTAAACCCTCCTGTATGTGTCTCCTGCTCAGTGTGGTTGGCGTGTACCTGTGAGTGACAGAAATGCCCTTGCCCACATAAGGAAGTAGCAGTTTTGAGTCTTGCCCATTTCACACTCAGGAAGCGGTATTTAATTTTTATTTTTTTTAAAGTTCCATAATATTTTTCCTCTTTGTTTTGCCTGATTTACAAACCTGTGTTGTTGGGGGGAAGCAGTTGGAGGGTTTGTCACAATGCTAAGTCCAAATGTAGGAATAGATCTGTGAAAAAGCTGAAAGACTGAGGCTGATTCTCCTCTGCCTGGCACCATGTGTAGTCATTTACCCCTGGAAAAAGTGAGTGCCAGATGGATGTAAAACTCTGTGGGCCAGATCCTTTGCTGGCTTGAGTTGACATAGCACCATATGTTTCAGTGGAGCTACACCAATATACATCTGCTGAGGCTCTGGTGCTACCATGGTGGTTTGCACAGAGTTAAATGGCTACATGAGAGGCAAGTCAATGGAGAACCAAACCCACCTGCTCCTTTTCTCACAACAGAAACCTCCAAAACTGTGTCAATCTTATTTTCCTGCTTCCCCGGTTTGCAGAAGGATGGACAGAGATGAATCATCCAAAATATTGTATGGCTTTTTAATGTGTGTGGAATGACATGTATGTCAGTAAAATCGGAGATTCTGTACAGTATGTCTTATATGTGCTTTTTGATTGTGATGTCACACCAGATTAGCCTTGTGGCGGCACAACCTAAGTGAATTACCACAGCCAACAAGCAAGTATGTAACATTTCATTGGCTTGCATGGCTCATGCTACATAAGAGTACAGTGACAGTGGTCTGTTTGCTTTAGCTTGGCTATGTTACTCAGTGCTCTGAAGTATACAGATTATGAGATATTAAAACCACTGAAGGAGCATTAGACCTCTGTATATTTTACTCGCTCCGGGTAAGTGGATAAGTAGAATTGTGCTATTCCCAGTTCAGAAGGGGTATGTGTACCCAGGGTAAGAAAATTGCTAGAGTTCTTGTTGTGCTTTATGAAGCCAGAGCAAAGCACTTTGAATGAGGGAGGAAAAAAGCTTAAATGTAAACTCAGATATGGGCTAAAACATTGGCGCGATTCTCATTTACACTGCCAGTGCAGTCTAAAGGGGCCTTAGTGTAAATAAGAATCAGATGCTATATGCTTTTGTAGTGGAATGGCCAGGTCCTCAAGTGCTGTGTGGACACTTTTGTGCTCTAGTGCTGCTAGAATCCAGCCAGAGTGCTGACATGTCTCAACCGTGGAGCGTTGCCCCAATGCAACGGAGATCTTCTAGTGTTCTAGAGCTGGTGTAGAGGTTCAGTACTACTCCTTGTCTTGGCCACCAGAATCACTGATGCCAGAGGAAAGAGGGTGTGGTTGGGATAGCTCTACAGTGCATGGATTCCCAGATCTGGTTTCAGATCCTTGGGACCATTTGAAATCAGCATAAGTCAGAGCAACCATACTTGGTGCACACGGTAACCCCAGGATCAAGGAGTGTGAAGGTGAGCTTAGTGTTCCCCCCTAGTCTTGTGCTGGGTGCTCTTTGGCTGTAGGTGAGAAGCTAGCTCTGGTTCTGCAAACCTCTCCTATATACTTAGGGTTCAAAAGGGAACAATGTGGTAGAAATCCTACCACCTGTATAGCACCAAAAAACCCAGAACGACTAGTTTGAAAAAGCAGCAGCTGTCCGTTGATGTTTTGTCCATTTTGAAATACTTATCTATCTTGGAAGCACCTCAAGGCACTTCGTAATAATCTATCCACTAATTGAAAAGAAGACAAAACTAAAGCTGTATTCAAAGGGTAGATTAACACCTCTTCCTAGGAACTCGCTATAGTCCTGCCACTGTAACAATAAAATCTGGGACAATCTTTATTACAGCGAGACCTTCTCTTTCATGCTGACTGGGGAAGATGGCAGCAGAAGGTTTGGTTACTGCAGAAGATTACTGGTAAGTACATCAACTTGAGCTCTTTCCAAGCACAAAATTCAGTTGTCAGTCAACATTGCAGTGCATAGTTGTTAGCATGCCTTTTGCGGGCCAAAAGGAAAGCTGTTCCCAGAACTCTGAGAGTTGGAAAGATAACAAAGTCAAATACAACAAGAATTGTCAGAAACCTTTGTCTGAATGAAAGAGAACCCAAATATTTCAAGAGGGTCACAAAACATTTTCCCCCTTCATTGGCACCTGGTTTCGGTTTCAACCAAAAGCAGAAATACCACACCACCACAAAGAAGGCTATTCTCATGGTGTTTCTAACATGCCTAATTCTTTCACAGCCCTTTTCATTTCCTAGGTGCTGTGCAAACATTAATTAATCAATCCTTAGCACCCGTGTGAGGGTTGTCACCCATTTCAGAATCAGGAAAATTGCAGTAGAAGAGTTAAGTGATTTGCCCGTGGGCACACAACAAACTAATGCAGTGCCATGACTAGAACTTGGGAGGCGCAGATTGTCAGCCTACATTTCAGTCCTTTCATTCGTATTCATCACATAGTAATAGATTTAGAACTGCAAAGGAGGGGTTGTGGTTTTTTATCTTGGGCTGATTCTATGCTGACATGGATCCAGCATACTTTGGAGCAGCCTAGCCCTGTTTTGAGAACTTCAGTGGAATTTAAGTGGCGCATAGGCCATTTGCTGGATCTCTGGACAAGAGTGAATTTCACTATCAGTGTTGCTGGGCTTGTGAGAGGAATACTATAGAAGAAAGGGGCTTTCTTCACTGAGCCTCATCTCCCCTCCTAATGCACCCAAGCAGGGTAGGCATAATTTGGCCCTTAGTTAATAGAGACATTTTCTGATAGACATACTGAAATACATGTGTGTCTGATCCTGTTCTTGCCGAGGTCTGTGTCAAGGCTCCTGTTGGTGCTGCTGGGAACAGCACTGGGCCCTGTATTTGTAAAAGTTTCAGTAACATTAATCCAAAAGCAATGCACTTGTCAGTTCTACTGGCAATATTTTCCAAGGATGGCACCTATATATCCCACCTTTTGGAGTGTAAAATACATGGGGAAGCACAATGAAATATAAATGAGAAGTGGAAATGTTTATGGCTATAAAAGGGCATGAGCCACAGTGAAACTAGGACAGGCTAGTATGGGAGAGGATGGCTGTGGGAGAGACTCAGAGGTTGAATAAATGGGGCACCCAGAAGATATCTTTATGGGAACAAATAAACGAAATAAAGATGGAGGCCAGCAGTACAATTCAATTATTTTTCATATGTGCTACCACTTAAAAGTAAATATGTATATTTTCATAAGTTTAGCAAAGCCTTCTCAGAAAAAGTTGGCTAGAATTAAATTGTGGAAACTATTCAGTCCACAAAATAAAGGTTTAAAACTACCAAATTTCTGGAAGTATCAACAAGTATTTAATCTTGCACAAATCTTACCATTGATTGTGGAAATCCAAGGCATTAGCTCCTGGGTTTAGTTTGGGATTTGATATGACTAAAATAAGATATATTGAGGAAAATGTAATTATCTTGCCAATAGACATTTAACCCAGTCATTTTACACATTTGTGCATTATGGGGAGAAGTTTATAGACTTTACAAATTCATACAGCAAAAAATAAATATGAGATGATATTGAACAACATGCCCTTTCACCTACTTCAGGAGAGAAATCAGCATATTGGGAAAACTGGCAGAATAATGAGATAAGCAATCTGGAAGATATGTATGCTGACACTATATTTAAAGTATTTTATCATCTGAAGGACAAATAAAAGCTGCACAAAAAGTACTTTTGTAAATATTTGCAGACGAGCCACTGAATAAAATCAGTCATGAAAGATTCAGGCTTGTTTTTTTTCCAAGAGTAAGCATTTTGTAAACTCATTGCTACAAACATAATTGGTGCAGGAAATAAGTATATAAGATTTAAACATACCTGAATGATCCGGAGAATTAAATCCTTGAAAAGCCTATGGGAAAGCGCATTGTGGAAAGAATATTATGGTTATAGCACTAAGTGTAAGAGTGAGATATAAAGCTTAAAAAGATGCAAAGAGCTGTACTTCAGACCGGTTACTAGGTCACAGCACTCACCACAGAGTGTATAGAGTGGAATAAAGTGATAGTAAGTATTACTGAAGATGTGCAAATATGACAGGTTGTTAAAGACACATGCTGGGGGGATTGCTCATATGTTTTAAAGTATTGACCTATTAAGGATCATTCCGAATGAATAATTAAACAGATGATGCCAGTGGACTCTGGAGTTAAATGACATTTCAAGATTGAAAAGACTGAAAACAAAAGATAAATGCCAGAGCCAGTCACATGGATTGGGATTTTCTAAGTGCTCAGCACTGGCCTCAGCCTGCTCCCACTGACGTCAATGGTGGGAACAGAGTTAGGCCAAAGCTGAGCTCTTTTGAAGAGCTCGCCCATACAAGCTAGAACAAGATAAACAATATACACGGAATGACAAAGACTGTCAGTGGCCAAATTAGCAATGTTAGACATTGGAAGGCCATTGAACCACCCAAGAGCAGAAGAGCATTAGCAGCTATTGCCATATCTGAATGAGCAATCACACTGAACACAGGATGAGTTAGAATGTTAGGAGGGTGTGTGGCAACCTGTCTTGGATCCTGGTAAACAATAAGAAAGATCACTTGTGCTGATCAGACGTTCTGAAATAATATAAGGAGAAGTGACTGGTGATGTACTGATTTGTTCTAACCCAGCGCATGAAGAACTGCCTGCACTGCTTTGAGGTGCCTGTGGTTTCTGTAGATCAGCAGCAGGCCACCACCTGGCCCATAGGTTTTACAGGAAATGTATGAAAAATTGATGGGAGTGTAGAAGATACTGTATAAGTAAAATGCTGTAGGCTAAAGGTTATTAATTCTTCAGTGAAGTAGTTGATCATTATGGGGCAAATGCTGCGCCATCTGCTGTTGGTGCAGAAAGCCTCTGGTTAAACTGGTGCTGTGTTAGCCGATGGCCAGGGATGTTTGGTGAGGTGCCAGCTATGCCCGTTTATACCATCCGTGACTTTAACCGCTAGGACGCACTGTCCCTTCGCGGCGGGCAGCCTGGGCTAGGCTGACGGATGCCCCAAGGTCCTAACCACCCGTGACTTTAACTGCTAGAGCTCAGAGCTCCTTCGCAGCGGGCAGTCAACACTGACTGACAGGTGCCCCAATGGCAGCATTAAGAGCCTCTCCACACCCGTGACTTTAACTGCTAGAGCTCAGAGCTCCTTCGCAGCGGGCAGTCAGGATTGACTGACAGGTGCCCCAAGAGTTTGCCCCGTGGAGGCGGCACAACTCAACGCTAGGCTCTTAGTACTCTCACCTAATGGCCAGGCTTTATAGCCAAAACGGCTGAGGTTCTTTTAATTGTGTTGGCTGCTTTACAGTAAACCAGAGAAACAAGTCAGGCTTATGCATAAATGGTTACCAAAATTTATTAAACTAGATTCTAATCATGTGGTTACAAAATTGCTAGTGCCTACTTATTTAAGTGTAGAGATGTTACACACACAAACAAGTTACAAAACTGAAGCTACAATCCCAAAGAAAGAAAACAAAGTATAGAGCTCTATTTCAAAATATGTGTACACTAAAGATAGGAGATCAGGTGTGGGTGCTTCTTACCCTCCTTGCATCTCTCGATTCCAGCGGTGCCAAGCCAGGATCGGTCACTCAATTCCGCAGAAAGACGAATAAGGGACAAGGCTTAGGGACCCTCTTAGCTGCAGAAGCCTTGGGAGGCTGTCACTTATCTGACCAGCAGATAGATAGTGAAAAGCACTCAAAAATCATGGTGCTGTAGGTCCCCTACTTATACCTCTGTACTCCTTCATTCTCTTTCTCCTTTCTATGCTAAATTGGGGCTGGTCTGTCGGGGTGACGCCAGCTCTCGCAAGAGTAGTTCACACTTGCAAGGGAGAAACAATAAGTTTCGACTACTGGACACTTCTTTTATCAGGGTAAATATTTTCCCACCTAGGATGTTGGTGTGTGTGCATCATGCTGTTTAGTAGGGGCTAAGAGCCATGTCTGTCACAGCGCCTCTGCCTGCTGTGAGCCCAATTGTTGTATACGTTCCCAGAGGCACATTGTCGCAGCACACCTGTGCTTCTCACAGCTTCAAAGGCTGTGCTGGAGTGCCCTGGTGTTTTGGCTCCCGTGTGTTTCCAGCAATGCTGGTCGGGGGGGGGGGAGCTGGCTGTCTGGCTACATGCTGTCAGCTATATATAGAGAGATGGGATTTTGGTGGCTACATAGAAGGTCTGCAGAGTGTCCCAGGAACAGCCCAGTGGATCCCCGTGCCTTGTGAGAAGAGGAAACAGATGTTGTTGAGACCATGCTAAAGGCTGTGGTCATTAGGGTGAAGTAGCCTTCACCCCACAGTTCCACTGCTCCTCTGTGGAGGAGGGGAGGATTTCTCTTCCTCCCCACTGCAAATCTCAGCACATGGGGGTGGCGTTGCCTCAGCTGGCACACAGCCCGGAACGGTGTCTTTAAAGGCTGTGCTGCACAGTTACATGCCCACTGACCTATTTTGCACAAGCAAATGTGGGATTTGTACTTGTGACAGGGACCAGGCAAACTCTGCAGGTGCCATACATGTGCCAAGTTTTGGCTCTCTAGTCTAATTCCATTTTGGTATTTGTTTGCAAAACTTTCCAAGCAACTTTTGAAAGCAGGAGTTGATGGGCTTGCTGCACAGGGGTTGCAGGTGCAGGGTCAGGCCCTAAGTCCACTTCAGAACTGCAGAATGTGTCAAATAATATAAGCACTATTTTTCTAAAACCCACAATACCTGACTTACTATGGGTATGAGAGCACTGGGCTGTAATGTGCCTCATTCAACTATAAGAAACACTGGAAGTGTGCTTTAGGACATAAGGTAACCTCCCCAGAAGGGCTAAGGAGAAACCTCCCTCGTGGGCAGGTTATTCCATAATTGTCAACTATGGGGTTTCTTGGACCTTTGTCTGAAGCATCTGGTAATAGTCGCTGTCAAAAACAGGTTGCCGAACTACCTGGACCACGGCTCTGATCCAACATGGTAGTTCCTATGATTCTATGTTTTGTGTCTTAGTTTCTGGGGGGGTCCTTTATTTATGAGATAATTGTGTCTTTTATTACCAGGCATTTTTTATTTTGCGACATGGTCATATGAACTGCTCTATTTATTTTATTTTATTTTTATTTTATTTTGCCTTAGATTTTTTTTCAGGATTTTCTGATAAAAGCCTCCTGCAAAAGGACCTCAAGGGATACAGTAATGATTATATTTTCTTTGTGCAACAAAGTCCTACAGTATATCCATTTTACATATATTTATATTACAATGTTTCATTTAAAAACAGGATTAGAGTGGAATGTAACCCATTGTACCATAACAAACAGAGTTCTAAATACAGTAAGACATTTTCCAATTAATACCTGATACATCTAAGGTAGTGGTTCCCAAACTTATTTCGCCGCTTGTGCAGGGAAAGCCCCTGGTGGGCCGGGCCGGTTTGTTTACCTGCCGCGTCCACAGATTCGGCCGATCGCAGCTCCCAGTGGCCGCGGTTCGCTGCTCCAGGCCAATGGGAGCTGCTGGAAGCGGCGCGGGCCGAGGGACGTACTGGCCGCCGCTTCCAGCAGCTTCCATTGGCCTGGAGCAGCGAACCGTGGCCACTGAGAGCCACGATCGGCCGAACCTGTGGACGCGACAGGTAAACAAACCGGCCCGGCCCACCAGGGGCTTTCCCTGCACAAGCGGCGAAACAAGTTTGGGAACCACTGATCTAAGACAACCATGTAAAATCCTAGTGATCTGATATGAGAATTTGCATTTTGAGGTAAAAGAAAATGGCTCATTTATATCAGTCACGTTACCCCTTACCTGTTTTAGTATGGTTAGTACATTATCCCCTGTAATAACCCAAGAGAGTGTCAGTTTCAATTTTTACACCAGTGATTAACTTTGTCTTATTTAATTGGCTTTTGTCAGAGCTATATTAAACAGTAGCCTGTTCACTGTACACAGTATTTGTACCCGGTTTTTGTTTGGTTGGCTTTTTTGTTATCTTGCTGTAGTACCTAGAAAATGTACTGAATAAAAATGTGTGAATTTAGGCCCTGTTTCTTGATGACCTATGTAGCTATTTATGCCTGGGCAAAGTGCGTGTAACATGGGTATGAAATGCTGTCACAGATGTGAGTGAGGGGAGAGTTCCAGACTGGTAGCATTTCGAACCCACTCTCCACATTTGCCAGGCAGTGGAGAATCCGCCCCTTAAAGTCTAAGAGTATGTCTACATTGCAGCTGGGAGCAAGCCTCTCAGTTCAGATACACAGACGCTAGCTCAGCTCAAGCTAATACCCTAAAAATAGCAGTGTGGATGTTGTGGCACCAAGGGAGGTTTGGGTTAGCCACCGGAACTCAGACCCACCCACCCAGCGTGGCTAGCTCAAGCCTCTGCCAGTAGCACAATATCCACACTGCTATTTTCAGTCCACTGTCTTGAGCTGAGCTAGTGCGAGTCTGCAAACCCAAGCTAGGAAGCTGCTCCCAGCTGCAACGTAGATACACTCAAAGGGTCTCACTTTCTCCCGGCTTTCATCTGGGTTCTGCTGGCAGAATCCCCCAGTGGTGGAAAATTTGCCAAATCTTTGTTGTTGTGAAGACCAGAAAGTGGGTGGAGCCAGCAGGCCCATGGGCTGTGGGAGATGGATTGAGTCAATGCATCTCCTAGGAAGCCTGTGCTTCACTCTCAGGGAATGCTGGCTGGAACTTTCAAGCTGCCCTTTCCCAGTGGCACTCCAAGGAGAATCACAGCAGTAAACTATCCGAGAGAACACAGCATCTTAACTACAGTTCCATGTTGTCTCCCCAGACGTCTCCGGCTGGGCTGCTGCAGAAGCTGCTCCTTGTGCTGTGGGGTGGTAGTTCTTCCCTAGCTGGGTTGTACTGAATTATATGATCTTCCAAGACCATATCTTTCCCAGAAACAGAGTCGCAGCCAATCACCATATTTTTATGAGTACCATTGATTGTCATATTGTAATGCCTGGGAGCCCCAGCCATGGGCCAGGACCCCAGTGTGTGTGTGAACGCCCAGGCAGTGAGATGGTAGATTAGAGACTCTGAACAGCTCAGCTAGATTTCAAGCACCCAGGAAGGAAGGTCTTTTTTAAAATGTCAGGCTCCTTTTTAGCATAAAGAGCCAAGGTTTCCCTTAGACATAATCTCAAAATAGAGGCGAAAGCAGGGTTTGCATCAGCAAAGTCCAGGGTAAACACTGTGCAGCAAGGCTGCTCCAGTCTTTGTGCTGGCCAAGAAAACTAGCAGAACCCCCCTGGTGCTGATCCTCACCCTTCTGTTTCACAGCTCAACTCGTGGTGGCTTATTTTCATCCTCCCAGGAATCAGCGTCCTATTGTCTGTGAGACTAATTAGAATTCCTGCAAGCAGGGCTGGATTAAGACTAAGAATGTACTCAGCCCCACAAAAACAAAAAACTCCAAATGCTTCACTCCCCATTTCCTCAAGGAAGTGGGCACTATAAGCTCTGCAGGCAAGCTGACTCCCAACTGCCCCTTACCCAACAGCCCCACACTCAGAAAGGGGCTTGATGTAGCAGTGGGGTATTAAGCAGCAGGCCATGTGGTCAACAGTTTATACCTATCCACAGTCACCTGACTGTGTTGTGGGACCAAGAGAAGAATATAAGAATGGCCATACTTTTGGCCTTCACAACATCACCTGGCAATGAGTTCCACAGGTTGACTATGAGAGTGTCCTCTGCAAACTCCTCAGGCCAGGTCATTTGATATTAGCCTTTATGTTATTCTGACGGGGTAAAGCAAAAATAGTCCTGGGAAATACACCAGTGAAGGGGGTCTTTCCAGCTGGAATAGAACTGGTGTAATGGCTCTATGTTGCCTCTCCCCACAGTGTAGGAGCTATGCGGTGGCACTCCAGCTATTCTCAACTGTCCACAGTCCCTACGTAGCACTTACTGACCTCTGAGTGGGCATGGGCAGGATGTCCAGATAGGTTGATTCAGCACATCCGCTGGCCGAGTTCCATGTTTGCAGGTTAAAACTGCCATCCCCTGGTGGGACCACTGAGGGTGGATAGTGGTGCAAACACCATCTGTCTTTCCTAGGATTGGACCCATCCCCAGGGGCAGAGGCCACCACTGATGCAAAGGGTAAATCAAGCCTGGATGTGGATGGCCACGGAGGGTTAGATGTAACACACATGCTCACAAGATTTTCCTGTGGAATTAACAAAGTACAGTATGAGAAGCAGGTGCTGTTTCTCTAATGTGAATCTGCAGCCAGAGGGACAGTTTCAGCCAAGGAGACCTGTTGTTACAGGGTCATGCAGGTTAACGCCTGTTCTTTACAAACTCCTGACTTTAGTCATGTTTAATTGGAGTAAATCATTTCACTTCAGGATCCCAGACCCTGAGAGCCTCCCCAGCCTGAGACATTTGCTCTTTTGCTCACGAAAGCTTATGCTCAAATAAATTGGTTAGTCGCTAAGGTGCCACAAGTACTCCTTTTCTTTTTGCGAATACAGACTAACACGGCTGTTACTCTGAAACTTGATGATTTGTGTGTACGGAGGAGGCTCTGCTACTGGCAAAGAGAAATCCCTAAAATACAAGGGCATCATGTATAATGAATATGAGTAGGGAAGATGCCTAGCACTCATAAACTCAGTGACATGTAACCTTTAAGATACTTGTAGGGAATAATATTTCATAGGGCAGGGTCTTTGAGTAAACTGCGTGGTTATTGTTTCTGGTCTTATAGATGACCCAGGAATGTGATGTTTTTACTGGCACTCGGTAAGATAGCTCTTGGCTGGTAGCTGTCCAAGACTCCTGGCATGACTTCGGCATTCCTGCAGATTTGACACAATGATTTTAACCAAAATCCTACATGCTTGATATAATCACTCAATGCCTTTAGAAAGGGTTTTATACCTAATATGGACAAAAAGTGATTCTGCTGTTTTCAGAGATGTGATGTGTGGTGAGCAGGTTTGGATTCAGAAATACACTCATCTGTGTTCACTTAAGTGCAGCATTTTTTCATGGTCTTTATTATAACAGCACAGGCACCTGCTGACTGTCCCAGTCTACATTGTGATTCTCAGATTTAAAAAAACACAGCTGTCCTCCAGCTTCTTCTGAATCAGCTCTGCATGGCATGTAAATGATAAACCCACTTTGTGGAAACAGCTTGCATAATCCTCATAGTCTAATGATGAGACACTGAAACTAAATGCCACCAACTTATTATGATAAAAGGGGAAAGGTCGTTATCCACTTTGATTAAATATAAAAGGAAGCAAAAGCAGACAGAAATTATGACGTCGCTCTCCTCTGTCATAGTATCATTAATATGGGGGCTGATTCTTCCACTGTTTTCCATCTTGTGTAATCATTTACACAGCTGGGCAAAGTGGGTGTAAAATGATACCAACTCAGAGTGTTGACATTTTACACCCGCTTTTCATTCATTTTGCACAGGCAGAATGACTCCACAAGGTGTGGGGCAACAGAGAACTAGACCCACTGTCTGAGATCCTACTCGGAATTCTTTAGTGGGAGGGCAAAGTAGTTTGGTAGCGTGTCCGCAGTGGGTTAGTGCAGGGTGTTTGCAGTTCCTAGACAAGGAGAGACCGGAATTCCTGCAGTAATGTCTGCTCTGGGGCAGTCCCTGCATTCTATCTCAATAGCACCTCATGCCAACTGATCTGTTGAAAGGTGACTTTCGTTGAGTTCAGAGACTTCCTTTTGGTCATGGTTCTGTGCCCAATGGAAAAAGGAGAACGGGCTAGTACACCTTTCAAAGGCATTTCCATCTGGAAATGCAGGGCAGTAGCAAATACAAGTGACTGTGGATGACATTCTGGTAGTCTAGGACCTGATCCAGTGCCCTTTGCAGTGGGAGTCTTCCCACTAACATCAGTGGACTTTGGATCAGGTCTCTGATTTCCCATGGGTGGTGATTCAGGAATAATCTTAAGCACATGCGTAAGTGCTTTCCTGAATATGGATACATAAGCACAGCCATACTAGGTCAAATCAATGGCCCACCTAGCCCAGTATCCTGTCTTCCGACAGTGACCAGTGCCAGATGCTTCAGAGGGAATGGAATGAACAGAACAGGGCAATTTCAAGTGATCCATCCCCTGTAGTCCAGTCCCAACTTCTGGCAGTTAGAGGTTTAGGGACACCCAGAGCATGGAGTTGCATCCTGAACATCTTGGCTAATAGCCATTGATGGGCCTATTCTCTACTAACTTATCTAATTTTTTTTAACTCATTTATACTTTTGGCCTTCACAACATCCCCTGGCAATGAGTTCCACAGGTTGACTGTATGTGTTTGTTTTAAACCCACTGCCTATTAATTTAATAGGATAACCCCTGGTTCTTGTGTTATATAAAGGAGTAAATAACTTTTCTATTCACTTTCTCTACACTAACCATGATTTTATAACCCTCTATCATATCCCTCTTTAGTTGTCCCTTTTCTAAGATGAACAGTGCCAGTCTTTTAAATCTCTCCTTGTATGGAAGCTGTTCTGTACCCCTAATCATTCCCCCCCCCCTTCTTAGTGCCTTTTTCAATTCTAATGTATTTTTTTGAGATGGGGTGACTAGAACTAAATTCAATATTCAAGGTGTGGGCGTAACATGGATTTATATAGTGGCATTATATTTTCTGCCTTATTATCTATCCCTTTCCTAAAGGTTCCTAACATTCTATTAGCTTTTTTGCCTGCTGTTGCACATTGAATGGATGTTTTCAGAGAACTATCCACAATAACTTCAAGATCTCTTTGTTGAGTGGTAACAGCTAATTTAGATTCAATCATTTTGTATGTATAGTTGGGCTTATTTTTTCTGATGTGCATTATTTTCAACTAATTGACACTGAATTTCATCTGCCGTTTTGTAGCCCAGTCACTACACTAACTACTTATGGCCCAGTTTAGTAAGATCCTGTTCCTGAATCTGGGCCATAAGTAGTCAGTGGATCTGCCCAACATCCATTGTCTGTGAAGAACGGTCCTCAATGTTTTTCTGGGTGAAATTAAAGCTTCTATGATTATTACTATTTTATTGTTCAGTGACAACAAATTTAACTTGGGGCAAGGGCGGAGGGCAGAGATACAAAGGAAAAAAGGGAAACTCCTGATTTCTTCTAATTTCTGCTGCCTTTCTGTTTATCCCTGAAATCAGCAAAATATCTCTCTGTGCCGGTTTAATTGCTCAACCTCAAACTAGATGATAGCAGAACTGGAATTCGGCATGTTAAAAATGTAATGGAAAGCTTCTGCACATGCCCTGTTCATTGCAGCTGTTTGTTATTTAAATATTGACAGTGTGCTTGGCACAGTCTGAGGGACAAAGGAAGACTTGGTCTCTGTCCCAGGGAACTCACTCCCACGCAGATGGGATTTTCCAAAGTGCTCAGCACGGGCCTAACTCAGAGTGGAGCCAGTGATTTCAATGGGAGCAGAATTAGGCGGACTCTGACCACTGGCCATTGGCTTCAGTGAATAGCTCACCCCTAAGAGATAGATTTTGCCCAGTGAAGGATGCTTCTTTTTCTTCGTCTGTGCTATCAGACTGTTCCAGGGGCACAGCACCACTCTTACATACGACTCTTACCAATGCTCCTGCTGGGGTGGTTCTACATTGCCCCCAATGCAGAGCTGTGGCTAAATGCCACAAGTCAGAACTATATGTGGACGATACGTTGGGTTCAGCTCAATTGAGCCAATGGCAATTTACACTAGTGGAGGATGAGGCCTGTTACAAATACATCTTTTGATGTACATTCAAGAGGGGAATGTACATCAAATTCTCTAGTAACTTTTGTTTGTTCATATGTTTTTGTATTTCAAGCATGATTTTCACTTTTAACCATTTAGATTATTCAAGTTTTGCATGTTTTTTGCATGTGCAAATAAGTAGCCCCCAACTAATGTGGAGGATCTAGATGAAAACCCTATTGGATTTAGGTTGTGCACGTCTTTGTTTAGCTCTCTGATCATACTAGTCTTGAGTTAAACAGTCTTTGACCATTGTGGTGTGATTGGGGAACAAAAATGACCATTAAACCTTCCCCTAGCCTTCCCATTCTCATCTTTTCCTGCAGGTACCCAGCCCCCTGTGCAGCCCCACTCTTTCTACTGCTTCAAGGAATAAAGGAGAGCAATTGCTGAGACACAAGTTTCAGCCATCTGTAACAGTGCTGTATGGCTGCGAGTTGGAATGATATCGGAGAACAGTTCCGATCCAATGTGATAAGCATTCTTGATGCCTTTTAGTTTCCTGCCTTATGGAAGGAATATAATGCTTTTTCAAGAATAACTATTTTGGTGAAGAAATGGATAGCAAAAGATTTAGCACAATAGCCAAGCCATTTTGCTACATAAGTGTATTTCCTTGTGGCTCAAAATTAAAATGTAATTTCAGTCTCTCTTTCATTGTTATCAGCCAAGTGGAAAAGGTCCACGTCTACCTGAAGTATATTGTGTCATCAGCCGGCTAGGTTGCTTTGACTTATTTTCCAAGGTAAGTTTCCTTTTCCCTTCCCCCCAATATTTCACTTAATTCGACTACACACTGAGAAATGTCTATATTAATGAACCAAACACACCAAATTTTTTAATTTGATGGGCAACAACAGTATTTTACATTTAGACATTTCATTATTATTGGGTACATCAAAGAATGTCTTCTTGCTGCTGTGTCTGAAGCAAATCTTGATTTGAAAAACATCTGGGTGTTCGTATGCATTGGCTGCCTGAGGCTTTTTTCCATTGTTTTCTAAAACTATTCTCTTCTGACCTGTAATTCTTGGCATGCATGTTTGAAATGATGGGCCAGTACCACTTTTACACCAGTACTCCCCCATTGGAATAATGAGGTCAAGAATCAAGATTATTCCATAAGTGGATTCTATTGTAGTGGGATATTTCCATCACAAGAAGTTGTGTTAACAATAATAATCTAATTAGAAGGAACAAATTTGACACCAAAGTTGCATCATACTTTGATCTGGTTTACTTAAGGAATAAAGTTCCTAGTACAGAAGTTGCAAGACAATAAACAGCTTGTTCAGGCTGATTAAACACTGAAGTAAGGCTGAGGCATTTGATAGTCAAAGAAGCAGCTGACTCAGAGTGTACTCCAGGACCACAAACATTCTTTTTACATTCGACAAAAGGATATTCAAATAAAACAAAGCAGTCAGAAATATTTTTCTTGCTTGATTAGAGTTTGAAATGTCCAGGCTGCTGCCAGCGTAGTGCCTCTAACATCCAAGGGCACATCCTGTACAACTTCAGTGAGCATTTAATCGTGACAGAGCCATACCAACCAGGAGTTTAGTGTGATTTGTGAGAGGACACTGATATTTCTGACTTTGAGTGAATTACCCCCCCCCCCCAAAATATACAATCCCTGGTAGCATGTCGCACAGTTTTCAGCTCATCTGTGAATACAGTGTTGTGTAAATGATGTGTCTGTTTGCAAGGAACTCATCACTTTGACAGTCAGAGCTAAGGGAGTTTTACAGAACTTAAGACCAAACTAATAATAATAATTTATTTATTTATTTACTGAATAAAGTTGGCTAGTTTTTGGTTGTGAGGTTAGTTTTTGGATTTGATACAATCATGACATTTTACCTAATTCACATGATCTAATCATACAGAATGTTATCTTCCATATAAGCATGTTTGGAGCTTCACAGGATAAAACTTTGATTAACATGAATCAAGCTTTAAAAAAATCAGATGAAAGTAGTTAATACCAGTCCCGCTTATGACATCTTATAAAAAGGTCAAACCAAAGGGTTATTCCCATAGCCTCTTGACATAACTGGTGTCTAAATAAAGATGATTGCAACTGATGCAGAAACACTATGCTGGAATAGGTGAATAGAGGTAACAAAAAGTTTGTGAAAGCTAATGATACAGAGATATGTCATGATACTCTTCCTTCTCTTTGCTGTTGCTATCTAACTTTGATGATGGCCCAGTTCTCTGAGGTTTTTGTGGGGAAAAAGATGACGCAGATAATACAAAATTGAACATTACAATACCTTGCTGCCAGCACAATAGCCAAAAATATCAGTGAAGATGAAGACATGAAGTGTGCACAGGTCCACAGAGTGGAGAGTTTATGCCAGAAAATACCAGAGATGGGACAGAATTGCAAAAATTCTGTTTGCACATTTGTGCCCAAACCTTGCATTTGCTCATGTAAATGGGCATTTGATGCAAATTAGCTAGTCATATATGAAACTACCTGATTGACATATGCAAATAATTTCATTTATGTGAGCTTGCATATCATTTTAATGTGCTCACTTAGTGGCTGGCTGAAAAGTTTACCCCAAATATCAGTTTCCTCCTTATCAGCCATATAGTTAAATTGTAGTGAGGGTCTGTTTTTTTCTCTCACTTGTACTAGTTTTACACTGGTAGAATTCCATTGGCTTCAATGGGAGTGATTCCCAGATGATCATGGAAAGGAAGAAGGCAAACACTGGTGACATTAGGGACATTTCGCCTAATCCAGAAGTTTCTATTTATTCCTGGTGTGGGTAGAACGCCCATTGAATGTATAGGCTCGGCCCACTGTTAGGGAAGAGCTACTCACTTCTTCCTGCTAATGTGATCACTGAGCCATTGCGTCTGGTTCACACAGAAATAACTAGTCTTAGTTGGAGATTACAGACTCAACTCCCACTAATATGAGTTGGAATTGAAGGTATTCAGCACCTGGCAAGATGGGGTGCTACAGCCCTGAATCAGCTCTTAAATGAAAAAAAGAAGAGTCCGTTTGTAGTACCAGTTTGTAGAACAGATTTGTTCCTGGTGCAGATTAAGATTCTTAAGAGAAAGTGAGAACATCCCTTTTTCCTAGTTCGTAAAAGCAAAACCAAGGTGCCCCGATTGGTAAAACTAATGGGAAGGAGGAAAGTTATCATGATGGTGCACTTAGCATAAGTAGACAAAACAGGAAACTGCAGCCTTCATATAAAAACGTGACGGGAGAGAGACTACTGAGACATTAAACTTTGTACATTACTTAGTTGAGAAGCAGAAAAAGCCCTTTGTTTTTGATTATCTGCATTATTTTAATTCCCCTTGGAGCCCTCTTTGTTCACTGTGGCGATATCTAATTAAAGACAGATTTGAGAACCACAGATTTCCTCACTCCCAAACTCAGCCAGTGCATGCAGTCGTGGTCTTGGCAGATGTTTTTGTCCATTTTTAGACTCATGAGATGTCTTTGTCCAAATTTTCTTTATTTTAAAAATATATATTATTTGTATTGTGCTGGCAGTCAGGATCAGTGTCCCACTAGACTTGGCATTGTCCAAACCCATAACATGACACAGTCGCTCCCCCTAACAGCTTTCAGTTGACTGTATCTAATTTAAAAGTATGTGATTTGTTTCATTTATATTTAGCATATAATGCCAACAATGTAAAGAATCACTTAGCACCGACAAAAAAGGAGACCAGTGTTGACAGCAACACAAAAGTTTGCCTAGGAGATACTACAGCTCAGTCTACACTAAAAAGTTAAGTTGACCTAGCGACATTGTTCAGGGGTGTGAAAAATCCACACCTCTGCGCAATGTAGTTAAGGCAACCTAACCCCTAGTGTAGGCAGTGCTAGGTCAGCAGAAGAATTCTTCCATCACCTAGCTACCATCTTTTCAGGGAGGTGGATTAACTACAGCAATGGGAGAACCTCTCCCAATCCTGTAGTGAGTGTCTACACAGAAGGGCTACAGCTGTGCCGCTCTAGCGGTTTAAGTGTAGATGTAGCCAAGGGAACAGAAGGAATAGTATTACGTCAATGCTACTTAGCCACTGGGTTGGCCTTCAGCAAGGAGCTTCTCTAATCTGGAATGAGCAGTTGTCACCCAAGCAAGTTACTTTAAGAACGAAATTAATATAAACTTTTATGATCACCCCCCCACACACTCTCATTGACTTCAATGGGAGCTGCAAGTACTCGGTATTTGTTAGACTCACCATTCCTGTTGCAAAGAGGGCGGGGAGGCAACGCTCCAGTTAGTGCCTTTGTTGGCTTTTGATGTCATTTAGCTATTATTGTAACTCTCCAGCTTATAGTTAAGTAGCTTTTCCCATTCTGTTTCAATGGAAAGCATTTCCAACAGTAACAAGGGAAAGTGCCTGGCTTCGACAGACTAACTATTGCGTGGCCCATTGCTCATGAGTAGTGGTTAAAAGATCAGTCCTCCAGGTCAAACCACTAACTGCTTTAAAGCTTGCTTTCCCCTCTTCTTTAGGTTTATCATCATCATGTTCTATTTAATATGGGAAAACTTTGCTATGGTCTAATTTATGTTGGCTTGCGTGAATAAAATGAGAAGAAGAGAAAAACAATCCTCTGAATCTATAAGGACTTCCATCTGTTCGGTATACAGCTAGGTTGTCTATTCTGTGCCATGTCAAATGGAAAATGACATTAGTGCAGACATCCTATGTAAAGAGTAGGGCACGCTTCACAAAACCCACTCAGGGTCAGCTCTGTTTTGAACATAGGGATTGTGAAGCGATCACTGTCTCCTCATTTCAGAATCTGAAGCAGGAAACGCTATATACAATCCGAATATGTTAAACTGAGGTCCTGCGGTCATGGAATCCCATTTCACTTTTCTTAAGAGCAAAGATGTCAACCCTGATGTCCTGGCCAAAGTCCAATTCTACCAATCACATTCTGTCTCTCTGGAGTCTCCCTACAGCTACCAGTGGATATGTTATTTTTTCCTTACCTTTCTAAAAACTGCTTTGAAGTGTGACTGGCGCAGAATGCCTTCTGTGCTCCATCCCAGAGGTGGCTGCATTTTATCAATAGATGACATGATCTCTCTCTCTCTCTCTCCATATTCAGCCTTCAGTTACACTCATGCAGCCCCTCTGATTCTGCTGTGACATTAATGGTATTGAACATGTGCACATGAGGGGAGAATTAGGCATGTAGCCTGGTACATGTTTGGGACAGAAGATGCTTTAGAAATGTATGTTGTTGTTCTGATATGTTCTCTCTTTCACATTGGACTGTGATGGATCAGATCCTGGATGAGGTTGAAAGGAGAAGAGGCATCTCTGCTGCCCTGGTTTATCCATTTATGAGGAGTCTGATGGAGTCTCCTTTTCCTGCCCCTGGAAAGACAATCAAAGTCAAGACTTTTCTGCCTGGAGCTGGAAATGAGGTAAAAAGCTACTGCAAACCTTAAACCCAAAACCTAACACCCCCACTCTACAAATAATAAAAAGAAGCCAAAGAAAGAAAGATGAGGATGGGGGAATCATGAAATGTCACGGGAGGGTTCTGGAAAACAGCAGCATAATTACTATTCACAATAATTCCCTTTGATTATTATGAACCAGTTTTATGAAGAGGTAGATATTTTAATATGTTTGTTAGTTCTCTGGAACTTTAATAATAAAAACATATTTAAAAATTCCAACATTCTCCAAGTCCTTGTGTATTTAACAGAAGAGCTAAACTTTATTGCAGTATTAGCAAGCTAGAAGTCATCCATAAAGTGTTTTCCATTATGACTGTATTCCACCAGATCAGGAACTTAGAAGTTATTAAGAGCATCTTTGTTTAGAGATATGGAATTGGCTTAAGAATTTGCCAGCAGCATTTGGTGAGTTTTAAACATCAGTGTTTTGAAATAAATAGTCATTTACCTGACCCCCAAGGCAATGGCCTATATTTGGAACAGTAGGCTTTATAAAACATCTTATGGATTTTTAAAGAGTGTGTGTGTGTTTATTACAGAAACTCAGTTAAAAATGCAAGACGTAGAAGTCCAATGGAAACCTAGTATTGTAGATTATGTGGACTACTAGAGAATATCAATGTTAGTGTGTTTGTTAAAAAAAGTCATTTTTAACTAGAGGGTTTGCCCATTTGGTGTGTCAAATTCTGCTGTGTACTCCTGGTGTAAATCCATAATAACTCCATTCATTTATTTGGGTGGACTAACTGTAGAATTACGGAGAATAGAATTTGGCTGAATGAATGGCAGAAAAAAAGAAGGTGATTTTCTTCTTAGAGTTCTGTTTTATTGTCAAGTTCTCTGCTTATTTTTAATTTTTACATCGGATCACATTTTCTGGTGACCTAAAGCCAGTAACTTCAGTGGTGTTACAGTTTGCACCATAATGTCTTTTGGGCTGAAACAAAAAGGGTTCCTTGTAAAAGTGCCCTGTAAGGCACATTGAAGTCTTCAATCCTCACACTGTGGAAAGCATAAGGAATTCTGAGGGGCTGACTTTAGGAATAAAGGCAAGATTTCATGGTGCTTTCTAGATGCTAATGTATTTGATAACTGGCTCTGTAGTCCTGCCCCATTTAGCTCATGTGCCAGATCCCTTCCATGCAAAAATATTGATAATGCTAACCTTAATACGTGGAAACAAACATGTACAGTGAAGCAGGCAGCAGATCAAAAAGACTTTAGTTAGGCTCAACTTTGTTCTCGGTTACACAAGTGCAACCCCATTGATTTAGGTGGAATTGCACTGGCTTACTTGAGAACAGAATTTGGTCCTTCCACTGTAACACTTCTGGCATAAACGCAACCAGCAACTAACTGGGAAACAAACTTTGTATTCTTGCATAAAGAGCAGATAGAAGCAGAAGACGTCACCGATCACAGAAAATGTCTGTGGTGTTTATGAAAACTGTTGTGACTTGCAGTGCATCCCCAGCAAGATCATAGTGTTGGAAACTTAATAACTAATTCCCAATGATTTGGCACATTTACATGACTTAACAAGCTTTCAAACACAATGCTGAGGAATGTTTTAAGTCTTAGTATTGGTCACCTTTATGAAACTTAAAGCAATAGGAGCTAGCATTTACCCCACTGGTAGTAGAAGTCAGGAAAACACGATCACTCAACAATGGTATGTTTGCTGATTTTTGCAGCAGTGGTAGGGTGGTGGATATGTGGTGTTACAGTGGGAGAATGTTTGTTTGCATATTTTGGGTTTCTAAAAAAATCTAATCACAAGATTTGACTCTACACAATATGGATGTGACCGTGACTTTCTTCACTCCATGCATCTGAAGAAGTGAGGTTTTTTACCCAGGAAACCTTATGCCCAAATAAATCTCTTAGTCTTTAAGGTACCACCGGACTCCTCGTTGTTTCTTCTGTTTGTATCCTGTCCCTGAGCACAATGGTGTCACAAAAGAACTGGTATCAATCCATTTTGTTTCCACTCTCCTGCACTCTGCTGCTAACTGCAGTGTTGTTTTGGAGCAATTTCATAAGGGCTAATCCAGTTTCAAACCAATACCATAATGTTAATGGAATCTGGAACTATATAGCAATAAATTAGTGGTGGTTTTAGGACACACAGGAGGATGGGTAGTATCATAGATGATTATGGTCCTGGGGATGTGTTCTCTGAGATTTCAACCAGGCCTTAATCTACAAAAAATAATACCTATATTATGTAGAGTATAAGGAGTGGGGTCTTTTTTGGTAAAGTCATGTGCAGTATTTTCCAGCTGTCCATTTCCAATGAGTTTACCCTAGTTCCTCCAAGTGTCAGTAGGTCAGCAGCTGCTGCCCTGCCCTTCTATCTCTTTCTCTCCCTCCTTTGCACTCTTCTATGTGTTTTTTACCCTTCTTTGTTTTTCTGTCCACCGTTTTTGACGTCCTAGCCTAAACCTTGCTCACACAGGGCTGGATGTTAAAGGGATCATGCAATCCCACAGGTTAAAATCTTAGATGAAGAAATCAACCTAATAAATCTGCGGAAAGGGGCTCAGATATGAGGGGACGGGTGCAGGATGGAAACTAGGACAGAGTGGAACTTGTCAGATGTTGCCATTCAAGCCATGATCCTGACTCCCCAGAAAAAGTTTTTTGCCTTATGCTGCTGACACAGTCGATCTGCCCATTTTCAAAGTGGATGTTTATAAAGCAGGACTATTTCCTCCTAGCAAATGATACCTGATTTACTGCACAGAGAGTTTCTTTCTGGGAGGCAGATAAGATTTGCAAGCGTAACCTGGTGAGGAGGTGTGCAATAGAATGTTGCTTTGGAATGTGCATCTCCTTTTAGTCTCTCTCTGCAAAGGAGAGCGTGAGCGTGAAAGTCCCCTCTCTCCTCAGAACAGGGAACGAGGCAGTTCATGGCATGTGGCCTATGCATGGATGAAAGGCATCTGAAGAGCTAGTGAAGCCTGACCAGTTAACCTCACTTACATTTCTCTGTATGCATTCAGGTGATAGAACTTCGGCGTCCAATGGACTCGCGTCTGGAACATGTGGACTTTGAATGTCTTTTCAAGTGCCTTAGCGTACGACAGATCATCAGGATCTTCGCTTCCCTTCTGCTGGAGCGACGCGTGATCTTCATAGCAGATAAGCTCAAGTAAGTGGCAAAGGAACTTTAACTGTAACATATTGTTGGAGCCAGCATTGTCTAATGATACAAAGGGCATTCAGAGATGGAGAAAGGGACTGCTGGAAGTCAGGTTTCTCCCTCCACAGACTTGCGATGAGGTACTAAAATAACTCCTGCTGTATCCAGTGGAAGTTATTTGTAGCTTGCAGTTGCCGAATAGAAAAGCTCTGTTACTAGCTGCAAGCCACTTAACATGTCTCTATCTCAGTTTCCCCATCTGTAAAATGGGGATAAAAACATTTACCTATCCGTGAATAATCTCTGCACTCATAAGAGCACAGTCCTGCCCTCGTGCTTGGCTCAAGCAGGGGAGAAGGCCCTAATTAACAACACTTTGCACTTACATAGCTATTTTTCATCCCTAGATCTCCAAGCTCTTTACAAAGATTGGTAACATCATCATTTTACAATGGAGAAACTGAGGCACGATATCAATTGAAGCTCACGTTTTCATGAGTTCACTAAGTTTGAGTGCCCAGCTTGAGACCTGTTTTCCAGATATAATGAGCACAGACACCTGCAGTCAAGGGGACCTCTGAATATCAGGCCTTAGTAACCTTAAGAAGAGTCCCAGAAATTGAGGCACCCAAAATCAGCGGACATTTGCCAAAAGTTACAGAATGAGTCAGAAGCAGTTAGGATAGAACCGAGGTCTCCTGTCTCCCAGCGTCCATGCATAGTCACTAGACCAGAACAGAGCTCAGCTATATATTCTGTAGTGGCTAGGCATGCAGAACTTCCATTAGGTTAGTGCTGTGAGAATTGGATGTTTCCTAAAGATAGACACTGATTCTCATATACGTAGGGATATATCAGACTGCCTTACCAGTAGATTAACAAGTAGTTACAGTGACATCTGGATTTTAACACCTGGGTTAGTTGAAGACTTTGCGGTGTTGGTCTAGTTTAGTGGTGTAACATTGAGCCTTAAATTACCTAGATTCTTTGAAAACAAAGGTTCAGATCCCATTAAGATCAATTCATCTGTTCCTTTTTATGTAAAGTGCTGCCCAGTTTACTGTCTCAAGAGACCTTTCAAAGGAGATTGTTAAGAACAAGGTCTTGTCATTTGGACATTAAAAATCTATGACACTTATTTGTATGTGGAGAGATTTGCCACAATGTCCTGAGCCAAAATTTTCCTTCTCTGTGTTGCGAACTGGCAATCTGTTGGACTGCTACCATCCACCCCAGAAGTGGGTGCATTTCAGCAGTGATCTTTGCACATCATTTATGGAGTACTTTTGGAATGAAAGGATCTATAGAAATGTAAAAAAAAAATTCTGTATTACTTTGCTATATTTTACCCCACAACAAGAATGTTTGTGTCCTTCCCCTCTGCACTGGAATTTAAGGAGCATATTCACATAATAGCAAAGATGCTTAGATTAGAAAAATACCCCAGTATTGCTAAAACTTTAATAATAGTGACAATACTTTTCACTTAGCATCTTCAAAGCATTGTACAAACATTAGTTGAGTTTCATAAAAATGCAGTGAGGCAGATAAATATTGTTAGCCCCATTTTACAGAGGAGGGAATTCAGGCCCGGAGAGATTGAATGACTTGTTCAAGGCCATAAAGAAAGTCTCTGTTAGGTGCAACAGACCATGCTGCCTCTTATACTATCACTAAGTGCCCGATGTCTGTCTTTCTGTTGATTCAGGTACATATGCACTTCATAGAACCAGAAGGTTAATATTGCCCCTAGCAGCTGGTTGAGATATTTTCCCCAGGTGCCCATACAAACTCTGAATCCGTTTCCTTGCAGAGGCTTTGCTTAAGGTTCAACTGTACCATTTGGGTACAGTCCATGAGTGGTGCTCCCTGCTACACCTCTTCAGGGGCACATCTTGCACCTCTCCTACCTCCTCCCTGCCTTCTTTGGGGCATGCGATCCCCCAGGGTGATAGGGAGGGAGCAGTCCCTGTGTTCCCCAAGCTCAGGGATGGCAACTGGGCATAGCCCTTACATAGGCCCTGCAAGATGGAGGGGATGTCTTGTACCTCCCTCCCACATTGTCTCCCATTGGGATAAGGCCCAATCCAGCCTTTCGTTAGATGCAAGTGTCATCAATGCCAACACATGTAAACATTTTAAGCAAGATATTTTCAACCATAGCATGCTAAATAATAAAAAATGGCAAATAAAAATAAAGCCCTCCATTTATTACACTCAGGAACATCCAGAATCCCTTAAAAGGACCTAAAGGACTGTACGGGTGGTTGAAAACACAGATGGATCTAGCCAAACAAACTCTGCTAAGTGCTTTATCAGCCTTGTCCTTCTCTGAATGATTGCCAGGAATAATAGCTGCACTTTGTGGTCGCCAGTGTATATAATAGCAAAAATACTTGGCATAGTAAAAGCTTTACAACCTTCGGGGGATAATTTCTTAGAGCTGTGGACCCTTTTCAGGTTATAACATGCCTTCCTTAGCGGTATGTCTTGCTCTCTAGAACAACATGAAGATTTTATTAGATCACTCGTCCTGTCGGTAACCCTTAGACTGAATGACCATTCAGAACGATTTAATTCCATGTAAACCCATGGTGAAGATTGTTCCACTGTCCAGGGTTTCTCCATTCTTTTTAAAGACTGTCAGTCACATCATTGATATCAGTGGCAGGTGGCTTTGAAAATGCATTTTATGTTCCTTCTGGCTGTTTTTCTACAGTGTGATTAATTATATTGTTACTAAATAATTTTGTTTTGCTGGTTATATAACAATATTAGTGGACACCATTCTCAGAATGACACACGTCCCCCTCCATTACATAATGCGTGGGGGGGCCTCCCACAATTTGCACAGAATGGCGCTGGAGCAAATGGAGGGTACAGGGTTCAGTGAAGTATTGTCTCCATTCTGTAGCTCCCCAGGACCCCTGTGCATCTGGACCTGATCCTGCAAGCCATTGAGAACCCTCAATCCCATTGACTTCAGGTGCCTCTTGCAGGATCGAGCACTAAATCCACAACAGGGAGGCGTTTGGTGAAGGAGGCATGGGGGGTTGAGATTCTTCTTAGCAGATGCAAAACACGCCTCAGGCGGCACATGACCAGGATTCATCACTGAATTTAATCCACTGGTTGTATCATTAGCTTCCCTGTCTTGGGCGGGGTACTGATGGGAGTGTGACGTGAACGCTGATCCATGCTGGGAAGCAGCGTCTCTGTAGCATGCTTTTCGTGGAAGATTGGCCTAACAAATGGGCAAAATACCTCTGCATACCACCTAGAGGGACAGACACATTGAAGTCTCTTCTGAGGGAGCCAGTGGCAGCTTGGCATGGAAGACATCCATGCTGTCAGTGCTGGCGTAGCTAAGGACTGTGTGGAGGGACCAGATTTTGCACAAGAGATCTACAGGTTTAGTCTGGAATTTCCAATGGAAGCTCAACCTCCTTGCATGTGGCATGTCATGGCTGTTACATTAAGGCCCCCTCAATCCCATCAGACCCACAACATGAAGGCAAAAAGAGAGCCCTGCCTTACAGAGGTTTTAACTGGATAGAAAGCTGCTGTGTTTCCTTTTGGCATATTACATGCAGAGCTGGGAGGACATGGCCAAACAGAAATTAGAAATGAATAATACCCTCTCAATGTTGTTTGGATTTATATTTACCTCTGTCCCACACAAGCCTATAGTAACTCTGTCTATGTAAATTACTGGTCAAAATGCAATCCGTGCTCCCTGTTCTGTTATGGATTGTTGGTTTTGTTACATACCTCATTTGGGGTTTTTGGCATATATTCGAGTCATAGAGTTTGACCGGAGGGGACCACCAGATTATCTAAACTGACCTCCTGTCCATCACAGCTCACTAAACATCACCCAGCACCTGCTCACCAAGGCAAAGTGTTACAGCCCTCAGGAGACTAAACAATTATGTGCCACAGACAGAAAACAGAATGAATTGAGGTGCACCAATGAATTATATGATCAATGCCCAAGGGCCCTGAAGTAGCAGGTGATTTATTGAGTGAGATATACCCAGATAACCCTAGCAAGTGAACAGCTCCCCACGCTGCAGAGGAAAGCCAGTGTCACTCATCTGGACGATGAAGACCTAAGACTTTGGGTGGCTGCCATATTAATGAGGATGGACTGATTCAGATCCATTGACTATTGTTGATTGCTCAGGAAATTGATGCCCTCACAGCTGTGCCACTCCACCCATTGCAAAGCAAAGATTTTCCCTGTTACTTTATTTTGTGCAACTTTTAAGTACTCAACAACAACAAAAAAATGAGCCAGAGGTAGTGTGGATAAGGCCTTGGACTGAGTCAGGGGACCTGCGTTTTATTCCTGGCTCTGCCACCAACCTGCTCTGTGACCTTATTTGAGTAACTTCACCTCTCTGTTCTCCCTGCCACTCTGTGTCTGTCTTGTCTAATTAGATTGTAAGCTCTCTGGGGCAGGGACAGATTCTTACTAGCACAATGGGCTCTGGTCTCAGCTGGGGCCTCTAGGCGCTATGTAATATAAATAATAATGAGAGACCTTTGACAAAGGCCTGGGGACAGAGACAGTAAGAAGTGGATTTAAATTCAATACTTACTAAGGTTTTCATGGCTTAAACTGGGATGAAGTCTCAGATGAAACACTCTGAGCTAATAACTGCACGGTTTGGACCCTACTCTTGTCTGACGTGACTTTTGTTTATGGGCACCGCTGGTAAAGCTGAAAGAGGTTACCAGTAATGTGGAAAAAAAATTGAAACATCTTATAGGTCCAGTCAGTAGGCCCAAGAATCAGGGCAGGAAATTAAAGAGATTTTATAAGGGTTTGATTTCTTCATGTACCGAAAAATCTAAGTTAAAAAAGAAAATAAAGTTGAGGGTTCAGGCTTCAAACAATGAAGCCTTTTGTGGCTGGTTATTTAATGGGTCTCCAAACAGCAAGTGATTTTATACATTATACAAGTTGGAAAAGCCTGGTGTAATGAAAGGAACTGAATTGTTACTAATGGTTTACATAGTGCCCAAAGTATATATGGTGCTTAGTAGACAAATAATACTTATCTCTGCCCTGAAGAGCTTACAATCTATAGCATAACAAGGGATGACATTAACAATGAAGAAACGAGGGTGAGAATTTTAACAACGTTATGTGGTTGCTTTGGTTAGTTATGCATGTTAGCATTTAGGGTTTTTAAAAATGGGTTATTTGTTTATAAATTGAACTGTTCAGCTGCAAGCAGCAATACAAATAGTGGAAATAAATTTCTGCAGCAGTTTGTGCACATTTGAAAATGAATTTCAATTTAAAACTGCCAGCAATTTTTGGTGTTTGCATTCTACAAATATTCAAGTGATCAAGCTTTACTAACACAAATACTTACGAAGAGGGAATCTAAGTTCCAATTACTCAAATATCTGTTGAAAGCAACCTTTAGGTGGGATCTCTGATTGTATCATGTCCCCCCTCACCATCCTCCTTCAAATCAAATTACTTCCCATTCCAGTGCCCTTAAAGTTGTGAGCGCCTGTTTATGCTCCCAGAACTCTGCCTAGCACTGGCCCTGATACACCCCAGATGGGTCTGACTACTTCTCCCTCTGTAGCTGACAGGAGCAAAGCCCTCTGGGACATGTTAGCGAGGCTTTGAGAAAAGCAGGCAACATATGGACAATAAGTGGATTCTTGGGCTCGCGGGACATCAGTGTTGCTACAGGCAGGGAGGTAGCAAAAGAAAATAAATACAGGCAAACAGTGAAGAAAAGTTTCTTTGTTTCTTTAAGCTTTGTATTGGGAGACAAACTTATGTGGACATTTTGCGGGTGTGACATGTCCAGGCTTGGGAGAAGAACCCCACACACACCTTTATTCTGAACCTTTGGAGGGAAGAAGGAAAGAAAACCTTTGGGCATGTTAATGTCCCTTTGTTACTTTTCCAGTTTTATAAACTGATCATTTGCCCCCGTTATAATTGCTTATATCTTAAAGTATCAGCCACACAGATGGTTTCCATGTCATGCTGCATGAATATGATCCAAAGTCCATGGAAGTCAATGGTAGTCTTTCCATTTATTTCAATTGACTTAGGATCAGGCCTATGTCCTCTGCTCCTCCCTTAGATCTAAGGGCTTGTGTACACAGTCATCTCTTTTCTAAGCTGAACAGTCCCAGCGTTTTTAATCTCTCCTTCAATGGGAGAGATTGTTGTTGCCCTTCTCTGTACCATTTTTGGCACTAATATATCTTTCTGAGATGGGGCAACCAGGACTGAATGCAGTATTCAAGGTGTGGGTGTACCATGGATTTATGTAGTAGCTTTATAATATTTTCTGTTTTATTATCTATTTTTTTCCTGATGATTCCTAACATTCTGTTGACTTTTTTGATGGCCACTGCACACTGAGCAGTTGTTTTCAGAGAACTATCTAGGATAACTCCAGGATCTCTTTCTT